>NC_133346.1:23405865-23739198 GCF_030506205.2 Paramisgurnus dabryanus
AAAAGTCAAGTATAAACTAGTATAAATATCTGCCAGTGGGGAAGTTTATTTTTTAAGGATTAAGTTGAAACTTGAATTTTTTTTTTTTAATTAAGTTATTATTTTAGAGCATAATTTTTTTTTTGCTAAAAAACAACTTTATTTTGTGTATGTTTGAGTAGTTTATGTTTAAATAAACGCATTATTTTCCACATACCGTACATTTTTTGTAGCTCCAGATTTCACTCTCTTCCTGAAACGCACGGATTTGAAAAGCTCTGTGTCCCTGATTGGCCAGCTAATCTGTACGTTGTGATTGGCCTGAATTCCTCTAACATCAGCCGTAAATGTGACGCTCATTACCATGTTTGAAAGATTTGGTCATAATGCAATGCTAACAGGTGTTAGAACCTTACAGGCTGTGAGTCAGAAGCGGGAGAAATTATGATAATGTTAATCTTATCTACATCAGCAATCCCAGGAAGTAAACTGTTGCCTACAATCCGTATGTTTGTTTATAAGAAATTGGATTTACGCTGGAGACGATAGCTCACGTCATCGGTTACTTTGGGGTATGTACCTTTTGCATATTGTTAACATGTACTAATACACATTACACACCAAAGGAAAGTTAAAAACGTGAATCGGACAATAGGTGCTCTTTAAATTAATAGATTCAATATTAAATGTGTGTTCAGAGTGTGTCACACCACAGAAAAATGTGTCATCAACCACCCAGCCAAATCTGAATGATAAAAAAACTGCAAAGTTCATAGTAAATAAAGTAATTAAAATCTTGAAAAAAAAGATTGCATAATTCTCTGCTCTTAAACACTGGGGCCGTGCCCACTGTTGGTGCTTAACTCAGGGCCACTCACACGAAAGCTGTCGCCTCGTGATTGAGCGGGAGAACCGCTGATGCTAATGCACTCTAGTTATTAAAGTGTTGAGTGTCATGTTCCTTGGCTCCAGAGCATCATCGAGCCAAAAAATCCTGAACTTAGAAATGTTGAAAAAATGGTCGTTATGGTCTAACTCCACCATTAAGTTCACAGTTTGTAATGTTTCTGCAATACATTTATATTTACATTTGTAATGTGTTTAAAAACAATTCTCTGAATTGAGTTTACACAGCCTTTTTTTTACCTCAGTGGCAGATATTTCATGTGTTTAAAGCATTAACATGCATGTCAATGTTTAAGCATGTTAATCAGAGTTTTTGTCCTAACCACCCTTGACGTGATGATGCAAAATTTCTATTTCAGAAATGGTTACTATTTCTAGAGATCTAATTCAATTAAAGATCTGCACATTATGAATATTAATCATCAAACATGGAGACTGATTATAGACGTTTCAAAGCAGAAATGTATAACAAATCCATCAAGTTGCACAAGAAAAAGCCATTAAAAGCAGAGGGATGCGATTGTGTTTGTGAGTGCGCTCCTCAGCTGCAGTGTGAAAGAGCAAAAAAACAAAACAAACGCAAACAGAGCAAAACTTTTCTGATTGGCTTTGTTTTGTGGTCCTTTATTGCATTCAGTATGGACAGACAAATTTCCCATCGCTGGAATCATATTGTGTCTAGTGTCTAATCCCTTAAGACATTTATACTTATATGCCTAATTAATGACATATGAGATAATTTTTTTAAACAGATTATTAAAGGTTCACTGTGTAGATTTTCTGCTGTGAGATTGTAAATTGCAACCAACAGCTCAGTCCACATCTCACCCCTCCTTTTCGAAACACATAGGGAAGCTACGTTAGCCACCACAGTCATCGTCTGAGACAACGTAATGACCAAACGCACTCTATGGAACAGTTTGTCCATTTTGGGCTACTGTAGAAACATGACGGCATGAAACGGCGACTTCCATGTAAGGGGACCCACGGTGTTGGCCTATATAGATAAAAAATGCTCATTCTAATTGTAATAAAAACAAAACAGATAATTTTGTAAGGTTTTTCTACACACTGATAATATAGTTTATTATGTTTACTATATTGCATTTCTATCAAGAAATCCTTCTAAAATCTACACAAAAGCATTAAACTTTGTGTTTTGTTGTAAAAAGCAAGAAAGACATTTTTTTATTTTGCTGAAGGTTTGCATTTGTTACAAATGAGCTAATGAAATATTTTAAATCAATATTTTATATATGTCCTAAAACTGAATTATGTGGCAAGTAGCCGTGTAATAAGCGGGATAATGTACATCCAACTGATTGTTATCACAAAAAAGCCCTTCTGCTTCAATCGGGATCATCCTGTTGGAGTTTATTCTGCAATAATAACTGGCTGGCTGTATAATCTCTTACTCTTACATTCTCTTATCCCTTATATTATTTCTTATCTCCATTTGTGTTCCACTGAAAAGATATCTTATGGAAAGACAATCATTTATAATGGGACATGTGGTGTGACGATACTGGCTTTCACGGTCATAGTTCTAGTTTTGTGTCAGTATCGTGACAGCTCCACGTATGTTATGTGTAGCATTTGGTCATTGTTGTTTGTTGAATTTGACCATGTGCTTTCCCTGTCTCATCTCTTAATTATCTGATTATTGTTTCACGACTGTCGACTGTTCCCCTCATTAAGCCGAAGGTATACTTGGGCCGTCCGCGTACACACGGCGTCCGCATGATGTCCTTTTCGTCATCAGCAGGGTCTGCAATCGGGTATGAGCACGTCTGCGTGCTGCCCAAAATTTGAGACTGCGTGGACAGTCCGCGTTTGACAGCGCATGCGCGTGAAAATATTGAGACAGGACACTCCACTATCAACAATAACACAAAGGCAAAAGACAGCATTTGCAGACACACCATCATCTTTACTTCTTTAATTTTCACTTCTTCCAAGAACAGAAAGCCGTGGAGCATTTTCGTCACCATAATGTGAAAAACAAATAATTTTTAATGCGTATGTGTCAAACACGGCCATCCGTACGTAGCCACGGTAAAGTCCAAGTTAGTATGAAACTTTGAAAGCTGCGCTGAGCCAGATGCGGAAAAAAAATATAACCTGCCCTTCAGTTCTCCTCTATTTATTTCCATTGTGTTTGCTGTCCTGTCCTGTGCTGGTTTGTTTTGTGTTACTTTGTGACTTTTGAGATCCCGTTACTTTGTCAAGTTTACTCCCATCTAGTTTAGTCCTGTCTAGTTTATTCCCATGTAGTTTACTCCCATCTAGTCTAGTTTTAGGGGTGGTTCCCAGACAGAGATTAGCTTAAACCAGGACTAGGTCTAATTAGGAAATAACTAGTTTTAACAAACATGCCTTACTAAAAACATCACTTGTCTGCATTTTGAGGGCAAAACAAAGGGCACTGATGTATTTTAAGATATGTCACTGCAAGTTGTTTTCAGTTTGGACAGCTCTTACATTTATTTTAATCTAATAGTCTAATCCCTGTCTGGGAAACCACCCCTTAGTGTTTAGTCTAGTCTTAGTTTCATCGTGCCTGTTTTGTTCCCAGTTGTGTTGCCCCCTCGTGGGCCTTTGTTTACTGTGTTTTTTGTCTTTAACTGTTCATCCAAAGAGTTCATTCCTGTCTGCGCCTATGTTCTGTACTTGTGAATTCTTGACACATTAAGCTGGTTTGTAATGATATATTGAGTAATCAGGTAAATATTGTCTTAAATTTTGATTGACCTATCGCTTACATGCTTTCTAAAGAGAAACAAATCATAGCTATTTTTTTGCTAAATAATCTACACGCAGTTGTTTAATTATGATGAGGGTGTCCTCATGTGACCCCACTGTATTCATGAAAACAAATACTCCGGTTTGCATATTAGTGCTGCTGCGGCATTTAGTTCCCTTGACATTATACTAATTAAGTCATTCTAGTTTTAATTTAAAGCTTAAATTAAGGTCTTCAATTCATCGCTGATAAGATACAGCATTAACCATTGGGAGTCTTCACAAGCCTTTTTTGATCTACTGCCATATTATCAAAAATAGCCTCTGTGTTCTGAATGAAAACAAAACATTTAAAGTTCTTATGAAATATTCATAGCTAGTGCCTGTCTGATGAAACACAGTGTGTTGTATATTGCTAAATTACATGGTATAGCCTTGAAAGCTAGGATCTGTAAGCGTAGGCAGAACATAATAAAGATTTTCAAAGGGAATGTGTGTAAAGGTTTTGAATAATCTAGTTTTTACTACTGTACAAAGGTCGTGGGGAGGTTTTAGGCTAATGGTATATAATCTGGACAGCTAGCACAACGATTTTGGGTTTCAGCATCAGTTACTGTGATTCGGCAATGAATAAAAATCACAAGCGCAATTTGGCTTCATTACTGTAGAACAAGGCAATTGACCTCGGGTTCCTCCAAGAAAAACATCCTTTATTAGTTCATTTGCTGTCAGTATAGATAAAGCTCATTTGCAAACTAAGTACCAAGGCCACTGCCCAATGCTTTGAAGGCTTTGTCGGCATATGTGCACCGTTCACATTTTGTATGATCAACGTGATCGATACTTCAGTGACATCATTCTTCTCCCATTGTGAAGGCTCCATTGCTATTTTCCTAATCACAAACATTATAAAAGCGCTGAACAATTTCCTCATTAAAGCACCATCAGGGATCTACTGAGAAAACAATTTGACCATTTATCACTCCCCTGCTAGACCACTGCCAACCCCTAATGAGAAGCAGAATATACAAAATAGCGAAGAGTTACGTCTTAATAAATATTATTCACAGCAGTAAGAACTGTAATTAGGTTAAACTGGAAAAATATTTGCTTATTTAATCAGTGGGCATTGAATGTTTCTTAATTAGATACAATTAGATTGATGCAATGTGTGAATTTTGTCATCATTTAATCCCCCTAATGTGGTTCAAGCCCTGTATTGTTTTCTTTATCCCCAAAATAGAGTTCAGTGTGAAGCCATAAGGGTTAAAACAACCCAGCATTGGTTAAGTTACAGTACAACCCAACAGGCTGGGATGGTTCCTTTTTGATTCAACACTGGGTTGAAAATAACCCAGTGTTTTCTGGAGTTTATATATATTTTTAATGAAGAAAAAATAAGATATACAGGCTTGTTTGATAGTGCTGTGAAAATAATGGTTCTATTGGATTTCTTTTTGTGGTTGCACTGTTAATGTACTTGTAAACTGTAATAAATGCTGGCTCATTTTCAACCCAGCGAGGGGTCAAAACGGGACAAACCAAGATGCTGAGCTACTTATCCATAAAATGTTCATATTTGACCCAACAATGGGTTAAAACAACACAGCATTTTGAATTTAAACAACCAAGCATAGGTTAAATACAACCCAATGATCTGGGTTGGTCCCTTTTTGACCCAACTCTGGGTTAAAAATAACTCAGTACTTGTATTTAATACCATATACCCTACCTACCCACCCTCTATTTCATCTCATATATTTTCCTGTACTGTATTTACTGTAAAGTTGCTTAGGTACAATGCTATAGAAATACATTTTGTATGTACATCACATAAATGTATCATAAAGTTGTAGAGGACTTGAAATGTAGTCAGGCATTCTCCTTTTGTGTATCACCAAATATGAAATGCACTACACTTATCCAGAGATTTGACACAAAACTTTTTCAAGAATAGTATCACTGTAACATGCAATTTGAGTGACATTTACATTCTATCATAATCAGCGCTGTGCCTACCAACTATAATCCTTACACTCTGAGAAACATGTGCGCAATGCTATTTCTAAACCAGCCATTTACTTAAAATGTCAAAGCCTTTTTTAGCTCTCAAGGCTGTAGAATGAACTTGATATTTATTTAAAGTCTTTAGTTAATATATACAACTCCTTGAACTCTCTAAACCAAATGAGGATCAAACAGGAGGCAGTCAAATGGTCTCTGCGATAAAATCTTCACCAACTTCCAGTCAATTTGAGTGACTTTCTAAATTGTCACCAGCCGCCGACAACATTGCGTTGGCCACCCAATGGCATCAATTACTCTGTCAGTCAGTCTCGAACGTGTGGTATGTTAAGTCCTTACATATCCAAAACAGATGCAAATTTTCCTCATTCCAAGCAGTTTCCACTATAATAAACAAACACTTTTCCATCCAACGGTGTATTTGATAGTTCAGGTAAACAATGACTCTATTTCAGGGTCCTTGGTTTATAATTGTATTCGTAATGAACTTTCACATAATGAATATTCATTGACTGTTCCACACTTTAGGATTATCTTCTGGCTACAAGGCCACTAATTGAATTGCTCGTGTGCAAAGGACAGCCCATTGTTCTTCACTTTACTCCTTCACATAATTATGTTCTTCGCTGCCAATCAAACCTGCCAGCCCTGTTTGTTTAGTCTGAACCAATTTGTATCTCTTGTAACCTCATAGATCTAATTTACAATTAGCTGTATAAAAGTAATTAAAACGCACACACACGTGAACACATGGCAAATAACACTGGACCTTCACTGCCCTGCATGTGTGTACTTCCTTGCATACTGAACCGTAGCACACAGGCATGCGCTGATGGATTTATTGGCAGCCATTAATCAAATCTCCGGTTCAATCACTTAGCTGTGAATATCATGGAAAGGAGGGCGGAAGTCAAATCGATACACGAATGCATAAGAGACATAGGTGAAAGAATATAACAGGGCCTTTCAGTGCTGTAAAAATTGAAAGCCGGAAACCAAAAACAGTTCACCCAAAAATGTAAAATCTGTCATTTACTCACCCTCATGTTGTTCTAACCTGTATACATTTATTTACTCCGCTAAACACTCAAGAAGATATTTTGATAAATGATAGTAAGCAGTAAGCACACAGTTTACTGTACCCATCGACTTTTTTCTACTATTGTATTCAGTGGGTACCATCAACTGTGTTTACCATCATTTATCAAAATATCTTCTTGAGTGTTTAGCAGAGTAAATAAATGTATACAGGTTTAGAACAACATGAGGATGAGTAAATTATGACAACTTTTTTATTTCTCTAACAATAAAAAACTGTTTCACCCTGTTGAAATTTGTAGTATTGTGTAAGGTTAAATGTTTTTGAACAATTACAGTAGGTTACACTTGTGTTTGAATGTAACTGCTTTAGATGACAAAGGATGAAGTCGCATTTACAAGCATACTGTTTAAAAGCTGAAAAACATTGCCAATGTAGGATGCAAGGTAGAAAGGCATCAAGGCACATCCGAATCCAAAGTTTACTTCACTTTCTGTCTCCTGCACTCTTCAGAATAAAAGGCACATGAAGGTGAAGTACACTTTTGTAGCAAAAAGGTATATATTGGTTCCTCAAAGGTACATATCTGTACATAAAAGGCACATATTATGAGGGAAGTGTGTGAAACAGCAGTCTGATCATGATTTATATATAAATGTGGAATGCATTTCTAGTGAGAAATTAGAAATGCGGTGTGCAAAATCATTATATGATAGGCAGTGAGGCAACAAGTCAGCTGCCTAAGCTTTCAGACGCAGATGTTGACTACACCTGTGGTTAATCTGCTGGGACACCTGTGTGAACTTAAGGGGAAATGACTTCATACATCCATCAAGAATCTCCTTGAGACTAGGTGATTAAATGTTTTCCTAGAATAGTGTGTTTGCAGATGCAGTTTGGGTTGAAATGTTATGTAATGAAATCAAAGAGCTTTTTGGTCCACTGTAGCATAACGAGTCACTGTAACAAAATGAAATTTGAAACAAGTTCAATCAAGAAGTAATTTCTCTTGATTTGTCACCAAACACTTCTGTTCAGTCAACCAAAACTTTTTAAACAATTATGGTCGCAAATCTTACCTAACTAATTAAGTACGCTATTGCACAAGCTAAAAATTAAAATTGTTCAGTCTCTCTGGCCCGAAAAGAAGTGGTCTTGCTGTCGAATGCGGGGGGATTTTTGCGTGCGCTCTGCGGATACGGCAGATCTCAAATAGATCACTTACATGTTGGCCCGGGCGTGCGCTGCTCTGCATTTATCATCTTTCATCCAGACCTGATTTGACTTCCATGCTGGTTTATGAGGTTGGATCATATGGAGCTAGACGGAGGAAGGAAACGTCTAACTACTTATTACTGCTTGTTCTGAGATGCATGCTGGTGTTTAGCATGAAAAATAACAAGCTGAAGATGTTTAACTACAGAGTGGGATGTTGGCGTAATTCTCTCAATAGTTTGAAGAGGGTGCCTGTACTTTGAACTCCAGGTTTTTGTGACCTCGTCCAAATCTAAGCCCTCATCCAAGGCATTAAGCTAGTTAAGGAGCTAATAAAAACTGCCACTCTTGCGTTAAAGCTTTCCGTAAAGTTTTGTGTATGTTTGTGTGTGAATATAGGGAGGGAGAGGGACCTCTAACCTCATGCCGTTACTATACACAAATTAGAGACACATTCTTTCCCCTTTTGCAAACCACCACAAAGAATTTCAGAGGAAATCTAACACCAAAAACTAACCCAAACCTGTTAGGTTAAACCACATAACGTGCAAATCTAGCCGCAAGGCATGAGAGACTTGACAGATGAAAATAGTAACCAGTGTGACACAAACATCAAGTTTTTCATATTTGCAAATTTTGTACAGTACACAGATTAAGTATGTTTACAATATTTAGTAAGCTGCCTCGCTTTCTACACAGTCAGAAAAAATGTAAAAAAATTGTTTTGCAAATTGCAATTACTCTTTAAAAGGTCCTAATATGTATCATATGTATACATATTTTACCAGTATATACCTTTAAAGGCGCTCTAAGCGAATAATGTGCGACGTCACTTCCTGTTGATGTTTGAACTGTTTTCAAACAGACAGAGCGTAGCTAACTCCTCCCCCTCCCCCTCCCTTCCGTGCTTTCATGAACGCGCCCAACCCCCACCCCCAAATCCTTCTTGCCGTTTATTGGCTGGAATACTTTGTTTTGTTTTGTGCTGGCTAGGTTTGGCCATTTGTTGATATTGCCGTTTGTGAAGCCTGGGCTGTCTACAGAGATCGCGTTTTTTTACAGTTTGATCAGCGGACAGGCAGCAAGCAGATAGTGAGGAGATGTTTCCGGTATGTAACAAAAAATGTTTTATGGTCTAAAACGCTTCAATTCGCTTAGAGCACCTTTAAGGTACCAATGCACTCTTTGGTAACAAAATGTACCTCTGAGGTACTAATATGAACTCTATGGGGCATTTCCCAGACAGGGATTATACTAGTCCTAGACTAAAATAAATGTAAGAGCTGTCCAAACTGAAAACAACTTGCACTGACATATCTTAAAATACATCAGTGCCTTTTGTTTTGTCTCAACATGCACACAAGTAATGTTTTTAGTAAGGCATGCTTGTTAAAACTAGTCATATTTCCTAATTAAACTAAGGCCTAGTCCAGGTTTAAGGTAATCCCTGTCTGGAAACCACCCCTTTAGGTGCACTGATTTTTACTTTTTTTTGGCTATATTTATACAGTTAATGCACAAGATTATAGTGGATTAACAATTGCGACATTGCTGTACTACAGTAAATGAAGCCGATGGCACTTAAATTAATTGAGAAATTACATAGAGAGGCTGACTTGCTTTACAAAAACCAAGATTGTGCAAATGCAGTTCTGCTTACAGATGCAAACTCTGTGGTCAGCAAACAACAAAAATTCATGCTAAGAAATCAAAAGTTTAAGTGGAGAGCCTCTTAAAGTGCAGAACACGGCCAACCTGGGCGCGTTTCAAATGCAATCAGATGAAGCGAACGCCCATGCAGCTCATGTTAATAGCTTTCCTGTGGCATATAGTGTAATTTTTGTAATTGCTTAGGGCTTTAATAATTCACAGTATGGGCCCGGCATTGCCCTCATTACAACCGAGGTTCAGGACCTCTAGGGGAAGTAGATATGAACTGTACAATATTATTCCTACATTATTTATACACTTGGCTAAGATCCTAATCATAATGAACAAAGTTTATTTTTCTTCTCTAAATGAAGCCCTTTTATCAAGATGAAAATAATGCCCTCAAAGCCTTTAAATTGCTTTTGAGACTACTGATTCCTTGGTTGCTATGAGGAAATGGTATGAATTCAGATGCAGATCTTATGGAGACTTGTATTTGTTGAATTGTTTAGTATTGGCAGATGATTCATTTTTGAGTTGTGAATATGATCTTGTATAGCAAGTGGCTGAAGTGTGTCATTCATTTCCACCAACCCTAACGAAAAAATTAATCATGGTTTTACTACAATAAAAAAACATGGTAAAACTACAGTATGGTTACCACAAAATAACCATGGTTTTCAAAAAACATAGTTAAACCATGGTTGCTTTAGTAAAACCATGGTTTAGGTAAAAGTAATCAATACACCAAAAAAACATGGCTACTACACTTTTCAAAAAAAAAAACCTAGGTTAATTTTCATAAGAAGAAATCTCCAATGAGCCAGCATGATCAGACCACGGAGATTCCTAATGGAAAAGCTCTGAAATGATTTTCTTTTTGTAAACCGAACAACACTAAAGGGGGTCGCACACCATACCTGCAGCTCAGCGCCACGCCGTTCTAAAAAATCGACCTACAGGTGGCACCTGTCTGCGGCTAATTCGTATTAATTCACATGACCACATTTGTACATTTTAGTACGATTTGCCCTTGACCCTGATGTAAACAAAAGAGATAGCAGCGCACAATATAACAACATACACATGAAATAAAAGCATGAACTCTGACGTCACAAGCCAAAATTTCCCAAGTTTCCCATTCCCGAGTTTTCAGAAAAAGGTTTCAGTGATCTGTTGTGGACGAACGGCCAAACTGTTTAGAAAAAGCTCCGGATTTAAAAATACCTGTGTTTGTGTGAACTTCAAAACTGTTTAAAAGTACTTCAGACCTTTAATGTCTTATTATCGAAACTACTCACACGCGGTACCACTAATTAATACAGAAGAATAATTATAATCACTTAATGAAGTAATTTTCATCAGCTGCTCTGAAACAATGCGCATTGTATGACTTGAATGTGAACTGAAATTAAAGGCACACTCAAGGTGTGTGCCATACAGAAAAGAACAGTGAAATCACGCACTGCTGGCATTTCTTTCTTGCACAGAGTTGAATGTTTCTGCCTCATTCTGTTTATATGCACACAGGTGCTTTGGGCCCAGGCACTTTGTTAAATTCCTAATTAATCAGACCAACAATGTTGACATGAGACAGACTTACAAAACATATGATTGAGATGGAGGCTGCTGAATAATGAGTGCTGTGTTAAAGGGTGATTGTCAGGAATTTATCTTTTGAATTTGGCTCAGGGCGCTGCTGGTTGTTGAGAAAGGTCGTCCTGTGCCCATTTGTCATGGTTGAAGAAACAGCAATTGCACGATTGTCTTTCCCAGCTGTGCAAGATAGAAATGCAATTGTTGATTTAGTTAATTGCTAGCCAACTTCCTGGGGGGATTATTCACTTTATAAAAAGTTAGTTACTTTTATGCATTTAGCAGATGCTTTTATCCAAAGTACATCCAGTGTTTAACCCATAACCATTTCAATGTTAATACAAGGCTCTACCAGTTAAGCTACAGAAACAAACAGCAGTATCCAAATGTATTCTTGCTTTTTATTGACCCTTAACATTGACCTCTAAAATGTTTGTGTACTATCTGGATGTTCAGCTGCACAGGTTCCTGAGGTGCTGCTATATACAAACCCACACACACATACTGTAACCTCACTCTAGAGCTGAAAGGAGCATGTATGTGTATTGGCTGTCTTTTGAAGTAAAGCCTTCAGAGATTATCACCTGCTCCAGGTTCTTAGAGGGATGAGGAAACTCGATGTGGGACACACACATCTACCGCATCGACGGATATAGGCCACCACACTTTGAATTCCAATCTGGCCGAGATCAATAGCAACATGTTACTCCGCCATAAAACCGCCTCATCCAAAAGAACTTCACTTCATGATTTGATTTATTTCTTCTAGCCCAGCACTTATGCACAGGACATGAGGGGCAGA
Organism: Paramisgurnus dabryanus; assembly: GCF_030506205.2. Classification (NCBI taxonomy): domain Eukaryota; kingdom Metazoa; phylum Chordata; class Actinopteri; order Cypriniformes; family Cobitidae; genus Paramisgurnus; species Paramisgurnus dabryanus. The sequence goes on from NC_133346.1 coordinate 23,417,820, forward strand.
GCAATGTGTTTCTTCTTATTTGTTTGGAGGAAAAATGTGAGGGTACAAGTCCAACGGTTCTCATTGTTTCTCTGTTAAGATTATGCAGTGCCTCTAAAAGCAGTCGTGGTTCTAATCTGACATGGTTCATTCGATGACACACGAAGTGCCGTTATGTAATGTTTAAAGCCTAGCTACTGTTTTCTGAGCCCATCCTAAAAATGTTCTGATGGGTTGAGTGGATGCAGATGTTTAGGAAGAGGGTTTGCAGATGGTGGCTGAGATGTTTTTGCTAAATATAGCTTGAACTTCATCAAATCTGTTCGATTTCAGCTAAAAAGTGAAGCGTATGCATAAGATTTGTGCACTAGAGTCACCAGATGTTTGATTCTCTAAACTCCTGTCTGCCATTGGTTGGATAAACAGATTGTCCCAACCTAAGTCTTCCCATTTGGGTGAGCTGCTGTAAACTCACTCCATTGATGAAATGCTGTGAGCAAACCACAGTTTAACCTTTAAAACAAAATAAAACTATTTGCAAAAGTTGTAGAGTAATAAACTATAATAAATTCAATTTACATTCACTGGAGAACAAGATAAAAATACACGATTCATTTTATAAAAAAAACAACTAAATAAAATAAACCTTTTATTAAAAATATAGATTCAGAGTGCAACATACTGTATGCAATATCTAAATTCTGTGGTTACGATTGGTCTGTATTGACATACTTCAGCTATAAATAACAACACTATTATGTTACTAGGGAATAAAGTTATGCCCGAGGAAATGAACCACAAAAAATGTAAATTACTTATTGATTTTCTTGCTTTTCAGACCCACATCCATCTTACGTTTGAAAATATGCTTGACACTAACCATATTCACGCTGAATAACATGCGTAAGCCTCGCATGAATATACGGACGGCCTTAAATATGTGTGTCGTAAGAATTCGGCAATAAATTCTTTTCTCCCCGTCTATCTGCATCTGCCGTTCTTTTTTACCTACAAGCAAACAATATTGAAAGTATGGAGACAATTTGATTAGAGAAGAAATCCATGAGAAAAAAGGTTGTAAATTAGAGCTAAAGTTTAGCAATCCTTCCTCACAGAGAATTAAGTGAGCTGCAAAGAGCATCAATCTGTGGCCATGGACTCCAGCATGTCACATCTCTATAATTCTCTCTCCTTTCACTCTCAACCCTGTGCTGTGTGTAAAACCCTGGAAATTCATCAGGCTGGAAAACTTCAGCTGCAAATCTGAGAAGGAATGCTCTACGTTTATCCAGATGGAACGCCAATGATTTACGCTAGACATATAGTCTTTATTTTTCTGAAAATAGGAAGCAACCAAATGGAAAACTAATGCATATTATTGCTGACTGTATAAAACAATAAATATTCAGTAAACTGAATAGGACTTCTACATGTATCTGTTATTTTATTTTTTACCATAATCATTAAATCATACTGTATTTATATCATTATGGTAACTTTAACATGATATGAACACAACATTTGTTGTGCTGTCAACATTGTGCACACCAAATTGCAGATTAGATGCATCAGTTACAAAACGGTTCTCATCCCAGCCTTTCAATTACACCCTCACAAAATCTCATGCACAATTCAGTGCAAAAGTTAAAAGCTTATTTACTAATTTACCCTTAGACATTTGGCTGACGCTTTTATCCAAAGGGACTTGCAGTGCATTACAAGATATAATTTTTTTTTATCAGTATGTGTGTTCCCTGGGTTCGAACCCATGATCTTTGATGCTAAGAATGCAAAATGTACCACTTAAAGATAGATGAAGGTAACCAGTGCTTATTATTATTTTTAAAATGTTTATATTTTATTTTGGTAAGGCTTCTTACAAGTGTTAAATTTGATATAGCATCTAAAGCCACTCAACTTATATTCATCCCTTTGCTTTTTCAAAAAGCTACAATCTGATGCTTTTTGTCACAGATATCAAACACAAAAGGTTGAGGTGTTTCTGTCTTGTAGTCTGTGTGACGACTGTGCTTTTAGCCTACTAACCTTGCTTTACACAGTCATTAACCATAGCCATCTGCACAGTGAAACCTAAAAGTAGCTTTACGGACGTTTTTGTCCAACAGATGTCTGGTCTATCTCAAGATGCCCGTTTTAAATAATTTAAAGTGATGCCAGAGGGTGAACAAACATTTTTCGTTCCCTAAGATTTCCTCAAACAAATCTGGGCCTCTCGTGCCTGGGCGGGCTTTGTCTTTTCTCCCCTTGCAGAGCTTTTCTCTCCAGCTCTGATGTGATTACTGTACGCTACATTTGGCCAACCCGTTCTCCACGATCCCAGAGGATCCCAACAGTAAACAAAATATCAATCACATACAATAAAGCTGGCAGGAAAAGTCGGCTCAGCCTTAACGAAATACAAACAAGAAACGGGCCCATCTCTCAAAGAAATGAACCAAAAAAAATGTTTTGGCCAAAAAATGATCAGAAGCGGTCATTGCATGGCAATTCATGCTCATTAGTTGGGACGTGTGGTTAAATACAATTTTACATCTCCTGTCCCTCAGGGGCATGAGAGTTGCTGTGTCCTGCAGCATTCTGCTATAATGACACAGATTGTGCTTAACAGTCAAATTTTTTGTTTGAGCACAAATATGCAAGTATGTGGAAAAAGCTAAATGTTTATGAAACTACTCAGAGTTTTGACAAAACTTTATACAAAGTTAGGAATGTCATTTTCATTTTGCTGAGTATAAACTGCGGCCCAATAGTTTAAAGGGGTCATAGAGTGATTTTTTCCATGTTTAAGTGCTATAATTGGGTCCCCAGTGCTTCTATAAACCTTGAAAACGTGAAAAAGATCAACACAGTAACTTAGTTTTGGTAAACCATTCTCTGCAAGCATGTGAAAATGAGGTTGTTTAGATTTCGCCTGTTTTGTGATGTAGGGCCAATTACAATAATACCACCCCTTAATCGGCACTGTCCAACCACGACACTTCCATTTAGTGCAAAAAGAAAGAAAGAAGGAAATGATAATTGACAGCAGAGTTTCAAATGCAACAAACCACCATCATTCCGATCAGTGTTTGCAATTCATCTGCTCATTTTAAAGGACACACAATTTTGCTCAGGCATACAAAGTGGCTATTTTATCATGCTATAATACATTATCTGTGGGGTACTTTGTGATAAAATTTCAAATATGCACTCTAGGAACACCAAAGACTTATTTTATATCTTTAAAAAAAAAATAATATGACCCCTTTAACAGTTTCCATTGTACGTACAGTAATTGATGCTTCATTCGGTCATACGAAATTTAAAAGATGTAAGGGGGATAAACAAGCTTATTTGAGCTGAGCAAACGTGCCACAATGTCATTGTCCAACATAATCTCATGGCAATTTGTATATATATATTATGAGGTGGCAAATTCATATGAATTTGTATGACCATTGACCAACGTATGTTTTTGTATGATTTGCTTCTGCCGTGTGATATTGGGTTTATGGGCGGGGTTAAGGATGGGGAATCATTATATATATTTTTTTAATATTCATACTTTATACAAATTCTTGTGAATTAGCCAACTCATAAATACTTAAGAATTTCCATGAGATAAAAATTCCTTGTTGCACTTCAATTTTAAGTTTAATCAACTTGAATTTACTATTAATTTGAACTTTTTGACTAAAAATTGTAGTTGCTAAAATTATATAAATAAAGTTGAATTAGCTTAAGTTACTTTAACTTTATATTTTATTATTTATAGCAACTCCTTACTAGTCAAGAAAGTTCAAATTAATTTTAATTTCTAGTTGATTAAACAAGATTTTTTTTCACAATGTAGTTTAAAGATTTTGTTTGCCCCAGATGGTTCGGTAATGACAGTTTAATAGTTACGTCAATTGAAGTAAAGTGGCAATAACCTTGGCACATGTCTTCTCTGCAGCCGGTTCCCAGACAACCACCGCAAAGCAGCCCAACATGAGTGTGCCGTCTCTGACAACAACACAGCTCGCTTTCCTTGTTCATACTTTGTGGTCTTGCCGGAACCCTTAACATTGCTTACCGTGCACCAAATGCTTTGTCCTATCAGAGACCTCATTCCCGGGGCATGCAGAACACGCCAGTTTAATGGCTTTCTCTTGTATCTTACAGCCAAATGGAGATAGACCGCAAGCCATAAAAAAGCAACAATAGTGAAAAGTATGTTGCAAGTTTGGAACTTTACAAGAGGAAACTTGCCAGTGCGTTTTAATGCCCTCATACGTTTTTCGAAAAGGCTTTTTATTTCCTGCAATTCTTTCAAGAATGATTTTATGCTAGCTCTGGGTGATAACTGAGGGACCAACGCTTTCTGTTTCGCCAACACGTTTTACAGATATCATCTTGGCAGGCAGTCATTATTTTAAGGCAAAAGCGAACAAGGGGATTTGAACTGTCAGCGATTACAATTCACGAAGACGTTTGGCATGTGTTGACATTTGGGTTGGAGAAGTTTCAGAAATGGTAAAGGAAAGATTAGGCATGCAGCGCCAAAAGCAATGCTTGCGAGAGGAATACATTATTAGTAAACCTTCCTATGCATCTTATTTCGTGCTAACAATTTAAGCCATGATGAATATAAGTGATTGAAGACATCATTCCATACTGTATGGCTAAAAGATGCAAACTTTTTTAAAAGGTGTTTGTTTATCTCCAAAACAAATGGTTGCCAATCAATCCAAAGCACAATACAACATCTGGAATATCTAGTTCAAAAATGTATCTACATTTGCATTGATTCTTCTTTATTTCTCCCTCTTCTAGTCTTAACGTTGTATCTTAACACTTTACAGCATTGCTGTACTCCTTTTAAAAAAAAAATGTTTTGAATAAAAGCTCCTGCTAAATTAATTAATGTGAAACAAACCTGCTGAAAGCCTGCTGTTAGCACTTCACCATGCTGCACCTGTTTAAGATTACTTAGCTATCAATATATACAAAAACATTAATTACCAAGAAATCATAACTTCCCTCTGTGGTTACTCAGTAAGGGTTGACCCACAATGTGTTGAATTTTCACAGACCACTGCGTCTGTTTTGAGGAGCCGAAAGATTCCTATGAAACATGGCCAGATCCAATTCTTCCACAGATTTCTAGCAAATGTTTATGTGACAGATATCCAAGGTGTTTGACGTACGTGCGGAGGGCATCTCCCTGTCTGAGGGATTGGGACCATGCCACTCTCATTCAGACAGTTAGCTGCCGTACTTATCTTGTTAGCTGAGCCGTGACCTAGAGAGAGAAACAGCGGTCACACATCCCACCAGGCATGAGCTTGAAATCTGTTCCTGTGCAGAAAAGCAGCGTAGAGTAAAATACTGCTTTCACATTTGCTTTTTATAGTGTTTTAAGTCAGGATTTTTTTTAGTCAGATAAACAGAAAATACTCTGAGCAATAAAACGTTACCCTGGTCTGGGCTACAGAGTTGCTCTTTTGTAGCTAAATTTTAATAAGAGTTCTCAGTGACATTTAACTATTAGATCTCATAGATGAATCTCTTTGTTTTATAACTTGTTAAACATAAACTTTCCTTCATAACCTTCCTGACCCCATTTCTGTCACCTACTTCTCTGACACAACACTTCTGACTAGGACAAACAGTCAATGTATTTAAGAGATCTTAACACAGATTTGCCCATCCTACGAGAAAAAAATCAGCGTCTTCTAAGCAGATAATCTGGTTTAGAGAGAAACCTTTAAACTGTGCTTTTCATAATATGATGGTATTAACGTAAACCTTAAATAAAATGAGACCATTTTTATCAATCGTAGGATTTCACTTGAATTTTATTCAGTCACTCCCTGGAGCCCCGGAAAAACGTTGACTCGACTGATGAAACACATTCCTGATCATGTTCTCATAAGTGGGCTCATCTCCACTTTTCCTCTCTCCATTCCTTTAATTTGATTAGTCAATGAAATTGCTGTCAGACGGCATTATGGGTAGCATCTTGTCACATAATATTGATTACAGTGCTTTGCACATTTGCCACAGCCTAGCAGTCCGTAATTTTACTCTGGGTTATCTGAGAGCAGTGGAAAAATCTAAATGCAGGTCTTTAAAGTCACATTCACTTTTTTGTGCACCTTTGTGAAATGCTACAAAATATAACTTTGGTTGGGTTAAGTTGATTGGGTAATTTAATTGGGTTATTTTCTTTAGTGTTGGGTTACCCAGCTTGCTGCGTTACAGGTTGGGTAATTTTCACTGACGGTTGAAACAGTGATGCGTCAGCTTGGAGTTTAAGGAGGGGTTTTCAGCTAGGACAAATTGTTGGATTCATTTGGAGAAACAAGGTTAAAATCAACGTTTTTAATCTATGATCTATTGTTGATCGTTTTTTGTAGGACAGGCTTGTTACCACCCATGGCCCAATGGTTGAACATGTGCTTGGACCCCAATAAACATCTGAATTTGAAAACAAAATACTTGTATTTATTAAATAATGATTGTTTAAATGATATAATAATGATATAAAATATAATAAAATAATAATAACTGTTGGGTCACTTTTATATGGGGACATGGAGCAACAATTAAATAAAGTTTAGTTTCACTTGTGCAGATGAATCTATCGCCTGAGCACGTGAAAGTGAACTCTAAAAAAATTCTGCAAATGAAGGTTTCGCGTAAGCACATGAAAGTTTTACGTGAGTACATGAAACTAAACTTTAGATTTTTTTACTCCAATGTCACCTTAGGGGCTCTGTACTTTTAACCCAACTGCCTGAGTAGAGAAAGTAACCAAAAATAACCCACAGTTGGGAAGGCGCTATACTAACCCATAGTTGGGTTACATATTGGGTTATATTTAATTAAATGTGACAACATTTTGAGTGTCTTTTCATATAGCTGAATGTTAGACCAGTGGGCTGTCAGTCTGGGTGGGACAAACTTAAACATGACAAGAAATAGTTTTCATCACTAGGTGTTTGTGAAATGGAAGATGGAATCTTAGGTAAATCAGATACGAGTCCAATCAATTTTGTGTCTCATTTCATTCTCACATCACTTTGTGTTTGCAGGTTGGTATAGTCAGATCATCTAGTTTTTGTTTTCATACAGTACAGGCTGTACTTTGGCTAAATTGACAGTGTTTTCTGCAGTGTTGGGAGTAATGTATTACAAAAGTAATGTAATGACAGTAATATATTAGTTTTTGCTCTAGCACAGTAATTTAACACATCACCCTGCTGAAAAAAATCTGCATATCTTACAATCACATTAGATTTGCGTTACACCATTGTGTTTGGTACAGTATATGTAACATAGTTTACCAGACTTTTACCAGATGAATTGTCTATGTTTATGATTCTGACAGTGACTGTTACAGTACTGTATTATGTCTGTATTAAGTCTTCACTGTGCCTATTCAAAGCAAAACATATAACTCTTCTAGATTTATAAGCAGCAATAAACTACATTTTTACTTTTTATAATACATAGTCATATACTTCTGATGAAAGTAACTCAAAAGTAGTGTAACTCATTACAGTTCAGGGACAGTAGTATTGTAATGTAACTAATTACTTTCAAATTACAGTAACTTGTAATCTATAATGTATTACATTTTGGAAGTAACTTGCCCAACACAGGTTTTCAGCTACTGAACAACATATAACCCGTTTGGTCCAAAACCTAATTTTTACCCCAAATCCATACAGAAAATGTAAAGAAGAAAAAAATCCTGATTCTACTACATCTGAACTGTGCTGTAGGAAAAGTAAGAACATCTGGACCAAGCATATCATCTTCTATGACATCATGCTCTGTAAACTCTTAGTAAAGATCATGAACAACCCATAACTCCCCTTAACGAATAGATAAGACACAAATCTCGCACCCCTGTGACTCCCACACAAATAGAAGCAGCTGTTAGCTAGAGAAGATGAGTGGAGAGGAAGACTTGGGATCAGGGGCCGCAGGAAATCAAGAGCTGGCTTCAGTCAAACAATGACGTTTGTTGTTAATAATTAGACTTTTGAAATACACAGTGGGAAGGTCTAAAGAAGTAATTTGCATATGTGAGAAAACAGAGTTAGAAGTGGCAGAAGCGAGCAAGGGCTTGTTAAGGAAATGTCAGGATAAATGTCGGGGTAGCTGGTGCAGAGTCTTTCAAACTTTCAGGAAGGATATAGTGAATGAGAGGGAGAAGAAATTGAGATAGATAGGCTAGAAGGATGAAGAGTAAAAGCAGTTAGTCCAGGATGGACTGCTTTCGGCTTTCCCTGACTTAGGTGTCTTTCTAAGTGGGCATTTACATTACATTAACATTTAGTCATTTAGCAGACGCTTTGGTCCAATTACAAATAAGGTAAACAATAGAAGCAATTAGAGCAACAAAAGAACAGCAATACATAGGTGCACCAGAACTAGTCTCATCAAGTCTAACACAGCATACATAGCCAAGGGTTAGTTAGTTTTTTTTACAGGAAATGTACAGAGAAAGTTGGAAAATAGAAAAAGATATTAAGTTCTGAATTAGTAAGTGAGGTGTTGGCAGAAGAGATGGGTTTTTAGACGATTCTTAATGACAGCTACACAGTCATCGTGTTGTGACCAGCAGATCATTCCACAGACGTGGAACAGATCCAGAGAAGGTACGTGATAGTGAATTTTCCCTTTTTGAGATGACACCACAATCCATCCCTTGGTGCCGGAGCGCAGGGATCAAGAGGGTACATAAGTCTGTCTAAGTGAGTGAAGTTAAGGGGGTGATGACCCAGTGGTGGTTTTAAAGGCTATGAGCAGAGTTTTGAATTTGATGCGAGCAGCTATAGGAAACCAGTGTAACTTGACAAAAAGAGGAGTGACGTGAACCCTCTTTGGCCTTAAAAAACACTCTTGCCACTACATTCTGGATCATCTGTAGGGGTTTGGTTGTGCAGGCTGGGAGTCTAGCCAGTAGCGCATTGCAAAAGTCCAGTCTGGACAGGACAAAAGCCTGGACTAGGACTTGCGTAGCATGCTCATTTAAGTAAGAAAGGTCTAATTTTCCTAATATTGTAGAGGATGAATCTATTAGAGCGGGCGGTGCTGGTAACAAGCTCCGAGAAGCTAAGCTGATCATGACTGACCACTCCCAGGTTTTCAAAACATTCAAAAAGGTTTTTGCTAGTTTCAGCCCGGCAAAATTATAATTTTCACGTTCAGCATCACGTTGTTTAAATAGCAAATGCATTTGCTCCCATTTGTGCACCCAAGGGCATTCTGGTCTGAAAACGAGGTGTGTTCAGGCACATTGTTGGCACGTTGATTTAAATGCAACTATAATACACTACGCCAAGTCTAAAGTCAATGGCGCATTTTTTTTGTTATTTAAAGAGCACGTTAGTAATATGCGCCTATAAACAGGAGGACAACGCGCATCTGGGACAAATATGTCAACAAAGGGATGACACACGCTCTGTAGAACAGTTTGTCTGTTTATGGCTACTGTAAAAACATTATGCCTACTTCCATGTAAGTGGACCAGTGGTGTGTGTAGATCGTTCCTACAACAATAGGAACAACCCTTTTAGGCTGTGCACCAGGAGCTTTAGATCATGCGCTTAGATCATTACCATAGGGCCCAAGGTGTCCAAGCTATAGCCTGACATTCCCACTAGCATAAAAACGGAACGTCAAAATAGATCCAGATAGATAAGCAAGTGTGGAAAATCAAACACAACTTACGTCCAACACGGAGATTGATCAGGTCACGGCGCTGGCCGTCAGGGTTCTGGAAGCAGCTGTACAGGCCGTTGCTGCTCATGTCCACCTGCATCAGGATGAGCCGTGGTCCCTCCTCCCGACTGTGAGCCTTCACGTCCGTACCATTCACCTTCCACGTTACTGAGGCATCATTGTCCAGAGAGCCGCACTGCATGGTGACATCACTTCCTATCCTTTCATACTGAATCCTTGCACCTAAGGAAACACAAGAGTAAAAGGCAAAGGTCATCACAGCACGTCTGCCTGTAACATCACAGACAAGCAACATCAGAATCTATGACAGTATGCGAGGAGTGCAATGATCGATATTCCAGGGAGAGATTATTTTGAACTGTCACACCGAATTACACAGCATTGAGTGAGAAAATACATTTATCTGCACGGGGTTACAAAGTATCAGTGAGAATTGAAAACAAACAAAACATTTTGTTCATGTTTTGGTTGACTGAGAACAGAAATGGTTTGTGGTTTGTTTGTGATGGAAGATTAACCAGATTTGTTATTTCCTTACTTATAATCAGTTTGGTCATCATTGTGTAGTGTTAAAGGAGTTGCTTTGAAAACCAGACACGACTTACGTCCAACACGGAGATTGATCACGTCACGACGCTGTCCGTCAGAGTTCTGGAAACAGCTGTACATGCCGTTGCTGCTCATGTCCACCTCCAGCAGGATGAGCCGCGGTCCGTCCTCCCGTTTGCGGGCCTTCACATCCGTACCGTTAACCTTCCATGTTACTGAGGCGTCGTTGTCCAGAGAGCCGCACTGCATGGTAACATCACTTCCTATCCTTTCATACTGAATCCTGGCACCTGAGGAAACACAACAAAGCAAAGGTCAACATCATCATGTATCATCATGGTGCTTTGTCCTACTACACCAATACAAAGGGTAACACTTTTGAGAAAATGTCTAACGTGGACTAACTTTGCAACTACTTGTCAACTTCCAGTCCCTAGAGTATAAATAGACTGTCTGCTTTATATCTGCTTACAATTCATTATGATAGTCCCTTAACAAACAAAAAGGTGTCTTTGCAACTACATGTCAAGTTGTTCTACTAACCCTAACCCATTTCCCAACGCTATTCCACCCTAACCCAACTGATAAATGATGGCACCCATTGACTTTAATAGTATTTTTGTCCTACTGTGAAAGTCAGTGGGTGCCGTCATCTGCAGTTAACATTTATCAAAATTTTATGTACTGTGTTCAACTGAAGAAACAAAGTCATACAGGTTAAGAACAACATGGGGGTGAGTAAATGATGACAGAATCTTCATTTTTGGGTGAACTTTCCCCTTAAGGCACTTTGTTAGGCATTGTCATCAAACAAAAATATTCATGTCGCAACTGTGAGTAATGCCGCCTAGATGCCCCTCTGTCACACGACAACAAAAGCTTCAAAACACACAAACCAACAAAACCAAGTAAACACATCAATGCTCTTTTTGCACATTTATTTTGACTCTGTGGTTCCAGTGGTGCACGGGGTAAGAAAAAAACTATTTTTCTTCCTTTCACTGACCTGACTAACTATCCCCGTAGGCTAATCCACATGCACATGTCCTTTGGGCAAACCAAATCCATGAATTTTACATTTCCTTCATTGTCAAAGCTTGTAACTTCCTGTGTTGAATAAAACAGAAAGTGACAGGCTGGTGCGACGAAGGGGAAAGGACAACGAAAGTGGCGACTACCTTTTGTAATGCAAACACAATATCGTCTGGGGTGAGATGATATGCGGTCATACATTTCTACAGCAAATTTCCTGCCAACAGAAAGCATGTGGCTGTCTTTTCAGATATGAGTCATGAAAGAATCAATGACCAAATAAATCAAAATCTATAGAACATAACTCAAATTTTATTACAGGAAGACTTGGCAAATAGCAATTTGTGAATTGATATCGGCAAAAAAATATATTGTATTATAAGGATAGCAGAATAGCCCTACTATTGTGAATGACTTGATGACTACTGATGTCATCATTCTTTAGATTCCCTCAACTTTAAATTTGCATGCAAAAGACTTGGCGTGTCCTTCATCCCACTGTAAATTTTCAGTGGGGTGAAGCTCTTCTGGTCTGTATTAAGTCATTGGAAATATGCTTTACTAGGGGTATTCTTTTGGGAATTATAGTATTAAATTACCAAGGTGATTTAATAGCCATTGGCATTACAAAAATAAGACCTTCCGATAGCTTAAAATGCTTAATTCTAAATGCACAATTGTCATGTATCTATCTTGTGTTTTATAGTTCATGTCTATTTTGAAATTATCATGCCTGTATTTTAGTTCCATGGTTATTTTAAAAGTACTACCACGTGAAACTATTTATCACTAATAAACACCCAGTGTAAGCATATAGCCCGCTAGCATCAACAAACGGTGGAGGCTGAAGCTAGCATTTTCCGATCTAATGGCGGATTCATCTGATATATGCTTTTCTGACCTGTCCTCACCTGAGCGGGAAGCTGTGGAGGAGTTGTTACCCGGTTTTAGCAGATCCAACGCGAGGTACAGCGCCCACTTCACCCTGCCTTCCGACGTCCACAAGCGAACGAGGCGTGCAACAAACGAGCATTCCACGCGATGCAGCTTCACGGACCGTGAACGACTAAACGGAGACGCCATCGCCCAACATGAAAGCGATCGGGAAGCTGTGGAGGAACCGCTGCCCGGCCTTCGCAGATTCAGCATGCCCCACATCACCCTGGCCCCAGACGTTCGCAGGCGACCGAGGTGTGTCACAACCGAACACCCCACGCGATGCAGCTCCGGGGACCGCGTTCGGGTAAACGAAGACGCCATCGCCCAGCATGAAAGCGGTAAGACTCCGCTTGTTATTGTAACATGTACTACTTGCCACATGTATAGTTTAGCTTCTGCTGTTAGCATAGAGGGGTTTACATGCACTAAGTGTATTGAAGTATTAAGGTTAACTGAGGAGGTTGCTGAACTAGAATCGCGCATCCGAACGCTAGTTGAGGATAGCAAAACCGCTAATGTTACTGTTGCAAATAATCTATCGAGCGAAAAGACATCAGATGCTAATGTAAATATTACAAATACTGTATCGAGCGTGCATAGTGTTTATCAAAATACACATGGCTCGGTTCCGACATCAGAGTCAAGTCGGCGGTCAAACTGGGTGACTGTCAGGCGGCATAGTCATATACGGCGTCCTTCTAAGACCCATAACGTTACGGTAATTTCTAACAGATTCGATCCCCTAAGGAGTACGCCAGCTGAAACACCTTTTAAAAGTGCCCTGGTCATTGGAGATTCTATACTCAGGAACACTAACATTGAGGCACCAAACACCATAGTCGAGTGTATACCGGGAGCCAGAACGTCTGACATTAGATCCAAACTTAAAGTGCTGGCTAATGCTAAGCGGAAGTTTTCTAAGATTGTTATTCATGCCGGCACGAATGGCACCAGACTCCGACAGTCGGAAATCACCAAAGATACTATTAAGGAGATGTGTGAAATTGCAAAAACAATGTCAGACAATGTAATATGCTCTGGTCCCCTCCCCGCCTACCGGGGAGATGAAACACATAGTAGATTAGTCTCTTTCAATGGCTGGATGTCAAAGTGGTGCCCTCAGCATAATGTAGGGTTTATAGACAATTGGAAGCATTTCTGGGGAAGACCATTCCTCCTAACCCGAGATGGCCCTTATCCGTCATCGAAAGGAAGTGCTATACCCACTAGAAATCTGATCAATAGTCTTAATTCTGATATAGTCTGACTATCCAGGGCCCAGGTCAGGAAACAGACGGATCGGCTTAACCGTCCATCTGTTAGCTGCCGTGATATGTCAAGACCACTTATATCCCAGCACTTTGAGTCAATCTTACCGAAATATCAGCACATTTCAACTGTATCTGTTCCCCGAACAAATAAATACAGAGCACCGCTTGTTACATCTGGTACAAATCTGATTAATATAAAATTAGAAAACAATACATTAACAGATGAACCTCGAATGTTAAAATTGGCCTTCTTAACTTTAGATCGCTTACCAATAAAGAACCTATTATCAATGAAATAATTACAGACAAAAACTTAGATGCACTCTGTTTAACAGAAACCTGGCTTAAAGCAGACGACTACATTAGTTTAAATGAATCCACCCCACAAGACTATTATTATAAATATGAACCTCGATTAAAGGGGAGAGGGGGTGGTGTAGCTACAATATACAACACAATTTTTAAAGTAAACCAAAAATCTGAGCTAAAATTTAAATAATTTGAACTAATGTTGTTAAATATGGAAATAACTGATCGTAACCACAAACAGCTTTCTTTTGCCTTAGCGACAATCTATAGACCACCGGGCCACCATGCAGATTTCCTTAAAGAAATAGCAGATTTCCTGTCTGAGCTTGTAGTCACTGTAGATAAAGCTCTTATTGTTGGTGATTTTAATATCCATGTGGATAACCCAAAACATGCATTAGGACGTGCATTTATGGATGTTCTAAATTCTCTCAATATTAGACAAAACGTGACAGGGCCCACGCATACTCGTAAGCACACATTAGACTTAATTCTGTCACTCGGACTCAATATTAATGACGTCGAAATATCACCTCAGAGTGATGCAGTTTCTGACCATTACCTTGTGTCATACACTGTACTTCTAGATAGGATCACTCAATCCACAACATGCTACCGACTTGCCAGAACAATAATTTCCACCACTAAATATAGCTTTATTAGCACTCTTCCAGACCTGTCCCAAATGAAACATGTAGCAGATAACTGTGACGATCTAGATATTGTAATAGAAAACCTAAACAATGTCTGTTCTAACACATTGGATGCCGTTGCTCCCATTCGAAAAAAGAGATTCAAAGAAAAACCGCCAGCTCCATGGTATGACCATCACACCGCAGCCCTTAAAAAGTCAGCTAGAAAAATTGAAAGAAATTATAGAAGCACAAAGTTAGAAGTATGGCGTGCAGCATGGAAAGAGAGTGTTAAACACTACAGACAGGCTATTAAAACCGCCAGATCTACATATCTTAAAAGGCTTATAAATGAGAATCATAATAACCCTCGTTTCCTCTTTAGCACAGTTGCGAAACTGACTAGAAACAAAGAACAAACAGAAACCAATAGTAAACTGCAACACAATAGTAACGACTTCATGAACTTCTTTTCTAACAAAATTTCTGCTATTAGGGAAAACATCGTAGCTACCCACGCAGCCACCACTCTACCCATTAGTTCACTTAACACTAGACTACTATACGAACATCTTGATTTATTTAAACCTACTACAATAGATGAGCTCTCTAAACTAGTCACATCATCCAAATCATCGTCCTGTATATTAGACCCCGTTCCCACAAAACTACTTAAAGAGGTATTCCCTGTAGTGTCAACCCCGGTTCTAAATATCTTTAACTCATCGCTAGAAATAGGATACGTTCCAACAGCTTTCAAACTAGCAGTTATTAAACCGCTGATTAAAAAAACCACAGCTTGATCAAGGAGAGCTTAATAACTTTAGACCAATCTCAAATCTCCCTTTTCTTTCGAAAATATTAGAAAAGGTAGTGGCAAGCCAGTTACGCACATTCTTGACAAATAATAGTACATATGAAAAGTTCCAATCAGGATTCAGGCCCCACCATAGCACAGAGACAGCGTTGCTTATGGCGCTTTTCCATTGCATAGTACCCCACGGTTTAGTTTAGTTTGGGTCGGGTCAGCTTACTTTTGGGAGCTTTTCCATTGGGTGCAGTACGTAGTACCCGATACTTTTTTTCGTACCACCTCGGTTGGGGTTCCAAGCTGATACCAAACGTGACGCGAAAACACTGTAGATCACTGATTGGTCTGAGAGAAGCGTCATCGCTATAATGTAAATATTAGCTTTAGCTTACTGCTAGCTTGCGCTGTCTCAAGCAAACATGTTGTTATCTGTGTTCTGCTTTAAGTTTCCAAACACCCTTTTAGTGATGAAAAACATCCACAGGTTGAGAATCCGGGACACCATAACAGTTTTTTACAGACTTGCAGTTTGTGGCTGCACATTCGCGACGTGCACGTCCGCATTATATATGCTTAAATGCAACTTGAATGAGGCTCAGCGGAGCGCCGTCGACTGACGCAACGGGTCAGGTGTTTGAACAGAAACTGTCATGTGAGACAAACGCGATGTGCAAACATCTATTTGTTGTGGCCAATTTTAATTTTGTGGCAGACTGAGAAATAAATGAATGTATGGTAATGTACAACAACGCTCTCATGTGTATGATGTCACAGCAGTAGGCAGCGTAAATATAACGACACGCCTATAATCCCTCCCACTCCGAAGTGATACTAAACTCGATGGAAAAGCTAACCACGCCAAAGTGAGGTGAGGTGACCCGACCCAAACTAAACTAAACCGTGGGGTACTATGCAATGGAAAAGCGCCATTAGAGTTACAAATGACCTCCTATTAACATCCGATCGTGGTGAAATCTCAATTCTTATATAACTAGACCTTAGTGCAGCCCTTGACACAATAGATCACACAATCTTACTCAATAGACTAGAAAACTATGTCGGTATCAGTGGTCAGGCGCTAGCCTGGTTTAGGTCATATCTAACCAATCGCTATCACTTTGTTTATGTAAATGAGGAAGAGTCATATCACTCCCTGGTTAAATACGGTGTACCGCAGGGATCAGTTTTAGGTCCTATCCGGTTCTCGTTATACATGTTACCCCTAGTAGACATTATCAGGAAACATAACATAAGTTTTCACTGCTATGCGGATGATACCCAGCTTTACATCTCCTCGCATCCCAGCGAAACACACACGTTTTCTAAGCTAAAAGACTGCATTAGCGATGTTAGTGACTGGATGGCACATAACTTTCTTAAGCTCAACTCCAATAAGACAGAGATACTTATTATTGAACCAAATCGCAACAAACATAATATGTCAGATTACAAATTGCACATAGATGGCTGTACTGTGGTGCCATCTTCCACGGTTAGGAACTTAGGTGTGATGTTCGACAGCAACTTATCCTTTGATAGTCATATCGCCAACGTCTGCCGCACAGCATTCTTCCATCTTAGAAATATCTCAAAAATACACCATATACTGTCTACATCTGACGCAGAGAAGCGTATTCATGCTTTTATGACCTCTAGAATAGACTATTTTAACTCGCTACTCAGGGGATGCCATTCAAATCAGGTCAACAAGCTTCAGCTAGTTCAAAACGCTTCTGCAAGGGTACTTACTCGATCTAAGAAGTGACGACCACATAAGCCCAATTCTGGCATCTTTACACTGGCTAACAGTTAAATATCGCTTACAATTTAAAATATCACTAATCACCTACAAAGCTTTAAATGGCTTAGCACCCTCATATCTTAGAGAATTACTATCAGAATACAATCCATCACGCACACTACGGTCGCAAAATTCTGGTCTATTGATTATCCCTAGACTATCAAAAGTGTCTAAAAGTGGAAGATCCTTTTCCTACTTAGCCCCTAAGCTCTGGAATGATTTACCAA
This sequence comes from Paramisgurnus dabryanus, assembly GCF_030506205.2. Taxonomy (NCBI): domain Eukaryota; kingdom Metazoa; phylum Chordata; class Actinopteri; order Cypriniformes; family Cobitidae; genus Paramisgurnus; species Paramisgurnus dabryanus. Next base: position 23,435,111 of record NC_133346.1, read on the forward strand.
CCGATGTCCGAGAATTAGACACAGTCGATCATTTTAAATCTAGACTTTTCTCTTCAACAAAGCATTCACATAATTTGTCTAGAAAAGGTACTTAACTCGCAATAGTTATTTTTACGGAACAAAGCACTCACGGTCATAACACAGACCAACCAAATAAATAAATAAAAACCTTTTCTGCATGAACACTTAAAATGAATTGCATTAAATAGTTTGCCACCGTTTGCCACTGAAACTGCATTAACGACCACAGTGGGGCTTCCAGCCTTAGTCAAACGGTTAGGCACGTATGGTCGGGTTGCGATTTTGGCGCTATCGTAAGTCTTGTGAATAGTATGCCATACAGACCCGTTTGCCACTGAACCTGCATTAACGATGACAGTGGGGCCTCCAGCCTTAGTCAAACGGGTTGGCACGTATGGTCGGGTTGCGATTTTGGCGCTATCGTAAGTCTTGTGAATATTATGCCATACAGACCCGTTTGCCACTGAACCTGCATTAACGATGACAGTGGGGCCTCCAGCCTTAGTCAAACGGGTTGGTATGTATGGTCGGGTTGCGTTTTTCGCGCTTTCGTGTGTCTTGTGAATAGTATGCCATACATACCCGTTTGCCACTGAACCTGCATTAACGACGACAGTGGGGATTCCGGCCTTAGTCAAACGGGTTAGCACATATGGTCGGGTTGCGATGTTTGGCGTTTTCTCGTGGTCTTGTAAATGGTATACAATATAGACCCGTTTGCCACTGAACCTGCATTAACGATGACAGTGGGGCTTTAGGCCTTAGTCAAACGGGTCGTCAGGTTTCATTTTCTCTTAAAGATCGGAAGGTGACCCTTATTTACCATATATACCTTCGCATTGGGCCCCCAATTTGCTAAATCCTCAACTGTGGATAATATAATTATGCCGCAATAGTTAGTCTGTCTGGAACTAAGCTGAGTTAAACCACATCACTGTGTGACACTTCAATACATATGAACGGCCGCTACGCTAATACGATTTTGTTTTTCTCTCCCTGTCTCGTCCTCGACCCCGAGGACAACGAGACAAACAGACCCAGTCCCGGTAGATGTGAAAAGTCGGCCCACCTCTGATCTACTGGCCGTCCTTCAACGTGATGCCCAGCTGATGCCTGACCAACGATCACCGGCAGAACCCGCTTAATCTCTGCTAAATCTCCTTATCCGTTCTCCCAAGGGTTTTTCCCTCCTTGGACTTATTTTTCCTCTGATAAAAGCCCGGGGGTTTTTTTCTCCTAGGGGGTTTTTCACCCCGGGGAGGCAGCCTTTTTGGACTTTACTTAGCTTCCTCTTCTAGACGTTACTTTAGTAATACGTTCACTTATAATATTGAGTCATAGCCGCAGCAAATTTAACTGCTTATGCTATCATGTATTTTGTTGTGCTATCTGTCGTTTTTCTGTGCTTTTCACTGCTTGTATTTATGTAAAGCTGCTTTGAAACAATTGACTTTTGTGAAAAGCGCTATATAAATAAAATTGAATTGAAAAAATTGAATTATGGTCATTGTATTTGTTGTCCTTAGGTGTGTCTTGTCATCCCTGATTCTTGAACATTGTTTGGTAAATCGTTCCAGAGCTTTATGTAGAAATTACAGTATACCTGGGTCTTACTGCCAACCAGCTGTCAGTAACTTACTGTAGATTTTACATTTATGCTATTTACTGGCAACAGTTTGTTCAAATTCAAATGAACATGAAATATTTTCAGTCTTTATCTTCTACAGTAAGTTACTGGCAACCAGCTGCATAATTATAGCAATTTTACAGTGTAGGAAAATGATCTTCCACCTTTAGACACTTTTCATATTCTAGGAATAATTTAGTGGCCAGAATTTAGCGACCGCAGAGTATGGATAGTATAGTATATGGATAGTATTCTTATAGTAGTTCTCGAAGATACAGAGATGCTAGGCCATTAAGGCTTTATAGTTGATAAGCAATATTTTAAAATAATAAGCATCTCTAATTTGGTCAAATCTAATTTACAATAGGCTATTTGGTGTGTTTTATTTAAATCTGAACTGCGCGATCTGATCGGGGTATGAAATCAAATGACCGGCTACGCAAAAGTGACTACAGACTAGTGTAGAGCCACAAGCACCAACAGGGGAATGACATCAAAGTACAGCAAGAGTGATTAAGAAATCACACGGAGAAGTCTGCTTTGAATCACTCTCGTGGTACTTTGACATCATCAAGTGGTCATCGAACCTAGCTTAGACAACACTGTAAACAAACAGTCCATGTGGAGAAGTGCTAGAACATAAAATCTCTACAGTTAAAGGCGGAGTACACGTTTGAAAGCCAATGTTGATATTTGAAATCACCTAAACATACACGCCCCTACCCCAATAGAATCTGGACCTTCTTTTGATAGATCAGTCCAGTTTATTACCTAATCTATCTGTTTTCATTTTTATATCTACTTCAAGATTTTAATGTATAGGATCTCAAACTTTTATGTCTGCATCAATGTTCAGTTCAGACCTGCAAATTAATGATTGTCTTCTCCACTTTGTTTTTTGGTATCTAATATTAGGCTACATTATTACTTATCTTGTGATAAGAATTAAATAAAAGCCTATTTTCATTCGTAGACACTGCTTTTATTATATGCAAAAAAGCTTTTTATATCAACGACTATGCAAATGAGAGTTAATTAATTTTCATCTAAAATGCGTATTAATTAAAAACATTTACACCATCAAATTACTGTATTGTAATGTTAGCTATCAATAGCTGTCAGATAATAGCTTTTTAAAGAGTGGATAAGTTTTCTCCTTTCATGCATGTGTTAGAGATGGACTGAACATTGTAAACAGTTTATTAAATTCTTCTGAGTAAATTTTGGCCACGAGTTAGTTGATTAACATTAAACCAGTCTAAAAATCAGCTCCAGTTGCAAATGCCATTGTCTTTTCTTGCTTATAATAAACTGATATGATGAAAACACATGTTTACGAGTACACTTTCAGAATGCTCTCAATTAGATGAAGATTCATAATGTATGCATTTAAGTGTGTTGGTCCTTATGGGGTGTTGCGCTGGGACAAATGTGCATAAGGATGAGAGGGAAAAATCTAGACTACTACACCACTGATTTAATCCAACTTTTAGTTCCAATAATACATTATAAATGCGTGTTTTTATAACAGGTAAAACTCTTTAATATACCTGAATATGTTATATTGTGGTACCGGTATTTTAATAATCTAGGCTTATGTTTCCCATTATTTTCAGGCATACAGTATAAACAGCAACTGAAATATTCAGTATAAATGGCTTCTGGTTGCAACTTTTATTAAAAGATTTGTTTGTCTAATTCACTTTATTCATGTTTAAAAAAAGAAAACATTGTGCACACGTCACTACGGCAAGCAGCAGGTGTCTGACCTGACGGCTCTGTCTACTTCCTCGACTGCAAGCAGCAAATCTCGCCAATAAACTTGAACACACCATATGTCGGTTATTGTATTTATCCCATGCTGTCTTCATGTTTCATGGTCATATTTTGATTATGTTCTTCATGTTTGCTTCTTCAAACCCAAAGATCCATCTCCTCATCCCATGTTTTGGAGAGCACCATTATTACAACATGTTGTAGTATTTTTATTATAGCCATAAAATCTGAAGTGAGTTTTTTTGAAGTCTTGTCACATGATGGCACAAAATGGACATTTTTATTGCACAGCTTTCCACTTATTTATAGGATAGTGCCTATTATCTTCACTCAAACAAAGCAATATTAGCCAAAAAAAAGCAGTACACCCAATGCAAATTTTCTTTCATGCACAGCTTCAAGGGCAGAGAGACCCATTAGGAATAAAACGGATAGGAAAAACACGGTTGAAGTTTAAAGGAGCAGTCAAACTGACACTTGATAATGTAGATGTAAACTGGCTACAGAGGTGAGCCGAGGCGTCATGTAGAGATGAGAGAAGAGGGACTTTACACCCACATGGAAGTGCTAAAGGTTTTATGAGCAGGACATATGCAGCGTTGCCTGTGGAGGGAATTCTAGACCGGCCAATAGAAGACCAGGCGGACAGCTAGATTTCCTGGCTAGATGGGGAACAGCTGTCTTTCCAAAATGTTGCAAAAGCACAAAGCGGTTAATAGGCTGCACGAACAGAAGCAGTCGGTGTGAATTAAGTGTTCTTTGTTTCTTAAACCATCATCTGATCTGAAACTACACTACATGCTGGTTTTCAGCTCTGTGGGCAATGAAACCTACATTGGATGCTCACTGGCATTTGAAACTAACAGAATAATGTTGTAAAAAGTTCACATTGCAATCAAATGTACCATGCAGGGCCATTTCTGTTGAAAAGACCAGCATACGGTATTATGTTCGGATACTGGTGCATGGGATTCTGGTGTCCCCCATAGGGCTCAAATCATTAACAAATCTTCTTCCTGGATTCCCAGGATCAGTATGGATCACATTTTTGAACCTCTGTTGAAATTTTTTTCCCTTGCAATCATGAATATTTGATTACTTTCTTGGTTTTAAGGAATTGTAATGCATTCAGAGCTGTGATAATGTACAGTACCCATGACTGCAGGCTGAGGGTGGGCTGATATTGTCTCGTACTCTGGAAAGGTCAATAGGATTACACTGATACAACACGAATCAGACAGCTTCATCCTGTTCCCGTGGGCTACTTGGCTTAAATGCTCAATGTTGAGAATGTGGGCTTGGCTACTTGGTTTATTTTCTTACACTTGTCGGGGGGATGCTTGCTAACGCCCAGCCACTGAAGTTGTTTCTCGTTTTCTCTCTCCTCCCAGACCTCCCGTGATGCACCACATGATCTGGGAGTAAGTTGAACCCCAGTGCTCCTATTCTCTTTTAATCAACATCACTCTTTTCTTTCATGTGTGACCTTGTAAAACAACAGAATGGGTGTATACTGACCATTATTTTAAAACAGAAGTTTGATGCTAAATCTTACTGGGTGATAAACATCAGATCAGGGAAAGAACCAAACCATCTTGTGATTCATGTATGATAAAATAACTTATCTATAACCACAATCTACCTCCATCAATTTTATTCTACAATATCAAGCCACATCATTATACGTTCTTATCGCTTTAGCATGCCAATCAAGATGGTGCCACCACTTTTGATAAAAGACTTTTGCAGTTTTTGTTATAGAGCTCTCATTTATATACCAGGACTTTTACATATTATGTTTTAAATAATTACATACAATTACATGGGTAATGTACTGTTCAGATTTAAATAAAATGCGTTTTAGAAACATATTCATCCAATTGCCTATCATCATAATAGTCATATATTATAGTCATATATTACTATCCCATCCCCTGCATTATTATTTTAAAATAATGGATGGCTATTTTCCTCATTCAAGTGCACAATGGAACTTTTGATAAAAAAACTCAAGTCTCGCTTTGTTTCCACAGACACATGACCAGTCTGCCAGAGGAGAAACAGGATGTAACTCAACAGCTCCTTGTGATGGAGAACGGCATGCGGCAACGCTCCAATGCAAATCGGCACCAGGGGAGATTAAAGCACCCCATCAAACTCGCACCCAAAAACACAAAGGCAACTCTGATTGAACTGGATACTAATCTCAAAAATGCACTCCACACGAAAATTGCCTACTAGCTCTCTTTATTTGCTAATACTGAGAAGCATTCGCCCTCAGCGTTTTTATCTGGGATGCTAAGGTTTAGCTTCTGCTGACGGCCTGTGCAAATACACTATATGGTGCTGCTCTTAGCATACTGTCGACATTGGATTGGTACAAGGTTGGAATTTTTTGGAGTCACGGTTGTAGTATAACAAACCCCATCAAGTGAATAGATAGTGAATCGCAGAATATGAGCCAGAATAATTGTCATTCCCTGCTAGAGCATTAAAGAGATCCTATTAAACCATCTCCATCATGGTCTTGGCACTGTCAGTTTATTGCAGCAATTGGACCATATGTTACCATGGTGGTGGTAATGCTATGATGTGATTATCATAATTGTGAAGTGTGCAGGGATCTGGGCTAGTCTTTCACAGTGTCGTAAAGGAATTGTTCATCCAAAAAAATGAAAATGTGCTTCTTTTCTTACTTTTGTCTCATTCAAACCCGCCATGACTTTCTTTGGAACAAAAACAGATATTTTCATAAAGTGTTGTTTTGCGTTTTCTGTTTACAGAAAGCGGGAGTGGTTTGTGACTGCCTCTTCTCAAGCTTCAAAATGACGCAAAGCTTTATAAAATATTTCCCAGTGCTGTATTTTCCAAGTGTTCTGAAAGCATAGGATTGGGTTAGATAAAAAACAAACTAAAATATAATATATTATTTTGTAAAAGTCTTGACCTGTTTCTCTTCTTTATTTTTGTGAGAGCATAGTCAAACAATCCAGTTGACGCCTTTACTCTCATATTGTGGATATCGCTGCTGTTTCGGTGGTTAAATTTTATTTAAAAATGAACATCCTATGCTGCATCAACAACACAATTCAGGCACGCATAGAAAATGCTAGCATTTATTTGAGATTTAATCATACGGTGGCAAGAAAAAGTATGTGAACCCCTAGGAATGAAAAGGTTTTCTACAGTGATTTGCCACAAAATGTGATCTGATCTTCATCTAGGTCACAACAACAGACAAACACAGTGTGTATAAGCTGACACACACCAATAATTCTTGTTTCTTGTGTCTTTTTTAAACACCTATTAAACATTTACAGTGCTGGAGGAAAATGTAAGTGAATCCTTGCATTTAATTGCTTGTTGAACCTCCTTTGGCAGCAATTACTTCAAGCAAGCACTTTTAGTAGTTCTGAATCAGACCTAATCATCGTTCTGAAGGACATTTTACCCATTCGCCTTTACAAAGTCAACTCAGACACATTTGTAGGATTTCTGGTGCTCTCTTAAGGTCATTCCACAGTGTGAGGTCTGGGCTTTGACTAGGCCACTCCAAATGGCATATTTTGTTTTTCTTAAGCCAGTGGTGGATTTACTTCGATGCTTAAGCTCATTATCAGGCTGCATCAACCAACTTCTACTGAGCTTCAACTGGTGGCCAGCCACCCTGACATTATCCTGTAGGATATTTTGTTAAACTTGGGCTTTCATTTTCCCCTCAACGATGGCAAGTGGTCCTGGCCCTGAGGCAGGAAAGCATGCCCAAATCATGATGTTCCCCCAAAAAACTTTACTGTTGGGATGATGTTTTGATGTTGGTAAACTATGCCCTTTTTGCACCATAGTATTTTTCCAGACCAATTCAACTTTTGTTCCATCAGTCCATAAAATATTTTTCCAGTAGCCCTATGGTTCGCCAAGGTGCTCTTTTGCAAACTTTAGTCTCACAGCAATGTTTATCGGGATAGCAGTGGCTTCCTCCGTAGTGTTCTGCCATAAACAATGTGCCTGTTCAAGGACTTGTGTATGATAGATTCATGAACAGAGATGTGTGGCAGTTCCAATGATGTCTTCAAGACTTTAGCTGATACTGGTGGGTTCCTCCTTATTTCAATGAGTATTCTGCATTGTGCCTTAGAAGTCATCTTGGCTTCGGCACCCACTTCTGGGAAGGGTAGCTACAGTATTAAACTGTCTCCATTTATAGACAGTTTGTCTAACCATTGACTAATGGATGTCTAAACATTGTGGGATTGTTTTGTATCTCTTTTCAGCCTTATGGAGTGCAACAACTTTTGATCGGATATCTCTGGATAGCTCCTTCTTGCGAAGCATGGTTTATACCTGTAAGAGCTGATGCTTCTTAAGGACAGCAATCTTAAAATGTTTAATTGTCTTTTTATCAATCAAATTATCACTTAACCACACCTTTGAACTCATTTTATTTCTGATATAAATTAGCTTTCATTAAAGTAATTAATCTATGGGTTCACTTACATTTTCCTCCAGCACTATGAATGTTTAATGGGTGTTTTTTTAAAAAGACACAAGAAACTACAATTATTTGTGTGTTGTCAGCAGAGTTGTATAGTACTTAAGTATTTTTACTTTCTACAAAAAAAGTAAATTTTCAATTATTCATATTTTATTAGTGTGTTTTTCTTAGGAAAACATACATTCCAACACATATTATCATAATTTTTACTCCACTACATTTCATAATTTCAAGTTTTTGGTTTATATTTAATATTTAAGTACATTAAACATCTAGTAATTTTTTGTAATTTTACTCAAGAAAGTAAAAGTACACAATTTTTATGTTATTAGGCATTAAATCAATTTTAATATGCAATATATAATGAATACACAGTATGATTCTATGCTTTAAAATGAAGTAAACATTTTTTAGTAAAGAAAAGGATTTTTTTCCCAAGACAAACACTCTGATAAAGCACAGATGCTTGGAAAATGAAACTAAAATACTTAAGTATTATACACCTGGTTGTCACCATATGCACATTGTGTTTGTTTACTGTTGTGACCTAGATGAGCATCAGATCACATTTTATGGCAAATCACTGTAGAAAACCAGTTAATTCCTGGGGGTTCACATACTTTTTCTTGCCTCTGTAGATGCTTTGATTCATAAACACATAACATTTAGCTACTGTAACAGCAACATCACACGTGTGCCAATTGTACTTTTACAAGTAGCAGTTTAGAAAATGAAACCATCCAAGTTGGAATGAAACAACTACTGTATGTTGATCAGCATTTTGGACCAAGAGATTTCACTGTGTGCAGGGCTACCCAGTAAGTCCTGCAACAGAGACCAAGCGCAACAACGAAATGTTTAAAAAATAATATGACAAATAAATAATTTTTTTACAGTATCAACAGCCAGGAATGGAAATGGTGATGGTGGGGTAATGAGGGAGTGAATTTCGAAGGAAACAGAGTTCCACCTCAAATGTTTTAAATTGTGGTACTGAAAAGGAATTATATTTAAACAATTTAAAATGACTCCCTATTATGTTTTTTTATTTTGCAACTTTTATTTTATAATTCATCACCAAGCTTGTCACAACACTTCACTTTCAGAATGTCACTATATGACTGATACACTTGGCAGATGCTTTTATCCATAGAGAATTACTGTGCATTACAAGCTATAAATTTTTTTATTAACTTGTATTCCCTGTGTTTGAACCCTTGACCTTTTGCGTTGCAAACGCAATACTCTACTACTGAGCTATACAGGAGCACATGATGTATCAGTTTCATTTCATATTTTTCATTTCATATTTAAAATATCCATTAACTAAATATAAAAATGTACATCCTCTACTTTTCATTAAGCTAAGGACAAATGTATTATTATTTCTCCCATTTCCAGCCATGTCAACAGGTAATGTATTGCTGCTTTATTGCATCATGTCACAGTAAGAGTCATTAGGCATTTAGCAGAAACGTTTTTTCCAAAGCAACTTACAAAAGTGAAGAAAACAATAAAGCAATGTATTATGGCACAATGTTATGGCGCTTTTCCATTGCGTAGTACCCCACGGTTTAGTTTAGTTTGGGTCGAGTCAGCTCACCTCACTTTGGCGTGGTTAGCTTTCCCATCGAGTTAGTATCACTTCGCAGTGGGAGGGATTATAGGCGTGTTGTTATATTTGCGCTGCCTACTGCTGTGACATCATACAAGTGAGAGCGTCATTGTACATTCCCATACATTTATTTATTTTTATTTACAGTCTGCCACAAAATTAAAATTGGCCACCACAAATAGATGTTTGCACATCGCATTGATCACTACCTCTGTCTCACATGACAGTTTCTGTTCAAACACGCGTGGCATCAGCGACTGCGCTCTGCTGAGCCTCATTGAAGTTGTATTTAAGCATATATAATGCTGACGTGCTGATTCTCAACCTGTGGATGTTTTTCATCGCTAAAAGGGAGTTTGGGAACTAGCAGAGCACAGGTGACAATATTTGCTCGAGACAGCGCAAGCTAGCACTGAGGTAAAGCTAATCTTTAACATTATAGCGATGACGCAGGTAGTGACGATTCTCTCAGACCAATCAGTGATCTACAGTGTTTTCGCGTCACGTTTGGTATCAGCTCGGGTCGCTTGGAACCCCAACCGAGGTGGTACGAAAAAAGTATTTGGTACCACGTACTGCACCTAATGGAAAAGCTCCCAAAAGTAAGCTGCCCCGACCCAAACTAAACCAAACCGTGGGGTACTATGCAATGGAAAAGCGCCATTGGAGAGGCTCCACAAATAGAAACACTACAACTCTGAATGTTTCAGGAGATCCTTGCCTCGATAAGCACAGTGTAAATACAGAGTTAGAAAATTGACTTTCACAAACCACATTTCATTTATATTTAAAAGGAACACCTTTGGCCAAGACCTTCTGGAGTGCGCTGTGCCCTGGTAACAAGCTAAATCAAAAAGCATTTTTAAAGATTCTGGAATCTACAGGTACAGTATGTCTGCATTTCACTAAGGATATTCTTGAAACACCACAGACACTTTGAAGTTTCCATAGACTAACAAACAAAAGTTGCATTCCCTAAAACCGTGACATAAATAAACTAATTCTAAAATCTAGCAAAAGTTTCAAGTTCACTGTGCTTTCCAGAGACCAAGCTATTACTTTCTAATATCTTACCCATTCTTAGTTTGAAGTTAATGGTTTGTACCTGCTGCATTGGCCCCAGGCCCTTGGAGAAAAACATGCCTTTATACCAAGATTACTTGCACATTTATTCTGCGGCTCTGATTTGAGCAAGGGAATTGCGTGGCCTTGCCGATGGAATTTAAACATCCAATAGCAGGCTTGTGTCTCTGGCCCCACTGTCCTCCTCAACAGGGTAGGGAAACCTGCCTGCCGCACGCCCCCTTCCTCCACCAGCACACATGTCCTCCAGCAGTGATCACAGATGAACCGTGCAAAATGAAGAGCAAATGAACCTGGATGTCATTACAAAGCACTCCCATAGTTTACAGCCAGCACACAGAGGTCTAAAATCAACAATTGGCCCTACCCCACATTCCCATTCCTCCTTGCAGGGTGGCGGCAGGGGGAAACCAGGAGAAAATGTGCTCCAGAAGGGGTCCGAGCAAAGCCTGGCCATAGTTATTTTTTTACATCTGTTTTGACAGGCACTCAAGCAGCAACAACGCTTGGCATAATTTGTCTCCATTTGCTCAACCCCTATTATCGTTTCCCCAAATCAATCCCAATGCAATGGGTATTTTTGAGATCTTTATGTGTTTATGTCGAAATTTTTGGGAATTAAATTTGATGACTTGGTGCAAAGTTTGTACTCTTGATTTAAACGCGTTGCTAGGCTGTAGGAAACACAACGCATATTTGAGACTATGCCAGTGTATAGAGCCAAAATAGCACTCTTAGATCATTTATCATGTCAAGCCTAGGCATGTCCCAGAAAGAAAGAAATACCATTTTCTGATGAGAACCATCACTCTGACCAGAGGATGGACTTTGACTTATGGGAACTGCAATTAAATAATCTGAAATAAAAAAATATGTCTTTATATTGTTTATATCATCAGGTAAAAACCTTGTTTTTTATACTGTATTGTGCAGCACCTTGGTCAACAATTGTTGATTTTGGTGCTATAATAAATAAAGCAGAGTTGAGTGTCTCCATATTTCATCCTTAAAAAATTTATTTCTGTTGGTTGTCTGCTTTTAAATATCACTGTGGGTTTTGCAATAATGAAAGTATTCAAAGGAGCTTGCGACTAAACCTTGTAACTCCATTGGATCCTCCAACTGGTAGTAAAACATTAACCCCGCCTCTATCATAAATACTGTAAAATCCAGCTCTGCTTGTTTCAAATGCAAGGGTTAATAAAGAATGTATTATTCCAATACGTAGTGTTTTCTTTACTCAACAAAGGCTAATATTTCATGTATTTAAAGAGTGGAGAAAAATGTCCTAAGCTAGCATTTGTTGTCGAGTCATATAGCCAATACAATCCTGTGAAGAGCACTATATCTTTTATGACATGACATTTTGGCCAGAAAGGACAGATAAAATGCATGAGCACCTCAAAGCTACAATAAAGTTTGTAATCTGTTAATCGATGATAATGTAATGAGTTGCACTTTAGCATCAAATGTGGCCCTTATAATGATGGACAAAATGCAACCTTATAACTTGATTTTGGTAAAATGTTAAAAGTATGAAACATGCAATTGTCTGACCTGTATAAAGGCACAATATCAACTTTGACAACACAGCATTTAATAAATATTCTCTTTAAAGTAGATATTTCCTTGTAACATTTGACAAATATGCTCTATACATAAGAAACAAGACAAGGAAACATACTACTAAACATTTTTTTAAGAAGTTGGTGGGTTGTCTGGCCTACAACTTGGTTGGCCAGTCCTACAGATTCCCTGTATAAATATGCTGGTTAATAGTCCACCACACACTATTCAGAAGCATTTCTGAATAAAACAAATAGGCTAAATAGTAGTTTATTGTGGTGCAATGGTAGAAGAAAAATATTTCTTACAAATGAGTACTTTGATAATTGTGGCTAAGTGCTATAAATGTGGAGATTGAATTTGTTGACAGTCTCACACCATGCTAACATTGCAAGCACAGCATCACTGGAAGCTTGCATTGTTTAAGATTGTTGGTAATTATAAAGAAAGCCATTTTAATTAAGCTGCCTAATTACTGTATTTAACGTAATACTGTTAGCATGTTAAAACACTATCTAAAAAAAACATCTCCAAATGTATCTCCTTTAAGGCATACCTGCCAAAAGTATTGAAGCTAAAACAAATATAGAAAAATGTACTTTTTAACCGGTCAATGCTCTTGACATAAATATTATTTATATATATATATATATATATATATATATATATATATATATATATATATTTTACTGTAGCCTATATACAGTTAAAATAAATAGTTTGTCATGGGCCACACAACAAGTATAATAAATCAAAACAAAACCAGAAAAAAAAACGCCCAAAAGGTTTAATCAAATGCATCTTTAAGAGCTGGCAACAATTTATGTTTGCCTACAGTGTTTAAACTACCATTTTGTTTTGATTTTAACCTTAACTACCTGATATATTATACATTGTTTTATTTTGACAAATGTTGTCATTTGTTTTCTCACATTTAAATATCATGTTGCCTGATTTTTCTTACTCGTATCTGTGATGCAAAGCCACTTCATTCTAAAACCGCACCCAATCTTGATCTTTATCTTTACCACAGCATCTCTATTGAGAGCAGCCGATGTAGCCATGGCAGACACGAGGGAGGGGAACTGGTGACTGCATTTCGTTTGTGAAGGGTACGCGTTCTGTCAGGCCAACGGGCCCTTTACTGAAAGGCCTGTTTTGTATTCCCCACTATTGCTTCCCGTGAGGGAGCCCATCATAACATTGCCTTATGCTCTTCTTATCTCTTCTATCCCCTTTTCCACCTACCTTTCCACTGTGGGTCTGTCTACTTCATTCAACAACCTTCTCTAAACCGGAATCCCCGGGCTACCAAAACCTGCTGTGACTCCATCCAAATTCTCTTGATACCTCTGAGTAATCCATGTGTGATCGCCTCACTTAACCGCCCTTCTTCTTGCTCTCACAGATGGCATGCTACTCACTGAACTCTGCCACTTGCGGAAAACCAGCGTGCAGGGCTTGTTTGGATAACACTCAATGCTAATCTGACTTCAGTCCGAAAGGGAAGACCTGTTCGTGAGTGTCGCTAGAATAACAGTTACGTTTGAAGAAAACAATGAAACATGTGGGTGGTTCTTCTATCCCGTAGGGCCGTTCTAGCACTCGGGAATGTTTTATGAGGCTGAAATAGAGATTGATTGCATAGACCCACCATTGGGTGATAGATGTTACCTTCCAGGATCTAGCAGCGACCTATGCGGCAAAATTCGAGTGTACGGTGCAAAACCAGTTTGTCATCAGTAATGCATGAGTTCTCCCTGAGCTACTCATGTTAAATGTCTTTGACCTCACAAGTTATATATATCAGTTTCTATGACGTTATACCAGTCCACAAAAATGCAAATAGAGACAAGAGCACATATTAAGTAATGTCCAAAATTCAGGAATTTAAATTATTATTTAAAATTTTCCAAATTTACTACTTAAATAATACACTAATCCTGCTATGGCTAGCATGCTACCTGCCTTTCTGCAAGTAGTTCTGGACAAACGGCACATACATAATAACATTCGTGAACCAACCAAGTCCCACCCAACCTTTCAAACCCTTTTAAAACCTTTGATAGGTGCAATCAACACAATCAAGCAATCTGTAATGCTTCAGTACCCAATGCTACAGCAAAGTAAAGAATACCTACTCTGTGTCTTTTTTTACTCAGACAGAGTACCCTGTTGATATACTAATAGTGTGAAGTGACTGCTACGGGTATGTGATGTATTGCTTTGTTATGGATGGAATACTGATTTAAAGCTTTAGGCTAAAGAGAGCCTAAAAATAAATGTACCTGATAATATGCAAACAATGTCCTCGTGTGGTCTAGTCCCATAGACATGCTGTCTTCACTACCACTGCTCATGAAGTGCCTTGTCTATTGGAAAAGCAATTTTGTCTAATAGCTGGCTGGCTGTGTTGGGAATAGAGAGACGAGCAGTTTGGGACATGTCTCTGGTCAACCCTGTTAACAGAATTGACCACTTTTAGAACTTCAAATGAATTTGCTCTGGAAACTGCAACAAACAAATATTATAATATTTGCAATTAGAATCAGGACAGGAACCATGCTAATTCAGACACTGCAGCCGTCTGGGAACAATAACAGTGGGGGAACAAAGAATGCTTTGTGTTTGATATATCTAGACTGAGCAAAGCTGAATGGACCTGAACGCAGGTGTCCTGAAACACATTTTTAACCCCCCATCATTTCCCAAGTAGTGAAGTATTGGGCTGATTTAATGGTCAAGTACTTGAGCGACTTTTAAAATTAGCCTAAGAGCTAAGTGTTTAAGAGCTAAATTTCTCATGCATTTTGCGGGTCACTTCAGGACTGATTTTCCCAGCTGGCTTCAAGTCTCTTTTCCTAATGCTTACAAATCTTATCTTTCTTTGCATGTCAGAATGTAGGCCATCAAGTCAACTAGCTTAATTGTAAAACAGAGACAAATGGACTAGCTTCTGTTTTGAGGCAACCAGACAGCTGCTAACCCACACAGGAAATTAAAACTCAAAGTTCAGGCTTTAGTTTTATCTACACACACGGGAGCTTTGAATCTGGGGGGACTCATCAATCAGTAGATTTACTGCTAGTGCTACACATGCAAACAGATATATTACATCATGTACATTAATTACACTAATATTATGACTACTTATACATTGATGGCATTTATGCTGGTATTAAAACACAATTATCTTTGCATAGTTTATCTCAAAGTACAGTTTATTTCCATACTTAATCACAGTTCAGAGATCCAGGGTTCAGAATTACAGTAAGCTTGAACTAAAAATGTTTTTTGCTAGGCTTATCTTCTCAGGAGCATATTTCAAGAAACGTTCATTATTGTAATGACATCCATAAATATGACATTAACAAAATTAATAAGCCTTTGACATGGAATGTGACCTTCAAAAGCTCACTTAGAAGCTGCTAATTGCGCATACTTAGCGGCAGTATCATTTCTCAGCCACATGAGCTGTTGACCTCTAAACTTTTTTATTTGTATTGAATTGGGAAACAAGTTTTGTATCGGTATCGCCGTGCTAAAAAAGCCATTAGTTGTATGTAGGTGACTGAGTGGCAAAAGCTGATAACAAAGGTTAATGCTAGCAACGCTGGATTTCCTGACCCCGTTGCTGTTACACGCACCTCTCCGAGAGCGTGTGTAGATGGAGGCGTGAAGATTAATGCAGGGACTTTGCCGCCTGACATCTGTGGGCTCTCTGTTTTTTCGCACACGCCAATACGCTCTCCTAAAGCTAGGCCTCACGCGAGCACAATGCAAACTTCACTTTGATGAATTAGCAGTGCTCAGGTGGAATGAAAAACATAGAATCCATCACAGTGAGGTAAGGGACTGCTCTTTAGGGTCTTTGGGGAAAAATGCATCTATAACTTTTGGTGATGAGAAAAAATGAGTCGGAAAGACTGTGAGGGCGTATTATACAACTATCAACACAGGCACTAAAGAGCTACTCAAAACTGCTATGCTTGTGGGTGTAGTGAATGGGGCATGGAACATCAAATGGAGTTTGAAACAGATGGCAGGCATAGTTTTCATTGTCAAAGTTTGGGTCACTTGGCTCGATCTGAATGCCTTGGTGAGTGGTATAGGGGCGACTAATGCTGAACAAGCAGATGCACTTAAATGAATTCTGAAAGAATGTTTGGGCTGTATGTTCAGGCCTGCCCTGCTGTAAAGACCAGATTCATCCAGTCTAAAGTGGTTCGCTCCACATAGCAGGTTTCAGGTGGTCTTTTAGCCTGGTCATCTGACCAACACTCCTTTTACACCATCAAACTAGACCTACAGTACATAAACTAGCTTTGTACCAAGATAACTTATCGGCTTCAGAGTGCTTTACTTCACAGCGTGACCGACAGGTAAAACACACAGGTGTCAACATACCTGCATGCGCTTTCAGGATTTAATCTTGCAATATCAGCCCACGCTCACGTTTACATGCCATGCAAGCTGCAACCCACTTTTTATTCTCCAAGGAATCTGCTTATCAGCAGTTTTAATTGCCAAGGGAACACAAATAGCATTTTTCTCAATAATGCATTTTAAGACAATAAAGATCCAGCACTTTCATAAAGTTTAGCATCAAGCTATGCCTGTCTCACATACATTATCTGATGAGGAAACAAAGCTCAGAGTTGTCTCAGGGATTGTTTCTGTCACCGTCAACATATTTCGCAGGATTAATGAAGGACAAAAATAGATGTTTCATCAGACGAATCGCAAATGCTTCATGTAATGCGACAACTTAATGAGCTCATAAAGAATCAGCAACACAAAGGAGGAAATGAGAACGTGTGATAAATAAAAATAACAGTAACATCGTGTCTTTAACTGACATGACAATCACAACCTGTCAATAAATACCGGTAACACTACAGTCACTATGACTTCAGTAGTAGTTAAGTTTAGGACTTCATTAAATCCTGATTAGTCAATGCTCTAGTCAATCAGGTTGAATGGCAAAAGATGCAAAGAAAGCAAGCTGCTTGCTTGAATATACTTTAGACTAACAGGCAAATCATTTGTAATCAATAGCGATTAAGTTCACATCCGCTAATACGTATAGCTTTTTTGACTGTATTTTTGGCAGTACTGATGCTTACACGGACCATACCTTATAACACAGTTTTAAGCAGACTTGAATTTGAACAGCTTTTGCACCAACCAAACAAGCCAATATCTGGCATCTTTCTGTCTACAGAACACCAGGGACCATAACAGTTCTAAGGTAAATAATGAATATTGAACAAAACACTGAGGAGATGTTTCTGTGGATTCTAGTGTCGCTGAGGGACCGAGTGGGATGATATTAAGAAGTCAGGACATTTTTTCATCCAAGTTGTCAAGCAAGAACATAAAAAATGTAGCAAAAGGGAAATCACAGAGTCACTGCTTAAGTCATTTATGAAGTCACAATTGGTCCATGACTAAATATAGTCTATTTTTAAAGAAACCTGTAATAAAACTAGGATGCCGCTTGCTTTTGTGAAATAATCAGCTTAGATTTACTGTACAGTAAGTGTGAACTAAATTACAGTCTGTACAAAACAGCTCATTCATACCAAACTGACATCTTAGACAGACAACATATGACATTCAATGTTTACAAATCAACACCAATTTAACATTCAGCAGCTTGGCCCGTCCTGACAAACATGAAACATTCAGCACTGGACATCCACGATGGACATTGGTTGGCCAATATTGTATTTCTATCAGTATAACTGTAAATATTGTTTTGGGGAGCAAAAGACAAAGTAATTTACTTTCCCATTACAATTTTCTTTTTGACAGGCTGTTTTACTGTACCTTTAAGAGCTCATATTCAAGTGTCCCTAAACACCATCTCTGTCAAAATATTAACAGAGATTATTTGAGGAGTTCAGATGCAAAGCCATCTTCAGTGCCTCTGTTTAGGTTCAGTAATTTCACTTTAATGACATTGTAAAGGTTTTAGTCAGTAATTGAAATGCCTTATTTTCACAAATTGTAATTTAGTTATTTCATTGGTATTTAACAAATTTGACTTGCAAAGGGCCGTCTTAAAGACAGCTACAGTGTCAGCAGATCGTGTCACGACTGTCAGATCATTCCACAGTTGTGGAACAGCTCGTGAGAAGGTACACGCTAGTGCTCCACAGCTTTCTCTTCATGGAATAAGTGAAAATAAAAGAAAAATGATGATGGTGTGTGTGCAAATGCTGCCTATTGCCTTTGTTTAATTGTTTTTAGTGGAGTGTGCTGTCTCCATATTTTTATGCGCGTACTGTTGTACGCGTACTGATGCAAATGACGTCATGCGGATGGCGAGCATACGCAAACAGCCCTATATGGTTTCATCTGACGCTCATGCGGTGCCGCGATTACGCTTCTGAGCGGAACTTTACTTCTGGTCTCTGCTTCTAGCGTCTAAACTGAACTCTGGAGCAAATACCTCGTCGAAAATAACAAATGTTTTGGTTTCCTAATGATGAGGGAAGACGGCGATCATGGATTACCGCTATTTGATGGGAGGTTTGGCAGCCGATCTGTACTTAAGATTGTATACATTATATAGTACACATTTTACACATTAATGTTAGCTTAGTGTCGTTTTTTATATGCTTTAGCTATGAAATATGAACTAAGTTAATCTACTTGTTGCTTATTTTGCTTGTTATCAGAAATAAACTACTCTAAAAGGACTTTGTTGTTATTGATTCTTTTATCATATAGTTTACCGGAAGTTACGTGTATTCCAGTAAAGCCGCTTGTTTATGTTGTTACTGCTGAAACCGTCTATACCTTCGGCTTCAGTGCATGAAAGCTTTTATGGCCAAAAAAAATCCACTATCTAGTAAACAGTTGCAAAATCACTAAAGATGAAAGAACTATAAACATTGCAAATGATGAAAGTCAGAATGTATAAAAATAAATACAAATAAACCACACATTAGGGTGTGCTGTGATCCACGTGACTGCCACATTCAGGTTGAATTCAGGTCCTATACTCACAAGGGAACCAAAGTTTGAATGTGAACAACGGTCATTTCCCACGCCGTCGTTCATCCAATTCATCTTCTTTGCACTTAGAGGAATTACACTTTCACTAGGATGTGCACTTTATGTGGATTCTACCAACAATGCAGTATTTCTGAATGGCTGGGATTAGGCGGATTTTAAGGGAAAGTTTTTTGTTAAATGTATAAATATAAGAGCATTTGGTTTTTGACAGAGGTTGTGTTTAACGGCTTTTGCATCTGAGCTTGAATATTAAGGTCTTAAAGGTACAGTACAGAAGTAAAAAACAGCCTCTCAAAATGAGGTTTAAAATTGTAATGGGAAAGTAAATCCCTTGTTTTTGCTCCCAAAAAGAAAATTTACAGTTTTACTGATATAAATACAGAAGTAATTTCGTTTTGCTTATGTACAGGATATGGTGTACATTTACTCTTCTACTGTCTGTTTGTTATCTAGCCTGATAAAATCAGCCCAGCTGGAAATGTAATCCAAGAATGAATTTGTAATGACATAAGCCCATTTACCACCAGGGCTTTTTAAAATCGGAATTCATTTATTTTATATAAGACATGAAAAAGCTTTGCCAAGTGTGATGTAGTTAGCTTGCTAACAAAATTCATTTCCATGTGTTTTTGCCGCAAGTTACAATTAAGGAGCAAGGAATGTATTAATAAAATTGTAACCCATCACTTTTTATGCTACTCTGATTCTTTTGTTGCAACAATTATTTAACCTACTGTTTTAATCAGAAAAATACTCTTTTAGGAGATCTGTTTTGTGATTTAAAGTTATTGTTTACCAAACCTAGTTTATGACTTCTTACATGGCACATGAAAGGAGAAACTTTGGAAATGTATTAGTCACTCTTTTACATGCAAAATGTTAAAGCACCATACAAATATCATAAATGTTATAATATCAAACATCAGGGGCGTCGCTAGACCCCTTTTACTGGGGCACGTGCCCCAGTGTAAATCTTTTGTGCCCCGGTGTAAATCTCAAGTTTAAATTTTAGCAGTTAACTAGTGTATTCCTTTACAAAGACAATCGCGGAAAAAACGGATCTTTATGCAAAGTAGTTACCCAATTTAGGCTTGTAAAGCAACGAAGCAGTCGCATTGACGCGTGCACGCACGTATCCATGGCCGTGCGCGTTTGCGTTCACCGCGCACAACCACATTCAAAAGGTGACGCCACGCGAGTGCTTATGAAAGCATAACGAAACTAAAGTAAGTTTCTAAATAATAATGCTAATCTTATTTTGACTCGATCATTATTGGCTTCTGTAGATGTACATCAGAAATGTTTTGTGCAAAGCAGGGAAAGGGAAGAAGAAAGGAGAGATGATGAGTTTAAGGGAGGTAAGACAAACTACATCCTCACCCTGTCAGGTCTCAAACATTAGAGGAAAAATCTCAGGAAAACCTCTTGTCAAGTCCATAGAATTGCATCGTTGCTGAGAAAATCAACAGATGTATGTGATATACTGTTCTGTATTTTGAGATATGAAATTAAAATTAAGTTTACTAATATTTAACTCTAGGACACTAACTTACATAACAGATAGAAGACTGAGATTATTTAGTATAGCAGTCATAAACTGACTTTTTTCTTAAAATATTCTTGTAAAAATAAGTTAAAGGTAGGGTAACAGATTTGATCCTGAAAAATCTTTTTTTATGCTGGTTAAAAGTCTCTTCACATCCTGATAGCAATCACTGTGTTAAGTTGTTTAAATGTATTTGTAGAAATTTATGTCATCTGTGAAAGGCGTAGGACCAAAAAATGTTCAACAAATCATAGATTTCGGTCCGAACGGACGTTTCCATTTTTGTCCCTCGTAAGCGTAATTTGAATGCCCACCGCGCAGCGAGTCCACGCAGACACCATACGTCATCGGCGCGTTCACGTGCGCTCATCTCCTGTCTGTAAACAGTGAGAACAGCAAACTTTTCTGCTGAATTGACAACCTACACAGGAGGCACACAATGAAAGACATATTTTATAACAACAACAGCAAAAACTGCCTGGATCAGCAAGAGCAAAAACCCAAATTAACATCTGTAACTTTACTGCTTTACCACAAGATGAAACATTTGCAGGGGGCAAAGGGTCTGAAAGGGTCGTAAGGTAGGGTAGGTACGCGATATGTTTGTACTGAGATGGATTCAGATATTCTAATTTGTTGAAACGTTGTGTTGCTTATGAAATTTGTGTTCGTTTACGGATTAGCGTAACGATATAGTTACTACGTCTACACAACCGAATGTGTGCTTAAACAAACTCTGATGTAAACCAGTTGTTTGGTTATTTTGGAAGTGTTATTCGACTTTGTACTGCAAAGTTTTCTCACTGCTGAATGAGACATGAGATCTGATCTGTGCGTGTTCATGTGTTTGGAAGGAGGCGTGACTTTGGATGGCGATTTGACTTGAGGGTGGGATCGGGATTTCATTGCTAGGTGGCTACCGTTAGCATTTTTCAAAATGTGTTACCCTACCTTAAATAATCATTGCTATCATTGTATAATGTAGAAAATATTTCTCTGCTGTCATTATTTCCAAACATTTTATGCCATTTATGCTTTCAAACATGTTAATAATGTAAGGTATGATGAAGATTACACTTGTATATATGTATCTTTCGCAGTAACTGTAGAATAGTGGGTTAAGCAAATGACATTGTATAGAAGTGTTGCACACTTCTCGCACACAGCAGGCTTTCAAAAAAAGTCATCAAAAAATTGGGGGTCTGTGCCCCAGTAGAGCTTTATGTCTAGAAACGCCCCTGTCAAACATATTATATATTGTAATTTATAAGTAATTTTCTAAGCAAGGGGCACTTCAAAATTTTTGTTGTACTCACTGGAAAAGCCCAATCAAAATATTTTTAAATTTCCTTTTTATGTCCTCCATTATTAAAAACATGCCGATTTATAACAACATGAGGAGGTCATTGTTTATTTTTGGCTGAACTGTACCTTTAAAACTTGCCTTGTATGACACATTGCAGTAAGTGAAGTCACACCGATGGTTTGCACAGTCAGTGCTGGTCAACATAATGCTCTCAAGGATGAAGGAAGAAAGTGAGAGGGAGAGGAGAGAGAGAGAGAGAGAGAGAGAGAGAGAGAAAGAGAGAGAGAGAGAGAGAGAGAGAAAATGCATCGGTAAGAATAGAATGGTCCTGCTGTCCCACAGAGCTTGCTGGATCGATACACCCCAGAGGATAAGTAGGCAACCTGCACTGTTTCAGATAATAAGTCCCCATCACCTGAAATCAAACACTAAAGCACTGAACATAAGATCCACTCAGGACTGCTCCAGACAATGTCCACTCTACACTGAACTCTTCCTGGGCTTATATTACGTCAGTTTAAGCAGTATCAGTATATTAGGGCTCTTAAACTTTAGTGTACCGGTGTCGTGTCTGGTCTGCATGTTGAAGTTCACAGGAAATGAAAACTCATTTGCAGTATAGCTGGTTATGTCACTCATTCATTCATTCAAGGGTCTCAATCATATATCTGCCTTTGTTTTTAGATCTTATGTAAGCCTGTCATCTCGCCCTCTTTATGCTGAAGGCTTCCTCTCTCCCACATCATCAGCTGGAGATCGACTCTTCTCCCCCTACATCTATATCCAGCAGGATCTGATTTCACACTGGATTGTGGAGGAGGGATGTATGCCAAAGGATGATAATGTATTTTACAAAAACACTGTTATGTTTCTATGGATCTAAATGCTACATTTGTATTTGAGTCTTACCCTTTTGAAAAAACATATTACAGGAGATTTCATTAATATTTCCATAATGCAAAAATTCCTTGCACCCTTACTTTTATTTTTTTGTTTAATCAACTCAGATTTACAAGTCATTTCAACTTACTATTATTTATCTTGACTAGAGAAGAGTTGATATAACTTATAAAATAAAGTTGACATATTTCAACTATATTTTATAAGCTGTACACTGCAAAAATGACTGTCTTACTTAGTATTTTTGTCTTGGTTTCAGTATAAATATAAAAAAATTCTTAAATGAAGATGCTTTTTCTTGATGAGCAAAATGACCTAAGAAAATATGTCTAGTTTATAGACAAAACATATACAATTTAAGTAAATTTTAACTTAAAACAAGCAAAAATATCTGCCAATGGGGTGAGAAAAAAAAATCTTAAAATAAGATTTCTTTTTTCTTAAACACTTAATTGAAGAAAAATTTTCTCAGCCCATTGGAAGATAATTTTGCTTGTTTTAAGTACAAAAATACTAAGTAAGAAAGTAATTTTTTTGCAGTGTAGCAACTCATATTTTGCCAAAATAAATAATAGTAAGTTGAAATGACTGATTGTTGATTCAACAAAAAAATTAATGCAGCAAAAAAATATTTACAGTGCATTGTTTCTGCATTGTCGAATTTGTGTTATTGTCTTAATGTCCCTTTTATGTAGATTACACATAAAGAATCTTCAAACAAAACATCTGACATGGTTTAACCATACGAATGTACAAATAAGATATTGTATCAGTTTGTTAATCACATTTTAATGATTTATCTTTGGCAATTGAATT
The DNA here is from genome assembly GCF_030506205.2 of Paramisgurnus dabryanus. Taxonomy (NCBI): domain Eukaryota; kingdom Metazoa; phylum Chordata; class Actinopteri; order Cypriniformes; family Cobitidae; genus Paramisgurnus; species Paramisgurnus dabryanus. The sequence goes on from NC_133346.1 coordinate 23,458,888, forward strand.
GAATTGAAATATCATTCACAGTGCATTGTATCAAAGTAGCAAAATAAACACCAAAAATATCATATGTACACCATTGTCTTGCTACACTTGTGTGCGACACAAAGTCTTTGTTTCTCAGTTCTGATGTTTTAAACAGTATAACAGCCTTTTCCAGAAAGCCTTGGGCTGAATGCTTTAAAGGTAGGTATTTATGGGGCAACAGGTACACAGCAAAACAGTTTTAGGAAACAAGAAAATCCTCAATAACAACAAAAAAAGCCTTCAAAGGGAAAATCAAGGTCTTTCAAATGGGTCTTGGCTGTGGCAGTAAGATGGACACATCATTAACCTTCAAGTTATTAAGGTCCTGGAAGGACAACAATCTCAATAGACAAAGACGGCAATACACAGCTGGAGGTGTCTGCTGAAGTTAAAAGGTCCCATTTTATAAAGTGTGGATGGAGGGCGACGAGTCTGGTGACAGCTTGAAGACAGGTCGTCTATGAATGTGCTGAAACGAGTCATGTGGAAGATAGATTTAGGAGTAAATTTTATTCTGATTTGAAGTTATTAAGTTAGCCTACTTTAAGCAGCCTCACACGACAAACGTTTATTTGTTAATAAGTATAAATCAATCATGTTATGCTTTGGGGTAATAATGATGCAAGTTGAGGACACCAGTATATTCTAAGCCATCCTAAATCCAAGATATTCTGATCTATTCAGCAACATTTTATTGTAATAAATGCTTATGGACTTATGAAAATGGCTTTCTTCACTTGATTCTGGTCTTGACTGAGTGTGTCAGAAATCTTTTTAGGCCAATAGGCTGCAGTATAGGGCAACGTGGCTTGAAAATCCAATTCTATCTAACTTTAAACCAATTTCCTAGCTGGAATCACTTTTGCCAGTTTGGCTGAAAAGGTTACAGACAGAGCACGAGGGTGTTTTTCTTACTCTGATAGCTAACATACAGGAAAGGGGATATCATAGCAAATCAATTGTAGCAAAGCTAAGGAGAGCCTCCCTCTTTGTGGAAGATAAACCGGAGTTTTGAGGAATTTTAAGTTTGATTTTGTATCCCATCATCCATGAAATTTACATTTAGTCATTTAGAAGACACTTTTTTTTCAAAGCGACTTACAAATGAAGTACACAATAGAAACAATTATAGCAACACAAGAACAGAATTACATAAGTGCACTGGAAATAGTCTCATCAAGTCTAATACAGTAAACACAGCCATGGGTTAGTTTTTTCTTCTTTTTTTGGTAGAATGTATAGATAAAAGGAAAAATAAAGATAGTAAGTCTTATATTAGGAAGTGAGGTAATGTCGGAAGAGATGTTTTTTTTAGCCGATTCTTAAAGACAACTACAAAGTCAGCAGATCATGTCGCGACCGGCAGATCATTCCACATTTGTGGAACAGCTCCAGAGAAGGTATGCGATAATGTTTTTTCCCTATTTGAGATGGCACCACAAGCCGTCGCTCTGTGACAGACCGCAGGGATCGAGAGGGTACGTAGGGCTGTATAAGCAAGCGAAGGGAAGGGGGTGCTTACCCAGTGGCGGTTTTAAAGGCCAGGAGCAGAGCTTTAAATTTGATGCAGGCTGCTATAGAGAGCCAGTGTAACCTGACAAAGAGAGGAGTGACGTCTCTTTAGCTCATTGAAGACCACTCTTGCCGCTACATTCTGAATCATCTGTAGGGGTTTGCTTGTGCAGGCTGGAAGTCCAGCCAGTAGTGAATTGCAGTAGTCCAGCCTGGACAGAAAAAGAGCTTGGACTAGGACCTGCATGGCATGCTAATTTAGGAAAGGTCTTATTTTCCTAATATTGTAGAGAATGAATCTACAAGAGTGGGCGGTGCTGGCAACATAGGCCGTGAAGCTAAGCTGATCATCAATGACCACTCCCAGGTTTCTGGCTATCCTGGATGACGTGATGGTCGAGGAACTTAGCTGAATGGAAAGGTTGTGCTGAATCTTTTGCTCAGATGATATGACAAGCAGTTCTGTCTTTGCACAGTTTTGCTGGAGATGGTGATCGTTCATCCAGTGTGAGATGTCCCTCAGGCAGGCTGAGATGTGGGCAGAAATCATGGGGTCATCAGGGTGGAACAACAAGTGAAGTTGAGTGTCATCCCCATAGCAGTGGTAGGAAAAGCCATGTTTTCGAATGACAGAACCAAGGGATGTCATGTATATCAAAAAGAGCAGCGGTCCAAGCACAGAGCCTTGAGGCACCCCGGTATCGAGAAGTTGAACGACACACCGTAATTTAAAAAATTTGATTTTTGGCTTTTACAGTACAGTACTGTATGTGGAAATGTGAGTGTGAATCTAGTACTGTATCTAGATTCTTATAACTAGTTTAGCCACAGTTGGCCATTTGCAGAGTAAAACTTCTACAAAGGAATGCAAAAGAATGCAAAATATACGATCTTTTGAAGTAACCAAGCAAGCAATTTTGGCTAAAACAAGGCAAAATTTGGGCTGACAGTGAATAGATGTCTAACCAGCACAACAACAGACAACGTGTATACTCTTAGAACATGTAAAAAATTAAAGCAAATACCTTGAACACCTGTTGACTTTGTTTACATGATGGTATATCGTACATTTATTTTGTTAAAAACTGTATATTCAAGGTTAGAGTAGAACTGGGTTACTTATAGCCGGACTGTATTAGGTCCATAGTTAGCCGTCAATTCAATGTCTTGGTTATTTCTTGCTGGGAACCTTGAAAAAGAAATAATTTGATAACCCCCCCCCCAAAAAAAAACACACTGAGGCCCTGTCCATATTAAAGGTGACATAGAATGATTGAACGAAATGATTTGCACCTATACTGGCTTAACTTGCAATCTCATTACTGATTGGCTGACTTTGCTGCCACTCAAAAAATTTAGCCAATTATTTTAAAGTGGAGGGCCAGGAGATGCCTCTGATGTCATAAGCATCAGTTTTTCAGATTGGGACGTTTTCTGGCTGACATTTCTAAAAGGGGAATTTCTATGAGACTGAGATCTTTAGCATGTCTAGCACTTTTTGTATGTTCGTGAATGCGGGTAGACTACCATTATTCAACAAAGACAAGGTAAAAATATTTTTTCATTCTCTGTCCCCTTTAACACAGGTATATTCAAAACTGCATTTTTTCTATGCAGTTTGGCCATTTGTCCACATACAAATGCAGGTCACTGACACTGAACCTTATCAAAAACTTCTGCCAGTGTGAAGATTTTTGAGAAACTTTGTTTTTTTTGTGTTGTGGTGTAGCCGGTAAAACCAGAGATGTTGGCTTGTGACGTCGAAGTGCCCTGATAAAAAAAAAAGTGATCTTGTTTGATGGCAGATTGTTACATGAGTCTGTGCAATGGCACATGCGCCATTTTGTTTGCCTTTTGGAACCTGTAATAACTTTTTTGAGCCTTCTGTTGGCCAACATAGCTTTACGGTTATGGTTGTTTTTGTGCTTTTGTGTCAACAGAGATTTTTTAAACGGTGTTGTGTGTATGATATTTTTTGGTTCTTTACAAAAATACCAGTGTACCTGTGGACTAGGCCTGAGAAACTTTAACCTCAGGCAAATATGGTGGAATTGTTGCTTTGTGGCAGGAATTGGAAAACCATAAGAATAAAAGGAAATTTTTATTAAGTGAAGTACAGGAATTTCCTGCAGAAAAATGTCACAAGAGAACTTGGGAGGTTTTGAAAGCAATTAAACTCTTTTTTTTAACTTAAAAGATTAAGTAAAATCTCAATGGAGTGGCTTGAAACCAGAAAGGTTATTGTTCTGATCCTGCCAGTCAAAATCCAGACCTCAATCTAATTAAGCATCGGAAAAATGACTCAAACATTGCTGTTCAGAAATGATTTGATGGCAGAAAATTTCAGTTCCAGGATGTGCAAAACTTGACAAGGACTTACCCAAAGAAGCTGCCAAAAATTTACAGGGAGTAGGCAAATAATAAAAAAAGACAGAAACTTCATCCACAGCAATAAAACACAAGCCAGGACATAAATCTTTAGTCACTTAAAAATAAAAAAGTTAGTTTCATAGTCTAATCAGCAATGCTCAGGCACGTACAACGCATCCCTTCAGATGTAAGCACTGCTTTGCCAGCATTAGGTGTTTCTTTAGATCATTAAAATGTCTATGTATTTTTTATCCATTAGGGCTTTAATCTTTTGACAGTCTTGTTTGACACTCTTAGCTGTTGAGAACCAGTAAAAGGCATATAGGGAATTTTAAATGAAGGTTGCCGTTTGAGGCCAAACAGAAAGTAAAGTAAGAAGACCTGACTTATAAAGAACTGAGATATAAAGTTAAACTCTAACAATAAACACTGTTTACGAATCTCTTTTGCAACGGTTTATGTGCTGAATATTCTTTTAGTTTTGGTCATCTTATTTTTTACATAAACATTTTTTTTATTTAAAACCCATTAAATGAACTGTTTAGCGCAAAATTTAAATATCGTTATTTTATCACACTCGTTGTTTCAGACCAATGCTAACTCATGGCAATTCATACATATTTTACTACATGGCTAATTCATATTAATTCATACAACCACATTTGTATATTTTTGTACAATTTGCCTTGACCCCTGTGGGGTTAGGGGTAGGGTTTCATTATTATTATTTTAAGATAGTTGTACGTTTTTGCACTATTAACTGTGTACGAATTCATACGAATTAGCCAACTCTTAAAATGTGTATGAATTCTTGTGAGATCGGGCTGTTCAGACTTTTTTTCTGTAAAGCACAAAAGTAACATTTTAACATAGCTCTAGTTACTATTTACCCCCATTTTTGACATGCTATTTTGCAAATCTGAATGTGAACACAGTGTATACATAAGTTCAGAGGTGGAAAAAGTAATAAAATATTGTGCTCAAGTAAAAGTAAAGTTACTTTAATAATATTTTACTTAAGTAAAAGTAAAGTTACTGGTCTAAAAATCTACTCAAGTAAAAGTAAAAAGTAAGTCATTTTAAATTTACTCAGAGTAAAAGTTACTTTTTTTTAAAGCGGGGAGAGGTGGAGGATTCTAGTATAGTTCAAAAACGACAAGGGAATATACATCTCAAACTAGTTGCTTTTAATTGTAAGAACATCTTTACAATTAAAGTGCAATAAAAAAAGGTAATAAAATAAAAAGCTTTTTTAAACTAAGAAACATTTATGGCATTGTTTAATGATTTTTACATGTGAGTTATGCACTTTTGAAGGTGGTCAGCAGCTGGTAAATACAATTACTATAGTAAGTTTGTAATTGATGTATTGCTTTTAACATACATTCTTTTATTAAACTATAGTTTAAATGAGCACATAATGAGATGAGTGCCATGGCTATATAGTTTTGACACGTTTATTGTCTTCTAGCTTCCCTGACCTGGGTACCTGATGTCAGACCTTTATTCTTCTTTCACTCTCTCTCTCTCTATCTCTCTCTCTCTCTCTCTCTCTCTCTTTCTCTCTCTCTCTCTCTCTCTCTCTCTGCAATGTCTAATGACCTGCGCATTCTCGAGGACGTTCTGAAGTTGTGTTTGACTTGACGCGAAGCTGCTAGACCTCGGAAGATAATGCGCATGGTATTAAAAACGCGTCGTGCAAATGAGCGGTAAAAACACGCTCGGCAATTTCGTACTCAAGAGCATGAATCCTACCTTTCATAGGAATGAAACACTCGCTTCACGTCAGTGGAAAGTGGTCCCTTAAATATGACCATGGGTTTCTTTCATAAGATTTGAACTGAGGCGGGTCTGCATTAGCGCCCGCCTGTCTCGTCCGTCTCCATGGTCCCCGCCCATCAATCATCCGTTGCGCGTCTTTTCACCTTGCTTTTTTAAAATATTTTTTTACTCAGTAACGGATATGATTTAAAATGTAGCGAAGTACAATACTTACAAAACATACTTAAGTAAAAGTACAGATTTTAAAAACTACTCAAAAAAGTAAAAGTACACAAAAAAACTACTCAATTACAGTAACGTGAGTAAATGTAATTCGTTACTTTTCACTTCTGCATAAGTTTCACTGGATGGATGTACTGTTTTTGCAATACAGGCTCATTGCAATTGCCTAAGTTTCTGCATAAACTGAAATAAGTTACTCCTGGTACATATCGCTGCATCTTTCAGTTGGAGGGTCCACTAGAGGCACTTGTTTTTTCACACTTTTGATGCGGGTACATTCAAGGTTACAGAGCAAACAATAGTGAACATCATTGGTGTATATTCATCATTTCATACTTGTGTGACTGTTGTGGATAAATGTCTGATGTCGTTACTCTCATGATTGATCATGTTCGGCCAAGGTATGTCAAGAACTTGTTGTTTACATGAAGCATAGTTGCGACTTACAAAAAGGAACAGTAATGAATGATACTTGTACATCTGATTGTTTTAGTTGGCTGTGTTTTATTAAAATTTTACTGCAAAACAGCATACTGTACCAAACTGCACAAATCTACAAAAATGGTTTTAAATTTGTGTATGTGTTTGCTTTGTAACTTTTAATAAACCTGCATCAAAATGGAAAAAAAACTCTAGTGGACATTGTTTCGTATGATGCAGCGATATGTTCCAGAAGCAATGCATTTTAGGTTATGCCGAAAAATAAGCAGCGGTATGTATGGCGAGTAAGCCTGTGTTGTCGAAATTATAATGTTTCAGTACTGTGCAAATAAATAACTATAATAATCATGAAATGTTCAATTTTATTAGTATTATGGTATTATGTAAGAAAAAAGGAATAAAAGTAAAACACTAAATATGGCATCGGATGAATACTCAAATTGCAGAGCAAGATAATTATAGAGAATCACTTTTCTGAGACCGTTTGAGTTGCGCTACGAGGAACATTTCTTATACTAAGGTGAAGTAATATTAAGACTCTTTTCAAGTGCCGACGAACTGTAGTGCTCACTGCGGCGCAAAAGAACACCACGCATGAACAAACACAAATCCAGCAGTCTGATCCTGAGTTCAACTCTGTCTCGCCAATTAGATGAATTTAGATACAGAGGATGCATTGTGAAGAATTCCAGATCGTGCTTATATTAGAAACTGTGTGCACATCCAGTAAGCATTCTAGATTAGAAAACATAAAAGATTATAGCTTGGTCGGGTTATCTGGCTATTGATGAAGGGGGAGTTCAAACTATTATACAAAAATACTGCAAAAATATTTATTTTGAAATGGCCCCTATGTGTTTTCAGCAATATAAAAATAGTCTCTAGTATCCCCAGAATGTGTCTCTAAAGTTCAGCTCAAATTACACCACATATCTTCATTATATGATGTGGACATTGCCATTTGTGGATGCAATGAAAAACGCATTGTTTTTGTGCATGTTTCTTTAAATGCAAAGAAAGCTTCTGTTCCCCTCCCCGTATGCGAAGTATGGGGTAGAGCGCTTACACATGTGATTTGGATTACATCAAAACATGTGTCTTAGGCAGAAGGTTGAGCTTATAAGGCGAAGTCTGTGAGCAGTTATGGTTGTGGCATAATCAATGTGACATCACATTGATAGGGGATCCCCAACAGCCTGTTTCGGTTTAAAGGACATTACACAAAGAAGAAGAATAGATTTGTATAATAACAGGATGTTTCTGCACACACTGGCGACTCATTTTCAGCTAGAAACACATTTAAAAATGCATTTTCTAGGTTAGGGAGGCTTTAATTAAAATCTAATGTGAATAATGCATTAAATGTGTATACAATAGAGTAATGGGACTCATGATCATAAAAAGGTGCTTAAAATCATATGAAAGCAATTACATTTTGCAAATTATTTTATTAATATTAAATACTTCCTCACACACGCCTATCCCTTAGTTTCACAAAGCACCCATTGTTGTCATTTAAATTACTTATGTGCTGAAGATATGTGCTTTCTGGAGCTTCAACACTTTGGGTCCCAAATGAAGACATAAACTGGCATCATACTTGTATTAAAATTGGATGTGTTCAATTTAAAAAAGGAAATGTTATCTTGTCTGTGAAATCCAGGCTAAAGTCTCATAATCAATGAGATTAGGAGCATCAAAAGATTTCAATCATTATTTCAATCTTTGACATGACTTTAAAGATACCAAGGTTAACTATACATTTGGGATTTCATGGGGGTGATTAAATTGTAAATTTCAGGTTAACCTCTCCTGTAAGTCAAATATAATTTCTTTGATATGAGATATAGCTTGTTCTTGACACGTTACAAAAGATTAGGAACTATACCGACAGACAAGTGCTTGAATGATTTATGCACTGTCACGCTGTCAGATTTATTTTGCACAGCTGTGGAAGTAAACAGTTTTTTTGACATTTAACAAGCAAACGATGAACCACATCTTCCCGAATACACCTTGCCCGACATTTAAAGTAAGTGTTTAGTATACATTTTTGAAGTACCACTGAAGCACCTTGAAAGCCGAAAGGAATGAGATCTCTATCTGTGGATGCTGATGGTATTAACATTTACGCACCTGGCTGCTTATACATGCTATTTTAACATGGCCGCCTGTGAACGAGAATGAGTTTGACGACTGCGGCTAGTTTTATTTCCTCATTCTCTCTGTACCACCCGCCGATTCGAAGCACTGGCATGCGAGGCAATGCGACTTCACACTTTTCCGTTTAAACAGCGCGGCTTGAGGTAAACATTGCATGCGCAATTGCGCCACAAACAGAGCCAACAGATCCTCGAGGGATGCGAGATGCACGCACGTTCTTGCACCTCTGACGCAGCCAAAGCTGAAGCTGCTGATAGAATTCACACTTTCACCCCGACGGGATGCTGATTTTCACAGATTTAGAAATAACTGCCAGATAGCTTCAAAATTATTAATCTATACCAAACAGTGCCAGGAGTTAAATGCATGGTCCATAATCACAGATTATAACATATAAAGCAAAAGATAATTTGACCTAATCCTGGTTTTACAATCACGCATGCCAAAACTCAAAGATTTAAACTTGTCCATTTGCCTTAAATATGTGTGCCAGCTACAAAATCCAGCAAGTCTGGACATGAGATACATCAGTCACCAACATTATTCATTCCACATTGCTATACTCGATCAAGATGCCATCATCAAAGAAACTACTTGTGCACTGTGAGGCCCTTTGGGCCGCCAGAGACAAACAAGTGATAGATTGAATTCAGCAACCTCTCCATACACAGCCGAATTGAAACTGACCAAGACAATGGATGTTCAGAAATATATTCACTCTCATTCTCACTTTGGGTCTCATGAATAATTAAATTGTCAGAAATGGGCTTGTCTAGACTCAATTTCACTGACTGATGACATAAAGCAGGCTTTGTCTGTCGAATATTGATGGGGGATGGGGTTGAAGAACAACACTTTAGATTTAAAGTAGCTCTAGACTTGTATTAACACATACAGCTTGATTTTTAAACATTCAAATCTTGGTTTAACGTGAACCAGAATGTTAGGAAATACAATTCAAGAAGCCATATGTCTTTCTTACTGAAATTAGTTTAAGACGAGCGGTATTCAGTTCGTTCACCAGTTAAATGAGGGAGGAAGCAATTTTCTAGGTGTCAGAAGAAAATGTGTTTTATGTTGCGTGCCAGAACATGACAGAAAACAAACCATCTTTCATATGGAAATGTAAAACTCTTCACCTTTCATTACAATTCTCATGAACATATGCTCAAGTCGTAATGTAAAAGACAAATGTGTTTTTTGAAACTGCATTATTAGCATAATTACACTACAGTTGTGATTTTGCTATAATTTTGGAGTAGTAGGACACATTGTACTTTGGATTGAAAGCTGCATTAGAGCTGGGGTTGGTGCATGAACAATTTTTGTGATGCTATGGAACCATTTATGGTTTCCCAAATATTAATTTAGTTAGTTATCATCACCTTTTAACAGTGTGAACCTTTTGCCAGTACAAAGAACCTTTCGTAGAACAGGAAGTAGATGTTTTATTTACTTTAGAGGGCTCTGCATAGCCATGCCTCCTCCATAACACACGAGGTGGTCCCAATTTGCCTACTTACACTATGCCCTAATTGTATGCAGTTTTTGTGGTGGAAATACTGTACATACTGTTGAGTGAAGAACAACATAGTATGTACACATTGGGACATACTAACGCCATAGACAGTAAAAGAAATGGACACAGCAACTCCATTGGATTCAACGGAGACAAGTGAAGTCAATTAGAAGCACGCCCTTCCTGGGGGCCGAGCATTCTGCGCAGACTCAAACTGAGCTTGATGATGTAGATGTCATGTGAGCAACCTGTCTGACAATTGTAAGTCTTCTAATAGCCGTGCCAAGAGAAATCTGAATCACCCATCGAATCTTGCAGAGACGACGAGCGTGAACAGGAACAAATTTTGGTAAGTATTCTGATTAATAATCTCCCTTGACTTTATGCCTCCACGTCCACACGATTGCCTCATAGACAGTAAAAGATTGCCTACAAGCTTCTCCTTCTGTCCATACAGTAATTTCTCTACTGTGCGACAGAGTGTCGCAGGTTATGACGCAATCGTCAGCCTATTTTTACAAAAACTGCTTCTACTGGGCCATAATGTAAGATACATGGTAATGGAGCCTTTTAAACATGTTCGTGTTTCTTTAGAAATTATTAATGGACAAATGGAGCCTTAAAAGCCTCAGATGTAAAGTTATTCGATGTCAAAGTGACGCCAAAATGAATGGGAGTCAATGGAATGCTAACAGTAGGTGGGGGTCCGCTAATCAATGGCGGCGCCCGGGGAAGCTTCAATAAAAATTAAACCCTGCCTCCGACTGATGCAAAATAAAAGTGACGACTGTTGCCTGGATGACGCTATGATCCTTAAGAAATTCCAAAATCAGAATACAACTCTTTGCATTCAAGCATTTTTTCATTCATTATTTGTCATGCAATGTTAACTTCGTAGTTTAATTTATTTATTCAGTGTTGCATCATTTATTTAATTTGTTGATTTGTTGAGCCCTTTCGCGGAGAGTTGTGGTTATATGACTCTTTGATTGTCCACTTCGAATTTTTACCTATGACAGTTGACCATCCAGGACCTTTATGGATACTCATTTTTAGGGCTGGGTATCGATTCAGATGTTCCAGATCAATTCGATTTAGATTCTCCATCCAATTTTCGATTCCAGTACTCGGATCGGTTTTTATACTGATTCTCAATTCAACTCAATGAATATAGATTTATTACAAATACTATATTAATAAAAAAAAAGAAGAGGAACAGTAGTTTACAAGTGGGTAATAAATAAAAAGCAATTAAAAGCCACAACACTGTTGTCGTCTTGCTTGCGAAACAAAAATGCTACCATACCTCTGACTTTTTATGTGAAGGTGGCATCAACGACGATGAAGCACCTGAAACCGCCATTTTAACCCTCTGGGGTCTAAGGGGTTTTTAGGGCCCTTGGGAAGTTTTGACATTCACTGACATTTGTGCTTTTTTCAGTTGCTTAAAAACATATTAATGGCAAAAGTCTCATAACACTGTGTTCATCACAAACTGGGCTACAATATCATATAATCAACATGTATGTACATGTTTGTATTTTTGAGAGAAAAATGTTTATGCGTGGTTTTTGAAAAAGCAAAATTTTTAAGTCACTGATTTAACTCCACAAAACTCATTCTAAACATGTTTTCCCAAGACTTTCCAAACTGGATCTAGTAGTCTAGAGTTTTTTCTTCAAAATGATGTGAAAATCATATGGCCTACTCAATCACATAAAGCAAGATATTGATTTACAATTTCTAAGACACTTTTGCTTGGGAAAGGCTGTATGCATGGAGGCGGGAAAGCTCCTGAATAATCAGTGATTGACAGCTGAGAGACAAAAGAGTTGAATAATGAGCCACTAATGAGCCTTGTGTGGATGTTCAACAGGAATAACTTTCTCTGTAGTAAAACCATGATAAGGTTTACTTTTCAATATAATGTAAATACACACACACACATTATATATATTTATATATATTTCTATTGAAATATTTTCTATTAATTTCACAAGTATAAGTTACCTTTTAAAAACCATAGTAGCTTAATCATGGTAAAGATACTGTTTGGCCATCTTAACATGAACACACTTCAACCCAGGGTTAGTGTTTGGTTGGCCAGCGAGAGGTTTACTTTTGTGCAGTAAAAAGCTCAAAAGAACAACTGCCTATCGTTGTCTGGACTCTTATTTGTGTATTTGTAATCATTATAGTAGAAACACAACAAGGGACACGCGTGGTAAACGTATCAATGTTTGTTTACAACCCCCGCCATTACCTCACATGTTGATCATGAAAGCAGTGAATGTGTGCACACGCGAGTGATTCTGTGTTTAATAAACTTACTGTGCGGAGATATGCGCTTAGACGCAACTAAATAAGGATTGTACTGTTTGGAATCGCGCATTATATAAGAATACCAAAAAGCGCGTCGAGTTTCCTGACTCGCGTGTTTGTGTATGTTCCAATCGCGTGAACTGTTTGACGGAAGAACAAAGAAAACACTCGCGTCTGGAGATACTGACACACATACGCAAGGAAATAAGGATTTATGTCATGTTTGGTGCAATCGGATGGAACAACAAGGAATGGAGAGACTGGATTGTGGATTGCATATCCATTGACTGCAGGAGGCACGAGTCATGCATATGGATGTTTCTGCTCATTCACTTCAATGGCGCGGGGGTGTGGCGATCCGATCTCATTACAGATAATGAGGTAACTGGCGAAATACGGTACTTCTCCTCCTTCTCATACAGTTTACACCGAATGACAATATCTGTTTTCAATTTCACTTATATCATTTAAAAGGAGACATTCCAAGCATTATGTAGACATTTATCTTTTGTTTCTACACCAAGTATTCGTTAAGTTACAGTTTATTTTTCTGACGCGTTTCTGAAAGGACTTCACTGAGGGAGAGAGAACAGAACGTGCATCATGTTTATTTTCTTAATTTTGCGAAAAGCACAACATGCTGTTTTTATTGGGAGTGGACAGAAAAAAACTAGACACTTTAACGTTTGAAATGATGTATAAATCATATCTGTATGTCAAAAATCAGCAGAGTAATTTAAGTGTCTTTGCTGAGTGATTGAAAAATAAAGAGTTTGCGGCGCCCGCGCCACCGTCGACCCCAGAGTGTTAAGCACTAAATGAATGAATGACAGGCTTCCCTCTCGCTCCTTGGTAACATCACGCAAGGCAAAAAAGAGGGTGACATCTAGTGAAGAAGACTAGTAGATTAATGTTAATCTTACGTTCAATGTTTGCGGAAATAAATATGAAAGAAAAACTACTCATTTTAACATACTATGATTTGGGACATACTAAAGCCCAGTTCGGTTGGGATTAGTTTTTACGGGGGTAGATGGAGTAATGTAACTTTATCACAGGATGTCTGTAGTATTTATGTTCAAATCGCACGGGATTAGGAATTTCAAATTCTATTTAGAATGGTTGTATGCAGATTGGGATGTAGGGATGAACTTAGCTATATCTTGATATGTTTTTCTTTAGAGCCATTTCTAAGACTGTCTTTGTTTTTTAAAGTTCTTTTCTTGTGCCATGTTCCCTTTCAGTCGGTCACTACGACGTCACGTCGTGACCGACGAATTGGGAACTCGCTTAGAGAGACCAATCTGCTTCGAATACTACTAAAACGCCAATGAACTTGGCATTGAGATATTTGCATAATGCTGGCGCCGCCCCGCCAGGTGCGTATATAAGCAGCAGGTGCAAATAAGGAAATTAGCTTTTTATCGCTTCGAAAGCCGGCAGTATCTGCTACTGAGAAGCTACTCTACTCTGGTGGGATTCGATTGCTGAAGTTGGTTGGACTAGCAGTACCACAGCGGACGCTTCGCTTAATTCCACGACTCTACATCTTTATTTTGTTTTGAGTTTAGTGTGTGCGTTGCCTTTCCCTGTGCGCATCATCAACTGAGCATCTGAGTGAATTTCCCTAAAAGAGTGATACGAGAGAGCTTTGTGCCTTGTTAAAGGCAGCCACTCTCTCGTATATCCGGACATCAGCGTCCTTTTCAGGATGGCTTTTCGTCCGTGCGATCTTGGGTGCGGCAAATACATGGGTCCGAAGGACGGTCACGAGCGTTGTCTTTCGTGTTTGGGCATCGAGCACGCAGAGGCAGCGTTCGCTGGGGGTAAGTGTTCTCACTGCGAGAACATGTCCCTTGTGGATTTGCGCAGACGGTTGTCTTTCCTCCGGGAAAAACGCAACCCTCGTCATGCGAGTGCTGAACGCCGCCACGGTGCGGCTGTGAAGCTCTCTAAGGACGACCTGCGCATCACTGTGCTGAGCCGAGCGGGGGATTCGTCCTCAGGCTCTCAGCCTCCTCATCCACAGCCGGTTGATGTGCCGATGGAGACTTCAGCGTCGTGTTCTACGATGTCTCTAGAATCCATCGTGCCGCCCTCCGGGTCCACCGACGCCGCAGCATCCGAGGGTGGGCCTCCTCCCCCTGACGTGGACCCCGACGCCCTTCCTCCCTCTGGTCGGGTTGGGACGCCGGAGTTCGATCCAGAGATGGTGGCCGTGCTCGCTCGAGCGGCGGAGACCGTAGGGTTAGAGTGGGTTCCCCCCCCTCAGCCCGAACCGTCCCGCCTGGATGATTGGTTCTTTGGAGCTGCCCGGGTTTCACAACCCTCTCCACCGGTGCCTTTCTTCCCCGAGGTGCACGAGGAGCTGACTAGAACCTGGAAGTCGCCGTTTTCCACGAGATTACGGCCGTTTCAGCCCTCCCCCCTCACCTCCCTCACCAGCGGAGCCGCTAAGGGTTATACGGGGATCCCTCCCGTGGAGCGTGCTGTCGCGATGCAGCTGTGTCCGGCGCATGCTCCCTCTTGGAAGGACCGCCCAACCCTCCCCTCTCGTGCCTGCAGACAGTCCTCCGGTTTAACGGGCGCTGCCCACCAGGCATGTGGAGAGGCGGCCTCAGCCCTGCACGCAATGGCGTTGCTGCAGGTTCACCAAGCCAAAGCCTTGAGGGATCTGCACGAGGGAGGACACGACTCGCCTGTCCTTTCGGAGCTCCGGGCTGCCACTGACCTGGCTCTTCGCGCTACGAAGGTGACAGCGCAGGCGATTGGTCGTGCCATGTCCACGATGGTGGTCCAGGAACGCCACTTATGGCTATGTCTGGCTGACATGTCGGATGCGGAGAAGAACAAGTTCTTGGACGCTCCAGTGTCACAGGCTGGCCTCTTCGGTGAGTCGGTGGAGTCTTTTGCCCAGCAGTTCTCCGCCGCCCAGAAGCAGACAGAGGCGATCGCACAGATCATGCCCCGGCGCAAGCGACCTGCATCTCGCCCTCCAGCGCCGGCGGGCCCGTCTGCTCCTCGCCGAGGGCGCCCTGCGGCGGCTGCCTCCGCCCCCCCCACTAGAACATCTTCCAGGCCACGGAGGGGGAACAGCCGTCGACAGCCCGCCCCGCCCGCCCCACCCGCTCACCCGTGGTAAACGGAAATCGAAGCGGCCCTGAGACGGGCGACCTGGATTTGGATGGGATCACTCTACGGGAGACGGTGATGGCATCGCTCCCTCCACCGGTAGAGGGCCGGATGGAGAATCTTTGGTTTCGTTTTGTTTCTGTTCCGCCGGCTTCTCAGCCGGCACCCACAAAACCACAAAAAGAGTGCATTCCTATTCCTTCTCCAGGTCTCCAGAGGATCGAGAGAGATGTGAGCGGGCATTTACATGCTCTTCCTCCCTCTCCTCTATCGCCAGCGGGTGTTCTGAGGAGTTCCAGCTCTCCGCTGAGGAGACGGGACCACCAGCACCCTCTTCGGAGTCTGTGCTCTCCGCTGAGGAGACCAGACGACCGTCACCCTCAGCGGGCTCAGGTCAGTGTCACACACACACATACTGTAGATACTTATGCTGTCCCAGCAGACGTACCGGCAGTACCACCTGTCCCGCTCCGCCGCCCCCCCGCGGGTACCCCGGTAGTGCCGTTAATTCCCCTCGTACGGTCCCTGGGGGCTTGGCTTCAGCTTCCCAGCCCGTCTCGTTGGGTTTTACGCACTGTCCGCCTCGGTTACGAAATACAATTCAACCGGCACACACCCAAATTCTCGGGCATTCGTTTCACCACGGTGAAAGCGTCCGATGCACATGTACTGCGTGCAGAGGTCGAAGTCCTGCTGGCGAAGGACGCGATCGAGCCGGTCCCTCCAACCGAGATGAGATCGGGCTTCTACAGCCCGTATTTTATAGTACCCAAAAAGGGCGGGGGGTTACGACCGATCTTGGATTTGCGCGTTCTGAACAAATCTCTGCAGAGGAGGTCTTTCAGGATGATAACACCGAAGCAAATATTCAATTCAATTCGCCCCCAAGATTGGTTTGCGGCTATAGACCTGAAAGACGCGTACTTTCATGTGTCCATTCTCCCTCGTCACAGACCGTTTCTCCGGTTTGCATTCGAGGGACGGGCATACCAGTACAAAGTTTTACCGTTCGGGCTATCCCTCTCTCCCCGTGTGTTCACGAAAGTAGTGGAGGCGGCGTTAAAACCCCTCAGAGAGAGCGGCGTTCGCATATTGGCTTACCTCGACGATTGGCTTATAATAGCGCATTCTCGACGGACGCTTTGCGAACACAGAGATTTAACGCTTCGGCATCTCGCCCGTTTGGGTCTTCGGGTCAACTGGGAAAAGAGCAAACTCTGCCCCACGCAGAGGATCTCTTTTCTCGGGATGGAACTGGACTCGATCGATTTATCGGCGCGTTTGACAGAAGAGCGCGTCCAGTCAATTCTGACTTGCCTCGGTTCATTCCGAGGGAAGAATGCGGTCCCGCTGAAACAATTTCAAAAGCTCCTGGGGCATATGGCAGCAGCAGCGGCCGTGACACCGCTCGGGCTGCTCCATATGAGACCGCTTCAGCGTTGGCTTCACGATCGAGTCCCGAGGAGAGCGTGGCGCGCCGGCATCCATCGTGTAACCATTACACCTGCGTGTCGCCTAACATTCCCCCCGTGGTCGGACCCCGCGTTTCTCAGGTCCGGTGTGTCCATGAGACAGATCGCTCGGCATGCTGTTGTACACACAGATGCGTCCGACACGGGCTGGGGTGCCACGTACGACGAGCTTACAGCTTCAGGGGTGTGGACAGCACCCCAGTTGCACTGGCATATCAATTGCCGAGAGTTGTGGGCAGTATATCTGGGACTTGTACGCTTCGCTACGGAGCTGCGAGGGAAGGATGTACTAGTACGCACCGACAACACTGCGACCGTTGCGTATATCAACCGTCAAGGCGGTTTGCGCTCCCGTCACCTGTCGCATCTCGCTCGTCATCTCCTCCTTTGGAGTCAGAAGCATCTGAGGTCCCTTCGTGCCATTCACATTCCGGGCTCGCTCAATACAGCGGCGGACGCGCTTTCTCGAGCTGCGCGCCCCGGCGAATGGCGACTCCACCCCCAGACGGTCCAGCTAATTTGGAAGAAGTTCGGTCGTGCGCAGATAGATCTGTTTGCGTCGCCGGACGATACCCACTGTCGCCTATTTTATTCACTAACCGAGGGCAGCCTCGGCGTGGACGCTTTGGCACACAGCTGGCCTCGGGGGATGCGCAAATACGCATTCCCCCCAGTGAGCTTAATCGCACAGACACTGTGCAAGGTCAGGCAGGACGAGGAGAGCCTTTTACTGATCGCCCCATATTGGACGAGCAAGAATTGGTTTCCAGAGTTAATGCTCCTCGCGACAGCCCCTCCCTGGCGGATTCCCCTGAGGAAGGACCTTCTTTCTCAAGGAGGGGGCACATTATGGCACCCGCGCCCCGACCTGTGGGATCTCCATGTGTGGTCGTTGAGCGCGCGCAAGGTTTAGGTGATTTACCGCAAGCGGTATCTAACACAATCAACGCGGCACGAGCTCCGTCTACGAGACGGGCTTACGCGTTTAAATGGAACCTTTTCGTCACCTGGTGCTCTTCGCAACGCGAGGACCCCAGAGAATGCCCTATTAACACCGTGCTTTTATATCTTCAACATAGGTTAGACGGTAGGCTGTCACCCTCCACCATTAAAGTTGATATCGCTGCTATTTCTGCTCATCACTCACTTACAGTATTAACGGCAGAACAGTTGGCCAGCATGATTTGGTTGTTAGATTTCTAAGAGGCGCTCGTAGGCTAAACCCCTCGCGCCCTCCTTCTATTCCTCCCTGGGACCTGTCCATGGTGCTGAAAGCCCTTCAGGCCCCCCCGTTCGAGCCTTTGCAGTCTGTGAGTCTGAAGCTTTTATCAATGAAAGCTCTGACCCTGCTAGCATTGGCCTCAGTGAAGAGAGTAGGGGATTTACATGCATTCTCTGTTGACGACTCGTGCCTTCAGTTTGGTCCTGCTGCCTCAAGCGTAACATTGAGGCCCAGACCAGGCTACGTGCCCAAAGTTCCCACTACTCCTTTCAGAGACCAAGTGGTGAGCTTGCAAGCGCTGCCTCCGGAGGACGCAGACCCAACCGTGGCTTTGTTGTGCCCCGTACGCGCACTGCGACTCTACGTGGATCGCACGCAAAGCCTCAGGACCTCAGACCAGCTCTTTGTTTGTTATGGTGGCCAGCAGAAAGGGAAAGCTGTCACTAAGCAGAGGATGTCTCATTGGATAGTTGATACTATCGCCCTGGCTTATAATCTTCAGGGTATTCCTTGCCCCTTTAATTTGAGAGCGCACTCCACACGGAGCGTTGCCTCATCTTGGGCTCTAGCTCGTGGTTCCTCGCTAACAGACATCTGTAGAGCTGCTGGTTGGGCGACACCTAATACGTTCATTAGATTTTACAGTGTTCGTATTGAGCCTGTATCCTCTCGTGTTCTTTCCTCACCAGGGGGAGCACGGAGAACAGTCTCGCAGGTCGGCTTGCAGCCTCCAACTGATGCTTCATAACTGTGTCAGTATGGAAGGCCTTCAGAACAAAAATGCGTAATGGTTTGAATTGTTCTTCCTCCGCTGCCTTGGCAGCCTTTGTTGCGGAGCATTGGCTGTCAGCCTTTCACTAGCTGTATCCTCGCGAACCTACGTGTCTGGCTCGGGCTCCACATTGTGTCCCACCGGGTTCCTTTGTGAGTATTTTTCCGTGGGGTTAATCCTACCAGCCCACGTTTCCCTTAGCAGAGCACTGCTTTGCTTACACAGCCACGGCTGTCTTTATTCCTCAACTACGGTTGACTTTCGCCCACCATTAACCCTTAAGACGGGTGGTGGCTTCCGCAGCGTTCCTATCCCGCTCAGGTAGGGCGCTTCCCAGTCGCTGGCACTTCTGTGGGGTTAAAGGAACATCTAGTGCCCGGCCTTCTGCCTTAAAACCTACCTCCTCCTCCTTAAGTGGAACCGGAGGGCTTTTTACGCAGTCACTGGAAGAGGTCAGCCCCTAGTGGCGTTTTGATAGGGATTCCCAATTCGTCGGTCACGACGTGACGTCGTAGTGACCGACTGAAAGGGAACGTCTCGGTTACGGATGTAACCCTCGTTCGCTGAAGGAGGGAACGGAGACGTCACGTCCCGTCGCCACAGGTGCTGCCACCTGCTGTTACGGCCGGTCACACTTTCCGGCTTTCTCAGCGAAAAAGAAGCTAATTTCCTTATTTGCACCTGCTGCTTATATACGCACCTGGCGGGGCGGCGCCAGCATTATGCAAATATCTCAATGCCAAGTTCATTGGCGTTTTAGTAGTATTCGAAGCAGATTGGTCTCTCTAAGCGAGTTCCCAATTCGTCGGTCACGACGTGACGTCTCCGTTCCCTCCTTCAGGGAACGAGGGTTACATCCGTAACCGAGACGTTTTGTCAGTAGTTGCTGATTGCCTTGGCCTCAGTCTGCATGGCGTAATGGAACATCCAGGGTTGCCAGAACTGCATTACAAAACCAGCCCAATGGCAACTCAAACTAGTAAAAAAAAAAAAAATATTAAAAACTTTGATTGACTTGTTATTCCCGAGTCTTATTAATGATTAGTTTAAAATGAACAAAATGTTTGTGAACGACCTCTCTCTACTAAAAGATTTTCCACTTACATAACAAAATACATCTTACTTTCAATAATACTTTTAACATGCCTCTTCCAAACCATTGTTAGGAATTTCCTTAGCATCTTGCAATTACGTCACTGAAATCATGGCAAAAAAACTGGCAACCTTAATCAAACTTGAAAGCTTTACAAATTCCAAACGCAATTATTTACAATCACAATCATTACAATCAGAAGCAACCAGTCAACACTCAAAGTTGAATTAGGATGCTTTGATAGTTTGTCACTGAAACAGATGTGGACCTGGTAACAGTCTTTGCACAAGGAACAAATGGCCATCAGATCAGAGCTTTCAAGTATTTCTGGCAAATTTACTGCTGGGACCAAGCACCGTGAAATTTAATTTATGATTTATTAAACTATTTTTCCTGCGGTGCCAAATATTTAGTTTTGAGACAATTTGATTGCAATTAGAACAAACTTTGATTAAGATTTAAATGCAAATTGTGCATGCGTATCAATTCAGAGTAAATCATTACATTAACACACTGTCTCTTTGTGTGTCCTAATGGACCTGCTTTTATTCCTGCATCTCGTTGGTTTTTTATGTGTACATCTCTATTTCCATATGTGTGTGCGTGGACTGCCAGCTCATCTGGCATTGTGTGTTGTGTCGCGCTTGTGGTGACTGCAGTTTAGATTAAATGCGATCATCTAACCTGATCAAAATTTGCGTGGCAACAGATAAGCAGCGCTGCTGATGGATGAAGTGATCATGTCTTCCTACTATGACATCATCGTATCAGTGCTGTTGCAGGGCCAAAGAAGCACACGGCCCGATGAATCATTATAGCAATGTAATCAGCTTTAGAGAAAGCATTGATTTAACAGATCATGAACAGCTAGGGCATTGCAGGGGATGACAACAGCATGAAAGATCCAAGAGGATCACTCTTAAACACCAACTCAAGCTACATCTGCTGTTTTGGCTGGTTTAGGGCAGACAAACCTTCTTTAGTAAATTTAGTTTTGTCTTAAATGACTTACTATACATATATTGTGGATATAAATTTGGGGTTAAAAGGAATAAAAGGTCAAATTTTAAATAATCTGGGTTTGAATCAATGACCTTTCAGTTAACAAGCTCTGGGGCCGGTTGCACCCGCGTGGTGTAATCCCGGTCATAAGACAAGTCTGGATGTAAAATGCGCTTTATGTCGGATTTAGAATTTATACCTGTTGCACCATCTAGGCCAGGGGTGTCAAACTCATTTTAGGCTGTGGGCCGGATGGTAAATAACGCCATGAAGTGCGGGCCGGATAATTTTTTTAAACCTTAGTGTGCTGATAATTGTGTTAAAATTAACTTAACAAACCAATTAATTAGTTTGTTTAGCAAGAAAACCAGAGAAACACACAGCTCTGTGAAAACAGAGGTCACACTCATACTGTATATTATACACACAAATTTACATCTGTACAAAACCCACTGGCCTTATAGGTTGAAAAGCTTTAATTTAACTTCTTTTGCCTTGATGCCAAAATTATTTATAAACCATTCACTTTTCTTTGGAATATATTTGTAATGAGAACAGTCATTTAGAAAATGCTAGATGGGCAGTGGCCCAAAACAAAAAATGGACTATGGGGGGTGGTACTATTATTATGGTTTTAATAAAGTATTATAAATATTATGTATTAAATTACTAGCATCAACTTAGACAAGTGATTATAATGGGAAATATAATAAGAATTAAAGTGTGACAATCTGCTAAATATTCAATATGATTTATCTGCTGGCTTGATGGAGCTTTGAATCCATATTTGCAATGTTGAACTGCTGCTAAAAGCCTCTCTTTCCGTTCTCTGTCGTTATTTTGTGAAGGCATTGGTGTTTTTTGTATTTTTTGTCTACAAAGTGTGCCAACAACAGCAAATTTAGTGTTTATATTAACTTAGATCTGATCGGTAACATTAAATCGATTAGACAAGCATTGTAACGTAAATAAGAATGTGGATATTTTGGTTTTGTTAGCTTGCTAAGTTGTTAGCACTTTTAGAACACTGACAGCAAATCATTACCGGAAGAAATACATAAACATACTTACAAATTACTAATTCTGCGGTTTAACAACTGATATAATGTAATGAATCTACCTGTTAATGCAACGAACTTCGGAAACTGTCGTCTTCGCTCTCCAGGCAGAGAGTGGACACAGAGATGCTGCGGAGCGGGCGGGAAAACACGAAGTGGATCACCGGAATCAGTGGATCTTTAGCGGAGCGGTAACAATAAAACGGCAAGTTTTTTGGGCACTGTGTTTAGTCTATGTTCCGCGTTTTGCTGCTTTCCGCAAGTCTCTCATATTAAAAACGAACTAGACACCCGTCTAAAAGGGTTTTTAAAATATGTATTTAATATTTAATAATACTGTATAAATCATCACGCGGGCCGGATTGGACACCTTTGCGGGCCGTATCCGGCCCGCGGGCCGCATGTTTGACACCCCTGATCTAGGCATAGCGCACGTTACTTTTTTCTATGGCAAAAAATAGAAATAATGTAATTTGACGAGACATTGGCCCGTCTTGTTTTTTTTTTTTGGGGGGGGGGTGTCATAGCACAAAAAGATTATTTGATGTTGGCTGTTATTGTTAGGTGTCACACAGCATTTTAACTTTCAGCATTGGCATCCATTTACATTTGAGAATTTTGCAGATGCTGACTTTCAGCGCCTTACAAGATTTATCAGTATATGTGTTTTATGAGGTGTGAACCTATGGACTTTTGTATTGCTAACACAGTGCTTTACCAATTGAGCTACACAGACACGCTGCTGGTTATGACACAGTTTATCCTGTTACATTTATCTTGAAGAGTAACTAAAGAAATAGCTTTAAAAGTAGCTCCTTCAAAAAACAAAAACAAAAAACAATGATGTCTCGCTAGCAAATCCATTGAGCTGTCTCACAAATTACACTGAACAAGAATGCAGAAATAACATCAATGTGTGACCCTATCACACACAGCAAGAAAGCATGTCTGGTTTAAACATAAATACACACAAAATTGCTGTGTTTCCTAGCACTAGCTTTTGACCCTATGACAGACTAGTTTCTGTGTCTCCAGGCAGCCAGGCCGTGCATTAAACAGCGTACACACACACAGACAGACTCAACCCCCCTCCCCACCGTCAGGTGACACTGACCCTCCGCTCACACTGTGACATCTCTGTTCCACCCACAAAGACAGCAAAGCAAAGAAAGCCACACGTAAAAAGACAAGAGTGTAAATCAACAAAACAATCTCTAATTCACAACCCACCCATCTCACTGTAGATTACGATGGAGAGCTGCGACAGATGGTAAGCATCTTAGAAGTGAACTTACCTTGCTGGCTGCGCCTTTGGGCATAGCCCACCACCACGGCTGCGAGCACCAAACAGCAGAAGGACGTCACAATGTTGGCCATCTGTGGAGACACACATAGAGGTAAAATGTGAGGCTTCTGGCCTGCCCGAGAGAAACTAAGCTGCACTGATGCCAAGACAACATGAGGACAGTTTCCTCTTTCTCTCTCTCTCTCTCTCTCTCTCTCTCTCTCTCTCTCTCAGTTAAACTCGCCTTCCAATGTCTCTGCCTTCTGACACCCCGCCCCACTTTTCTCTCTCTATCTCTTTCTTCTTTATAGCTTCTGATCAGTATATTGTGAATCAGGAGAGACTTATATTCCTCAGGGAATGAAGAAACACAATGCCAGGCTCTTTGTATTTAGTATTGACCATCGTAAAGTCATTCATTAGCTCTCTGCAGCTGTCTTTCTATTTTATTTCTCTCTTTTTTCACCCCATCATACACAATCTATCTTATAAACTACAAGATTTTGTTGCTTTGGGGTTGCTGTTCTAGGTCTCAGGAGACTGAATGGTGTTCTCAGCTTCATTTATAGGGGAAATATGGATTACTAAGCCAATACTGTAGTTGTACCAAAGGACATTTGGTGTCACATGCTTTCCCAACAGATTGTCTGACCCCAAACTAACGCCATTTGTTTAGCTACAGTTGCTATTTTAAAATGGTCAAACATGGGCAGTGTTTATATGGCTACCCTTTTTTAGTGTTGTTTCCAACTGAAAATCTGGAGGTATTTTAACATTGAACAATTGTTAGATCTTGAATCTAAATATATCTCTACCAGCACCAGATGGAAAACCAAAAATGTTATTTTCAAACTTCATTTCAGCCTCCTGTCCAAGGTCTGTTGGCTGTTGTCCTAGTGGTAGCGATAAGACAGCTGTTTCTGTGATAGTCCAAAAAAAGACTAGTCCACATTTAGTGGAACACTGGACAATCTAATATTTTATCTGTCAATCATTTTGTGGTTAAGGGTTGCTGACATTGGATTGTTGGCATGTTTTGAAAAGAGGGTGTGTGTTTGAATCAAAACAGCTAAAATTACTCCTATTAGTATAAACTTTTCTCATACAATTGCAAATTGATAATGAATGCGGTGTAAAATAATAAGTAGCCTACAATCAAATATATATTCATTATCAGTCTGGCAGTGGCAAAATTGATCTCTGAAACAAATCCTTTGTCGTAAATAAAATATTTTAGTTTGCTAAAGACGAGGGCAGACGACGAGCATGGATTTCAACATACATTTATTTCACACAGTAACGTTAGCTCAGTGTAATAGTTGATAAGCGTTAGATATGATATACTGTATAAACGAAGGTAATTTACTTGTCATTTTTTTCCCTTGTTATCAGAAATAAACTACTGTAAGGTCTCTATTGTTATTGATACTATGTGAAAGTCTACTGGAAGTTGCGTTTATTCCAAAAAAGTTGAATGTTTATGTTGTTGCTGCTGAAATTATTCGTCTATAATGACTTGTGAAGCCAGTTTGATTAAACAAAACAAATTTATTACAGTTTATGGAGCTATAAAATATGTGCACACTTTAATAAATTGGTTTTGGAGAGGAAACATATTTAAGTCCTTGTGCAATTGCAGACTTTGGTATCTTCCCACAGACTTTGTTGAGATTTCTAAATTGAAAGAATGTTGTTATGCATTAAAGAAGTCTCATTTATGTTTTTCTTGTGGGAAGACAGTAATTTTAAGCAAAAAGAATGTCTTGTAGGGTCAGGATATCAATTTATCTCTATAAGCTCAAAGATCCCACAGTTCAGCTAAACACAAGGAGGCATTCGTCAGAGCAAGATGGGGAATATTCATAACTGAGAATAAACAAAAAAAAAAAAAGTTTTCTGGATGAATGCACACATCAAGGCACTGATGAAATACAAGCAGAAGTTTTAGCCCATGCTCATTTACTATCCCAACAGTAGTTATTCATTAAAGCCAAGAAGGAAATTATAACACCCTCCATTATCAGGACGGTTAACTTGCTAAGGAAAAACATGCACACTGTATTTATGTAGGCTATTTAACATTGTTATCACAACACCGCTTCGCTAATATCGGAGAATGTAGTCCATTTACAGGGAACGTTCTGATTGTTTTTACTGGCAAGAATGAACTTGTTTTGGCTGAAGTTGAAGATGTAAGTACATCTAATATGTGTGCGAGACTTTTATTGATGTGGGCTTTTAATATCATGGATATTTAGCTTTTTGTCAGCTACTTATTATGTTCTGATTCATTGGTCTGCATACTATGCTAGTCTTTTATCAACACATTTTATTTACCCAGTATTCATCACTTACTAAACACAGGGTTCATATACACACGCGTGTCAAAAAGAGAGCAAAAACTATTTTCCTTGTTTGATCAGTGTTGTAGATGAAATCTATATTGTGCATTCTTGAATAACGTCTTTGAGTTGTTCCATGAAAGCATTTCTGTCCAATTCTGATGTGTATTAAACGCAAAAATATGTTAATACATGTTTTCACAGTGGTGTAGTGCAGGGTATACGCTTTATTTTATGGCATAGGGTATACCCACTTCTATTGGGGGCATACATTAAGAGTATACCCACTTCTACTGGGGGCATAAATTACACCACTACACCACTGTGTTTTCAGAACTTGGCTATTACATGTCTGGATAGTCAGTCATGAAATTAATCTTTAAATGTGTTTAAAGATTTAAATTTGTTTTTTACACTATACACAGCAAAAAATGATTTTCCAGAAAAATGTTTCTTAGTATTCTTGTTTTCAGTAAAAATATCTAAAAATTCTTAAATTAAGATCCTTTTTCTTGATGAGCAAAACGACCCAAAAAATAAGTCATATTTTTAGACCAGTAATTCTCAAAGTGTGGTCCGCGGACCACTAGTGGTCCGCCAAACCCCCCCAGTGGTCCACCAAAGGATGACCTAAATTAGGCAAGTGTTTATACCAGGGCTATTCAATTGGCGGCCCGCGGGTCAGACCCGGCCCCCAAGATAATTTGATCCGTCCCTTTATGTAGTCTGTAAAAAAGACATCTCTAGAATAAATTTAGAAAGTTAGACAACGGGCCCTACAGTTACGAGTTGATGCGCTTGCGTCTGTTTCATACAGCATGAGCTGCAGAGCGCGAGTCACGTGACTGGTGCGAGCAGCTGTGTCACGTGTTTATATTCGCGCTTTGGTCCACAAGTTCAACGCGATCGCCTCCCCCGCTCGCGCCCGCGTCTCAAGACGCGATAGCTGACTGTGGTGAGTTAAGAGACCGGACTCTATGGCTGTTTTAACTTTATTTGTTGTATTTCCAGCTTTAAAACACTGCCTTTTCCGACAATCGTTGTCTGATAAGTCTGCTCAATTATGACTTGCTTATCAACAATGCCATTTACGTTACATGTCTTAATAAATGAAACTGCCGTTTTTCCAAAATTCAAAGCATTGTTCTCACACAATAATGCAATTTAAACGAGTAACAGTTCATTTGCACCACTGTATGCGTATCGTGCTGACAAACATACACCTGATTTCACTGCTCTTGCGAAATCATAAAAACATATTCTGTCTTATTAGAAGCTAGCCTAATGTTCGCCAATAATTAAGATGGCTGTTGTTGTTGAAATAGGGCTACTGTAATAATTAGCTTTGACAAAAAACTGCATGAAACAATGTTATGTTCCATGTTATAAACTTTTTTGATATGTGCACTGAAGTGAGTAAATGAGTTAAATTCTCAATGAGTGTGATATGGATCTTATTTACCTATTTAAATGTAGAATAAAGCTTAATGTCAAGAATAAACTGAAAGCAGCTAAAATCCACAGATCTATTAGTTTTGTAATGTACTAGTTTTTTTTTCATGTGTAAAATCCCTGTAATTTCAGTGATTTTGGACATTAAGGGGAATTTTTTTCAGCATTATATTGTTACCACAGATACAACCATAAACTTCACATACCCACCACCTCAGTTTTAAATTAATGGCTCTTTGGAATGACATTAAGTGGGACCTAGGCTGTTACAGTATGTTTAATTGCAGTTTTTTTCACATGTGCAGTTTGTTGTTCATATTAAGCTGCAACTCATTTTATATTTACTTTTTCAAATGAAATAAAATTAATATAATAATTTCTGAACATAGCATTGCATTTGTGTTTAAAAAATTAGTTTTTGACTTAAAACAGTTGCATATTAAACTTAAATTTAGCTTATCCTTCCTATTTTGTTGTTTTGTTGGGGGCGTGTTAGAGTCAGATTCTGTTAGGTGGTCCTCAGAAAAATATTGGAAGATGAAGTGGTCCTTGGGCTGAAAAAGTTTGAGAAACACTGTTTTAGACCAAACATTTCTAATAAGTGATTTTGTGCATAAAACAAGCAAAAAAATCTGCCAATGGGGTAAGCAAAAAATCTTGAAAATTTTTCTTAAACACTTAATTCAAGAAAAATTCAAGAAAAATGTTCTTACCCCATTGGCAGATTTTTGCTTGTTTTATGCACAAAACTAATGAAATTTGATATTTTTGGTCTAAAAAATAAACTTATTTTCTTGGGTTGTTTTGCTCATCAAGAAAACACATCTTCATTTAAGAATATTTTGATATTTTCACTGAAAACAAGACAAAAATACTAAGAATTTTTTTTTCTTGAAAATTTTTTTTTTGCAGTGTAGTAAATAAGAACAACGCAGATTTAAAAGCAACCAATGCATTTCAGCTTCTAGCTTATTTGCAGCCCCGGTACCAGAAACATGAAATTTAAACTAGGGATGCACTGATGTATCATGCAGCCTATAATCGGTATCATCATCATCAACAGTCATTGGCCGATTGTAAAAACAGCCAATGATCAGCGCAGGTGATATCCAGACAAAAGAGGCAGAAAACGCATCAGAACTCATACTGTGTGATTATTTTGGATTGGATGACAATGACAACAGAAGTGGTCGCCCAAGTTTTTGTTTCAAATTTTTAAAGTGGACCTTTCATATTCATTAATTATCATTTACTTACAAAACCCTACACATGCTCTCTACTACAGTACAGTATGTTTGGTTGAAAATCTCGAGCGAAGCAGCGAAACACTTTAGTCTGCTGACTGACACTTCATATTTATTCCAGCACTCGAGAAATAAAATGGACTGACAGGAGTCAAATTAAAATTGTATTTCCCTGCCAGTTCTTCAAAATTCCTCACATTTCAGGACACCATAAGTAGCATTTAACACATCAAATTTGAGAACAATACTTTTGATACATCTGACAGCTCAGCATCCTTTTCTTGATGAACACCCCTTGCACCACAGACTTCTTTATATTTTTGCTCTAGTGAGAACCATTTTGCTCGTATTTATTTATTCGTTTTGTATTTATAGACTTTGCACCTGAATAGATGCATTTCTCTCACCGGTTAATTAAAATATATAATTCATCGTTGGTGAGGATTTTTAGTTCCCGTCTTAGCTTCCTTGTGATGTCCTGTAAAATTTGCATTTAAATTGGAAACCTACTCACAAAGAAGCTGCAAAGTATCACAAAACAGTACTAGCCACCAAACCTTTGACTGACAGATGGACTAAAATCACAAAAATACTTTATTATTTTTTTCGCAATTTCCTTCAGAAAAATCTTCCAGCATATGGAGATTGGTCTACATGTTGAATACAAATAGTGATGCCAGTGGCGGTAAAGTTGGATAATCCTTAGTTGCATATCAATGCTGTCTTAAAGAGTCACCATAGACTTGCAAAGAGGATAGAATAGCTGTTTACCTAAAATTGTTTTTTTTCATAAAGTTATGCTAATGAAGTTTAAATTCAAACTTGCAATGAAGGATCACAAAGCAAGTAATGAAGCCTTTCAGAAGCTTAATGGCTATAAAAATTTCAATAAAATCATCAAGATGTTGCCTAATTTTATACCACCAGCTAAACCTGTCTACAGTCTATCTACAGATTTTATATATTTGTCTTTTCGTGCATTGTAAATATTCAATATTCAGCTTAATTATGACTGATCATATAGACAAAATATCAATCAATAGTTTTTAATGAGGCCAGCACACACAAACACTAAGGTCACATCCTGTAATTAAAGTCTTTCTTCCAAGACCTCTCCTGACACTAATTCCCACCATCAGTCCTACGTATCACAGATCTCTCAGATTAGCACCCATGCTACAGCGCACATGGCACACTGCCATGCACACATGCAGCCAATAACCCTGACATTTAAGCCTGTCACATCACCCCTAATGGCATGCAAAATACAATGTCAGTCCTGTCAAAGCCTGCTGGGCTGTGATCCTCATCCTGCTGTGCTAGTGTTAGTCTAAAACAGATCAGAGATCAATACCAGATCAGTGCTTCAGCACCATCTCTTTTATCGGGCTGCCACCTGCCTTCCCTGGACCTTATGTGCAATGCAGGTGTGTTTAGTTGCATGTATTAAGGTCTATTCACAATATGAATAATAACGATAAAGATATAAGGAACAATTTCAAGGTAAATGTACCCTAAGAAGCTGTGTATGATGCCAAATCCTGTAAATAGCGTTGACAAAACCATCCCTTAATCATGTAGAGGTTTAAACTTAAACAGGATGTTACAAATAAATGTTTAATAGCTACAGAATGTAGACAACATACACCCCTACTTTCTTTTTCATTATTTTTCCAATGACAAGTAAGCACAGCTGTATTTTTAAACCCGGCATAAAGACTTTATCGTGCATATGGCACCTTTAACAATTTTATGACAATATAGGGTTGTTGGACCTGTGCAATGAATATTCATCTCTCTGTGCCATTAAAGAAGTGCTTTATGGCTATGTCATCTGAATACTTTGGCCGCCAGCAAATCGGTTTATAGACTGTGATACAGATTGTTAGGTACGGTTTTACACCATTTTTACTGGTCATTACTTAACTAAATGTATCACCCCTTGTGTGAACGCAAGTAGAAATCTACACTGCCAACAGCATGCTGCTGGTATTTACCCACAATCCCACTATGCACTAAATATGTAGTGTGGACTCTAAATGAGTTATTGAGGAGAGACTTGAATAGCTATAAACGGGCTCTATACAGATCTAAAAACACTATTTGCTTGGTTTCCACAAGGACTTTTAAATGCAGCACCCATGAATAAACCCTTCCTGCTTTGGGCCTGGTCGAATCCCTGGCCACCCTGTGTGCTAACCACAACGAGCAGATTGGGCCATTACGGTGATACTAAATAAGCAGACACCCCACAGCGGAACGCACACAAGATGCTTTTACCCTCTGTAAGAGGCTTGTGTACATAATTTACTGTTTGTATTTGTGTAGATCTGGATAAGGAGTTTGTTGTGCACATCAGTTAAATAAGAACGAATCAAAGAGCAAGTGTTAGGCGTGTCACACGGAGCTTCAAAGCTCTTTAAAAGGACTAACCAGGCGTTCTGTTGATGAAGATCCCTTGATAGTAAAGAGTTTCCATTTGGCTGGATTCCATCCAGGATGCAGGTGTCCATTACAGAAGATGTCCACAATGAGACTACTTTAGTGCCATAGCTGGACCAACCTTTAAAAGCCTGATAATATTAAGATTGTCTTTCGATGACTTGACAGATTTTTTGGAAAACCAGGATTGGCCTACAATTTGGTAAGCAGTTTGTCCGCATTCAGTTTTAGTATTAGTACCACTAATTGAATAATTGGAAATATCTGCCCAGGCACGGTACCAAGATGGCCATCTAGTGACTTGATTAGCCTAAAGGTCTGTCTCATCTCCACATGCATTCTTCAATGGACCCCAAATCTCTCAATCTTTAGAAAATCTTAACTAAGCAGGAGCGGTAAGTGGCCTTTTGACTATGACTCAGTGCTCTGTGACTTGTGATGTTATTATCCTTTTCCATCAGTTTACTGCCCTAAGGATGCCCATCTGTCATGAGCTGGGGCTGATGGCCTGGGACTCTCTATTTCACTTGTTTTTTTCTTCAGAAGGCAGGACTTTCAATCTTGAAAGCTGTCTGGAGGACCAATGGACCACAAATGGTTATCATTCAACCAACTGTCTAATATAAAAGATCCACCAAGCACCCCAGTGCTTTGATTAGATCAAAGCTACTATGAATGCTTATCAATATCCACAGCCATAAGGAAAAGGTTAATTAGTCAATGTAGCAACATCTATAAATAAAACTAACCGTGGTTGTGGGGGAACAGATGTTTGACACAGTCAGCCATTCAGATAGTCAGGGTTCAAAGGTTCCAGCTGGCAACTAGCGGGTGGAATGCCCTGTGGTGGTACAAGGGGTCTGCCACTGTCATTTCTGTGCAAAAGCAACATCTGTTCTTCAACAAAACCGCAAAACTGTGGCCAACTGTTTGCTATGATCTTCTAATGTGACATACCAAGCAAGCAACAAGACACATTGGAAGACCTCACGAGCTAAGGAGATGAGAAAGAGAGGGAAAGTGAGGACAGTTCAGAGAGATCGACTGGTGGTTAGCCTTGAAGCCAAAGGAGTGTTCTTCCCACTTGCAAAGAAATTATTTGCCTCTGAAAGTCCTTTAAACCAAAATACCACAGTGCCTCTGTCCCTCTTAGATCTACGCTGTCCATGGGCCTGGTAGATGTCAAGCGTGAAACCTCACCGCCTGTTCAGTTTTCAGCCAGTGTGCATCCTCTGCCTTTCAGTGGATAATAAAAGCCTGACACAGCCTCAGGCATATGTTCACTCCCAGAGTCTTTTCGTCTGAATGCAATTTAAAGAGAATGACCAAAACAAGCTCAAATACTTAGTTTAGAATGTACAATGTGTGCTGGTGTGAACATAAGGTTGGACTGTAAGGTTGAAGGTCCAAACCTTTCACCTGTCAATTTTTCACCACTGCATCCTTGACCAAGATAATTACCATAAACTCAGGTAACTGTTATATTATGGTAATTGACAACAATGATTATATGATAATTGTCATATAATGTCAGCTAACTGCAAGGGGATCTACTAGCAACTATGTTATTAGTAATGAATGTTCACCTGTTGCTAAGTAAGTTTAGGTTAGCTTCAGTGTGTCAAAAGTATTGCTTACAAAGTTTGGCTTTTTAAATGGACACTGTTGCTACCATAGACTGTTTCAAACATGGACATAGTGTCTGTGACGTCACCATTAGGTTTCTAAAGAGCATAGACAAAAAAAACACATTTTGCACCAGGCTGTAAACATATTTATTTCTGCTGTAAATTTGGGCATTTAACATGGGGGGGGGGGTATGGGATAGACTCCATTTTGGACCCAGTCTTTAACAGCAGGGGCGTCGTTAGGATATTTTTAGGGGGGCATTTTTTCTAAATTTTTTGTTGCTATGTTAGCTATATAAACTGTACAGGGATTCATAATCGCTTCATTTCCCTTTAAATTTAATTTGAAAATGGCAGCAGGGCAGACTTCGGCTCTTTCCCCTCTGTGACTTTCAGTACGTTCAGCCATCTATGCAATACAGTGGAATACTTCAATAAGGTGGCGGAGCTAGAGGTGTGTCCGGGGTGTCCAAATTTAATGTGCTACTTTCACTCCCTCAAATAATTGTTTTCCTGTTAATTGACATGTTAATTTTGACGTGCTGCAGCACAGCACATTCTTAAAACCAATATTAAGAAAATATTAACGTACATTGCAAATTTTACCTAAAGATTTCATTGTAGGCTGGAAGAGAGTGCACATAGTATTTGTCTTTCTGTGGACTGAATAAAGTCTATGCTTATACTGCAGATTGGGCACTCTTTATTTCTTTGTACTGTTTTACAAAAGAACTCAAAGCCATATTTTTATTCTTGAAGTGATCTTTTTACTCTGTTGATGAGATTAACTGCCGTGCCATCGAACTTCACAGAGCCCTGCCAGGGAGATGTTATAGCGGCAGAGCTCTCGGGAGAGCAGGGTGGCAGCTCCATGGCGAAGGAGTGTCTGGATATTC
Organism: Paramisgurnus dabryanus; assembly: GCF_030506205.2. Classification (NCBI taxonomy): domain Eukaryota; kingdom Metazoa; phylum Chordata; class Actinopteri; order Cypriniformes; family Cobitidae; genus Paramisgurnus; species Paramisgurnus dabryanus. The sequence goes on from NC_133346.1 coordinate 23,492,280, forward strand.
CATGTGGCGACTCGGGTCTTACGGCGAAGGTTGATCTGTACTCGTTGGTCATGGACAGAATGGGGTCCGTTACCGTGTTGGGCAGTCCAGCTTCTTTCTCTGATCAGTTTCATATCAAAAGGGTTTTCTCCTGGGTAGGTTGTTAGCCCTCCGCCCCGGGACCTTGTGTGCTTTAAGTCAGGACCCTGGCAAGATGCTCCTCTCATTACCGCTCTGACACACAACATTAGGATTCTATTCTCAGCGTCCCTCTCAGTGCTCATTATCCATACTATCAATTAAAGCTGGTACACGCTTGCACCCTCTTTTCTTGCCAGATACCTAAATTACACAAGTAGGAGAATATCCCACAGAGGTGGTCAGTTATTTTCTTTCACTCCAAAAAGTTTTGTGTGATGGGGAAAGGTCAGAGGATGTGATTATCTGAAATGATACGGACAACATACATGTTGAGATGAAAGGTAAACTATGTTGGCTTGTAGATAAAAAAAATGTACCTTTTACTTATATTTTTACTATTGGTTGAATAAAAATTTTTCAATAAATCACAATTACATGTTGCCTTGTAGAAAGAGCTGGGCTGGCGGACTGCCAAATGATGCATGCTCTGAAATTAAGTACTTCAAACTTCATGTGCAAGTTTTAGGAATCATTCATTTGTGTTAATTTTCGTGTTCATGCATTAAGGATTTTATCACATTATTAAATGATTATTTATTATACCAACTCAATGTGTTAATTTGACAACCATGCTAACTACAGAAAAAAAGATTTTGATTTGTTTGACTGCCATAACTGCCCTGTCCCAAATGGTTCACTTAATGTAGCCTTTGTTTGTGCATGGCCATGAAGTCAGCTCATCCGTGGTGAAGGTGCTCACAAGGCCCTTGTTTACACCCCTAATGTGCCGTTTTGTAAAGTCCGTCCGCAGCAGTTACATGCAACATTACATCATCCCATTGAGGAATCCACAAGAACAGAATACACCATTTGGAACAGGGCCAAAGCAAATTGCAAATAGTTTTTTAGGGCATTATATGTGGTCTGAGCGTACACAATTGAACAACTTCTTATAGGCGCCATTTTGAGTTTCATTTCAAATATCATTTCAGACAGTCCGAGATTGCTGGCAACATCCTCCCAATTCAACGCAATTACACCACTGTCCTGGAAAACCGGCGCGTGTGCGCTTTTCACTCTGACAGAGTCATCGATTTGTGCTGACAGAGATCGACAACTCTCTTGCATCACTGAGTGCAGCTGCTACAGGTCTCTCCACCTTGATGGGTAACTCCTGACTCAACATCTCAAGGATATTCATCAGCAACCTCTTTGCTGTGGTGCACAATACAGCAGAGCGCAGTACAGGTATCTAACAATGGGTAGGAAACTTTTGCTATAAAGATATATATATCGTGTACTCCTGAAGGCAGGAGACCACAAGGCAGACATATTCAGTAAGTAAAGGGCACTTCGCCATGGAAAAACCTTTAAATTCAGTCTCTGCCACATATTACAAGTTGATTCAATAGACATTGACAGTTCTTCCTCTGAGAATGAGCCCCAGATCCTGTCTCGCAGTCCTCATGGCCTTTTGACAAAGTCAAGCTGAATAATAACCTTCTTCTTTTCGGCACGAAGCCTTCCCAAGTGACAGGTGTTTGACTTAATATGCCTGCTCCAGCTGAGCTCCAGCGCCACCAGAGTTCAATTGACAATTACATTTCACACATATTGGAGAAAGCCTGTCTCAAAAACTTAGAATTAGCTTATTGATCCGCTGACTCTTGTTGTCATTACTTTCAAAGTCAAGCCGGTGGCGTAGTCGCCTGTTTATTAATGACTACTTTGTGGAATTGAGGGTTATAAGCGTGAGGAGACTCCAGGAATTGCGAATTGCAGCTACAATACGCAGACCGCCTAATGACAAAATGCGACGGTAAAGGAGATCAGTAATATTGATACAAAGTTCTGTTGACATTGAGGATTGTAGGCCACACTTATTATGAGTGAACTCAGACAAGGCGCCCTAGAATGTTTGCCTTTAACTCAGAGGGGCGAAACGCAGCAAAATCTATAGTTGCTAATAGCATGCTAATAGGGAAAGATAATGGAGTTTATTTCTGGGCCACTTTTGCACATCTATTGACTGTGTTTGGCAGGGATAGCCACGCTATCTAATCCTCACACCACCTCACCTCAGCTGCCTTCAGTCTGTAGGCTAATAAATAATGGGTCTCAGTGAGTTATTGATCTCTCTCTTGGTCTCTCATGTTACTCTGAAAGGTCTTTCTCACCGTAGGAAAATTAGAAACAGAAAGAGCAACCTAGCATTTCAAACAGAGCGGAAATTAGCATTTTGATGGTTTGTGGAGGGGATTAGTCGTTCTTTAAGAGAAATAATTTGGTAGCCCACGCCAAAAAGCAGATTAAAAAAGTTTGATTCACAGATCATTGATTCGCAAGGCCTAAAAAAACTTTTGATGCAAGCAATGTCGAAACGACAACCGTTCATTATTTTTATAAAGCATGTAAATATTAGTACAAACAGAGCAGCTGTATTATATTTGTTTATGCTCACTGGCTAACCTTTCAGCCATTACTGACAGAAAGCCAAGAATATCTTTCTTCCTCTGTTCGGTCAGTAATAAACACCCAACGCAGGCAAAGCCACTGTCATGTTGAGCAGAATCAGCTCACAGTGCATTAGCTGCTCTGAGAGACTATCGATCCCCCTGAACATGGTTTACAGCTACAGCGAGAGGAAGAGGGGAGGTAGAGATGTACTTGCTTCATATTCTGGCGTATATCTACTAAATCTTGGCTGCATTACATTGCTAAAAATATTTCTTTATAAGAGTATTGTAAATTTTATTGTACGTAACCCATATTCAGTATGTGTCTTCTGCATTTAATCCATCCCAGTTAGTAGTAAACACTCCAACTCATAAACACCCACACACACACCCAGAACAATGGGCAACTATCACTGCAGTACCCCAAGAGCAACTGGCAACCTCAGTTGTTGCCTGCTAGTCTTGGGAATCAAACTGGCAACCTTTGGGTTACAAGCCCAACTCTATAACTAACCACTAGGCCACAACTGTTACCTAAAAATGTCTAAATTAAATGTTTAATGAGGCAAAATGTTAGCATAATTAAATCAACCAGACTACATCACCAATTTCACGGATCAAAGCAGGTACAAGCAGCTTTTTGAGTGCACATTTTCACTTGTTATAGGGTAGGATCATACTTCAAAGATAACTAAAGAGGACCAAACATACTGTAAAATTTTATAGTTTAAAAATATTGTAAAAAATGTATGTAGACAGTGTAGCATTTGTTTTTGATACAAACATAATGCTTAAGTCTAAGGGGTGTTGAGAAAGTAATGCATTAAGAAAGGAAGCTCTTTCACTGAATCAGATATTACTTTTTTAATCATTATTGACACAGTCTTAACTAGTTTCATTTGAATGGGCAAATCCTGACCGCAAATGCTCAGTGAGGAAATGTGATGGTCAAATCAGTCCAAATTGACAAAGACTTATTTGAAAGTGCAATTATTAACAGTGATCTTTGCCATTGCATTGTTTGTAAATGATACCTCAAATCATGCAGCTTGTTAAGTATAAGTCAGTGGTTCTCAAATTTTTCAGCGTTTCAAGGATAGAGATATTATTACCAAAAACAATCATTTCGAAAAAGTCTCGAGGCTGTTCTACTAAAAAGAAAATAACTTTGTGTTTAAATGCCTGTTGGTTCATATAGGCACCTTCCTACCCCAAGCTCCATTAAACATGAAACTGATCAATACACAAGCCATAACTGAGATTTGAAATAACACAGCAAGCCTAGATTCTGTTTTTATCAGAGTGGATGTTTTTTTATGAACGTCCTGGTTGTAAGTGCTCACTGAACTCAAGCGACAGATCAAATCTCTTGTCAGGTAAATTCTGAACTGTTCCACAGCTGACAGCTATGGAGATATAAAGAGAGAGACAGGTGCGTAAAGGTCACTGTTGGCCTTCAGCGTCTGTAGGAACACAGTTCAGTCTGGTAGGGAATGTGACTAAATGAAGGGAAAAATTTTCACGGATTCACCAAAACAAATATGCTACTTTTGTGTTTTCCTTTTTTTTTGCACTTTTTTAAAATCAACATGAAGCAACATTAGCAACCCATTTTACTTCGGTGATGTAGACCACATTTCAAGGCGAGACCTAATTAGGTCAAATTCATCTGTGCATCTATCCATTTTTAAATATAGTTATTTGCTATTATAGCTATAGTTGCCTATTGAAGAAAAACATTTTTCTTGAAAAAAGTTCAAGGGATAATTCACCCAAAAATTTAAATTCTGTCATCAATACTTACTCATGTTGCTACAAAGCTGTATACATTTCTTTGTTCCATTGTTTTCCTAATATTGAAGTGAATGGGGCTCATGATCAGTTTGGTTACAAACATTCCTCAAAATATCTTCCTTTGTGTTTGTTCTGTTGCGACAGAATTTTCATTTTTGAGTGAACTATGCCTTTAATGAAATATGATGTGTTTGTTTTTATATTCAAACTCATGTGACTATTTAAAGAGGATCATATGAATTAAAATGTGTTAAAGATTGCTATGACAGGGCACTCAGGTTTCACACATATCACTAGCTTGACAAAATGGCACAGACTTGACAAGGCCAGTGGATTTAAAAAAGCACAGTTTGGTGATGTATTACTATCATTGAATGCACAGCCTGTAAAAATGCCGTATAGACCACTCAAGAGTTTATTCATGATAAAATTGTTGTGGGGAATTCAGAACATTGCTATGAATAATAAATTGATTTGCTATAGCAGTTGTGGTGATGGTTTTTCAAATGAATCATGTTTTATTTTCTTTTTTAAATATCTTAAATTCAATAGACAATAACTAAGAGGCAGATTGTATGCTATGGCCCGCAAAAAAATACCCAGAAAAAAGTAGATTTGTGGATAGTTTAATATTTAATTACAGTTTTACAGAGATCCCGAGGGACTCTAGGCATGTATTTATTCCAAAAAATAGTAAATTTCAGCACAGGTAGACTCTATACACAAAATTAAGTTTTAACCACACCATATCTCACTCTGATTAAGCTTGGATAAGCTGTAAACCTTAATGATGCAGAATTTAAAAGACATTTTAATCAATTCAAGATGAATCTGTCCCTGTTCTATTGACTCAGATAGAAGATTAGCATTTAACTTCTCAAGAACCCAGATAAGTAATTTTGCCTTACCACCGATATATGAGCTAATTATGCAAAAGTAAAACAGATCTCAAATAATATTTGACAAACGGCAGGGGAAATTGTTGGAATGTGATCTGGGACTGGAAAATAAAGGTGGAACTGACAACTTTCCTCGAGATCCAGATTTTATGGCAGCTTTTCAAGGATTAGACAGCAAGCATTCTGCATCCCTGCTTTTCAGACAAACAAAGCCCCTTGATGTTTTTCAGATCATGCCCGACACCATTCATCATTCTGACAAGTTTTAGGGAAAAGTCTCCACTTGAAACGTTTCTTTTGTTAAACGAAGATTAAATTGGAGTGGACAGAATAATAGCCTTATACAGTAAACTATATACACTCCATTAGGACCGTGTGAACTGAAAATACCTGTCAGTCAATAAACTAAATGGCCATTGTTTAATTCCTAAAACTGTGAAATGTGCCACAAAATAGCTCGATCTCAAAACAGCTCGATGCAACTAAGTGAACCGGGATATTTAATGAGAAATTATAGGCTGGGTCTTGATTTTGTCCATTGGGAATTGATTGGATGGCAAAAAATTTTGACTGAGGCACTCGGAGGAAAGTGAGAGTGATTTATGACATCAGCCTAAAAGAAAACAGTTTGAGCATTATTACATTATGATTACAAAGAGCGTTTTATTTAAATACTGTGCATAATGCACAGTAAGACCAGAAACATGCATTAAGTATGTAATCAAAATAAATTCTGATTTGATGTTGAACGTTTGCAATGACATAATACCACAAGCATGTCTCCATATTGAATTTATAAATCATAATCACACACATACACACATGTATGATCACATCAAAGAAAAATCTCCAAATGTGACCCTGCAGTCACAGCTGCGCTTTGGTAAAATGCATATTGGTCCTTTGTTGCACTATTAAATAACCATTTAAGTTATGACCTTTACTCGGACAGCGGGCTTGGTTTACACTCAGGCATATTACAGGACAGCCCGTGGGTGATGTGAGACTTGGGATACATAGAGAGCACCATCAATAAAAACAGTAAGGGAGGCAACCGCTGCCAAGACAGCACTCAGAAAGACTCAGGCTAAATCCGGTTTCATATTATCATTACACATCCCAGGCACGGATGAAAGGGAACCCTCCTTTAAATGGGAGTGAGATGGATTCTTCAGTATAAAGAACCACTTGGGACCAGAGACAAGGAAAGCAATTACAGGTTTACAGCTCCGATATTCTGCAAGTCATTGTAAGTTAATGCTGGGGGTGGAAGGAAGATGAGGTTAGGGAAGATGACCCGAGAATGCAAGCGCCATGTGACAAGAGAGGACAGAACAACAAGAAATTGTGTGTACAGCTTAATCTGCCCCGCCCCTGACGTTAAAACGTTCTAGATTTACAATGATAGCGAGACATTGTGGCGAGAGATTCCCTATAAGTATGAGTGAAACTGTGACTGTTAAATAGATGCATGAAGTAGGCTGCAAAGGATCAAGCAGTGGATTAAAGAGTTTGTTTTAATCAAGAAGTGAACGGCTTGCAAACCTCAGCCTGGAATTGCAGTCCGGAACAATAACTGTTGGGGATTAGCTAAAAAAAAAAGAAATTCGGAAAGAAAGCATCTGACCAAACTAATTACATTTAAAGTAGAGGGGGTAATAAATAAATTAAATAACTGAGAGGCATTCAACAAATAAGAACATAGGATACACAGATGGCTGTCTTGAAAATCAATGTGATATGGCTGAGCTTTTTTGCAAACACAAATTTGCTTAAAAATGTCAAGATTACGCGGGCACTCTGATGAGACGCCACTGATATTTCATACTAATGTAAAAACTAAAACTGAACCCTTAAGATATGCAATAGAATAATAAATACAGTTTTATTTACTTACAGAAAGTAAAAGTTTTAGAAAACGACAGAGACAAACTAACTTATCACTCACTAAAAATGCTGGGTTATTTTCAACCCAGCATTTGGGACAAGCCCAGCCCTCTGGGTTGTAAGTTAATCCATGTTGGATTGTTTCAACCCAAAGTGCTGGGTTGTTTTAACCCATTGTTAGGTTAAAAATTACAATTTTCTGGGTTAATTTCAAGGCAGCACCTTGGCTCGTCCCTTTTGACCCAACAAAAATAACCCAGCATTTTTTTAAGTGTAATGTCTCTAATGTTAACTGTTTTATTGCAGACAATTAAAGACACAATAATTATAAGATGTTGTCTTAGGGCCAGCTGGTTTTATTTCAAATTATATTAAAAATAGTATAATAACAATACCAGGGAGATAAATTGTAAGGAGTAAAGGTACAAAAGCTGTCACTGGGATGGTACCCTTAAAGGGATAGTTCGGCCAAAAATGATATTAAACCCATGATTTACTCACCCCCAAGCTGTCAGAGTTGCATATGTCCATCGTTTTTCAGACAAACACATTTTCGGATATTTTAGAAAATGTTTTAGATCTTTCAGTTGATTAAATGTAATGTTACGGGGTCCACGACTTTCAAGTCCAAAAAAAGTGCGTCCATCCTTCACAAATTAAATCCAAACGGCTCCAGGATGATAAACAAAGGTCTTCTGAGGGTAATCCACGTGATGTTGTTGTAGAAATATCCATATTTAAAACTTTATTAACGAAAATAAATACCTTCCTGTAGCGCCGCCATCTTAGACTCCTCTGTATTCAGGAGAGAGCTTTAGCATAGTGTACACACTTTTCTTAGTGACGTATGACAAATTCGGAGGGCGGGGGCACAGAGCAGCAGCAGAGCAGCCTCCGTAGGCTGCGTAAGCTCTCATCCTGAATGTGGACGCGACTAAGATGGCAGTGCTACCGGAAGGTAGTTCTTTACGTTAATAAAGTTTTAAATATGGATTTTTCTACAACACCGCGCGGATTACCCCCAGAAGACCTTTGTCTGCACTTGAAGGTCGTGGACCCCGTAAAATTACATTTAATCAACTGAAAGATCTAAAACATTTCCTAAAATATCCGAAAATGTGTTTGTCTGAAAAACGATGGACATATGCAAATCGGACAGCTTGGGGGTGATTAAATCATGGGTTTAATATCATTTTTGGCCGAACTATCCCTTTAAAAAAGGTCCTTATATGTATGCTATTTAAGTACAGATATGTACCTTTGAGGTAACAATATGCATGGGCGCGGGAAGTGGGGGTGCTGCAGGGGCTGCAGCACCCCCTGGTGGCAAAGATTTAAAACTGCAATGACAATAAAATGATGGCTTATAAATATCTCTGATTGTTTGTTTCTGTTCCAAGACATTTTGTATGTCATGCTTGGGGTGTGTGATGAAGAGAGGGATAATTTTAGTAATTTAAAAATTATTTAATTTAATTCAGTGTTTATTAGCCAATCAGATTTGTTTTGACGACGTGATTGCGATTCAGCCCTGCGAATAGACGGGTTGCACGGCGACATCATTAACTGGTTGCGCGCAACCGAGAGGCAGAAAGAAGAGATGTCCATTGTGTTGTAGACTAGTAGCTGTGTCTGTAAGTCAAAATGCCAAGGAGTTGTTGCGTGGGAAAATAGTACCAACAGAGTCAGTGCTGGGTGCCTGATGTTAACATACCTGTAGATGCGACTATTACGTTACTAGTCTAACATTATAAATTATACATGTATCACAGTAACACTGCAAAAATAAAGACAGAAAAACAGATCCAACTAAAATCAAGTTTTATTTATATACAAACAATAAAGAACGCACGTGTACCACGTCTAAGCATAACAGACAAGCATGCACACTCACAGCCACAATAACGAATGCATTTAGGCTATCTGTATCAGCTTCGCAATGTCTCAGAAGAGAATTTTGGATTTTTTCAATCACACAGCCCAAAAGTCCCGAGGACTAGCGTTATTTCTCCAACTGACTCCTCATCCTGCATATCAGAAAAAGGTCATCTTTTCAAAAACTATTTAAAAATATAGCCAAATTGTTTCGCTGTGTTTAACGCACATGTAAATGTTACAGAACATTTAAAGTAAAAAAGATTGAATTAAATGATTAAAACGACATGAAAGTAACTAAAGTGTAAAGCTCCGATGTACAACAAGGAACATGCGCATTTAAGAGTGGTGGGCATTTCAAATATTTATATAAATTATTCCCATGCATCGATTTTAATGTTAAACATCTATAAATCCAAATGAATCTATATGGAATATATTCCGACAATTTAGGATATTATGTTTGAATTTTAAAGTCGAAAAAATCTTATTTTACCGCCGTGCAGGAGGCATGGCAAACTGAAACAAAACTTAACACACAAATATTACACTTACGTGTAAAAATAGAATTAAATGAAACCCGTGAATTAAAAGGTCCACTAATCGCCTCAACTCGAGTGATGTCAATAAAGTTTCCATGTTAGAATTTATAAATAGTAAAAACTTTAGCAAAGGAAAACAAAGAAGGCGTATGGCTACTGGCACGAGTGAGAATGTATACATAAACTGTTTCCATGCCTTCGACTTTCCTGCAAACTTGCTCAAAGTTAATTCTCCTGTTTTTCTTTTTTTCTTTACATCTTTAAACTCCATGTTGCACTTAAGCTACAGAACAGCAGACCCGGTGCGTGATGCGTGCCAGAGGAGACTCCGCACATGACTCGCGTTGCATTTTGTAACTTTTACAAAGCATTTTGTAAGTTGTGTAACTTACAGAATAAAAAGCTTGTGAACAACTTTAAAATGTTATAGCTCTATACCACCACCCCCCCGGCTGCATCCGCACCCCAGCACCCCCTACCGAAAATATCTTCCCGCGCCTCTGACAATATGTACCTCTGAGGTACTAATATCAGTGTTTCCCATATATTCATTTATTTGTGGCGGGCCGCCACAGAATCAACACTGGCCGCCACAAATAGATTTTTCATGATTCCCATTTACATATTAATTTTACTATTTAAAACGGCTTAATTCATTGCAGTGAGGTCTCAGCGCGCCTCCATCCTCCCTCTCTCGTTGTGTGCAGCGCAACAGCGCGCGCCCGCGGCCCCCTCCCCTCTCTTTGCTGAGCCTGCACGCCTCTCTCACATAACAGTGAAAAGTATTTAACTCCGTGTTCCTCCGTGTACTTTCTCTTTTTCGCTTTTTCACTATTTTATAGACAACAGAACAGAAACTATGTAAAAATAGCATCTTAGTTGTGTTAAAATGCAATATAATGTGACTGATCAAAGAGTAAAACACGACGCAATGACGTCACATATATGCTAATCAGCGTGTGACGTCATCGCCGCCACAGTATCTCAAAATCCTGTGGGAAACACTGAATATGCACCCCTTAAGTACAAATGTGTACTTTTTGAAGTGGTAGGCTACCACCCCAGAAATGTTATGTAAAAAATATAAGATATACACATAAAAGATGCCATCCAACCTTTCACACTAAGGACACAAGAGACAACTGACTCATACACAACTATTACAAAAGTTGTACACATTCACTGATGTTCAAAAAGGCAACACGATGCATTGAGAGCCAGGTAAACATAAACTTTTCAACAAGATTGTTTAAAGATCTTATTCATATATAAACAATTTACACCCATTTTCCTGTTCAGAAGAGACTAATTTACTAGATTTGACTCATTGTACTGTCATGCATCGTTGCCCTGAGCACATTTTGAGCTTACGCAAAGTTTTTGCTCACACACATGGAGCTTAACTTCAGAAAAACAAATTGACTTGTTCCATTATTTCTGGTCTCCATGCAGGGACTAATACTGTTATGATTAAGATTTGAAAACATTCACTTGCAGAACAGCATTAACCGATATATTTAGCTTTCCACACCCGTGAAAAGCTCATTACACATAACTTAAGTCACCGGAGAACTTTGAGTAATGGCAAATTCATTTCTTTATCCAATATAAAACAAAATCTACTTACTTTTTCGTACGTTTAGGTTCAGTTATCGTCTCCTATTTCGCTAAATACTATGGGAAATTGTGTCAAAACCACAACACACACTCACTGAGCCCAGATGTCTTTTAATGTATTATTTCTGGCAGCCACAGGGCATGTTTTGTAGTTTAATCTGGGGTCATTAGATATGTCATTGTAGAAGAGGAGGAATAAAATGCTTTCATATATGTCTCCGCGGTAGGCAGAAAAATATCTTTCCTTTGAACTTTGTCATAACGATACAGTACGTCATACAGGCAAATCGTTTAACAGCCCAGATACAGCCTGCCCATGCATATTAACTCTAATAGCTATTAGAGCTGTTCTTAGATAGTTAGTCAACTTAAATCTTCCACAAAAATATCCTGACTGTAACACTTAATAGCTACTCCCTAAGTGATGGGTGCTTGTTTTTTCAATAATTGTTTTACTGTATTCTGTGCCATATTCTCTGTACATTAATGCTTCACAAAAATCTAGTCATCCTGGGAACCAAACGTTTCCAGTTCCAATATTGTTATACTCTAACTACTACAAGTTAGAGTCATATGAATTACCACTTACTATTTACATTGATATACTGTAGATCTCACAAGCCATAAGGACGACATAACGTAATTGATCTTTATTTATTTAGACATATATACAGTATACTAAAAGTAATGCCTTGTAGTTCAATGAATATATAATATGCTTAATTCAGTAACCACTCTGACTGAATCAGAGAGACACATTAGTCCGATGACTTTGGGATTTATTCATTGTGACTCGTTCATTAAAAAGAACTGACTCATGAGAGTCACTGGTTCGTGAATCTGACTTCACTGGCCTGTTTCCCATGTGCAGCCAGCCAGGAGGATGCAATCCAAAAAAAGTCGATTTATTGTCTTAGTATTATTTCAGAGTAGGACATTTCATTTAAATCATTTGCCTTTAGGAAATGGTTCAGCTGACAGCGACGATGCTGCACATCACACAAGAAGATGTGCATTGACTGGGATGAAAATTGGCATCTCTCGTCTTTGTACTTCACTACATAAGCCAATGCATCTGGACTGCCATTGTACCAGTACACAATCCTGACCATACAGCACCCATCTGGAGCTCTCGCCCAAGTCTAATTGACACGCTCATTAGAAAGCAATGTCACAGAGAACATTCTGGAAAGGCGAGATGCAGAACCAATAGCAGAGCAGTGTTTGGCAGGAAACAGGCAATCGTCCATGTGTCCTTCGTGCCAGCAAAATCCACGAGTAACCATCTGGACTAAAACATTCACCCCATTTGACGTTAACCTTCGATATAATGCATGAGGCAGTTCGTTCCAATATATTTACTGTTTGTGTGGCATACATTTTAACCGCTATGATTTGCTTGCTTGTTGGAATGTGTTGGGCCATTTTGCAGTGTGGAGATAATGCAGAATATTCCACAACAACTGCCTGAGTTGATTTGCAAATTGGCAATGTGCACCTGGCAAGCCTGACACGGCAATCGACACATTAACCCTGAATTATGCAATGGGATGGGCAGAATATTTGCAGATGCAAACCGCCACGTGCATGCAGCTGGCCTGAATTATTAAAAGAAACAGCATATGTGGGGTTTTTGAGACTAAGAACCTGCTAGAATCGCACATCGGTTTTGCATACTGAACCTCTTTCAATAGGCCCACACAACAAATGTAAAGTCATGTTAATGGTGATGTTAAAAAAGACAGAATGCAGAAGAGTCAAACATAACCATTTTTGATCAGATTTACAGTAGCAACTTGTGCATCGTCTGAATACGCATTTTCTCCTAGATGCATTAGTCTGATTGATGGCGCTCTCTTTTTTAGACTTGCTTCTCTTTGAACTTAATGACACAAAACTACTCCATTTGTGTACAAAACAGTACAAAATCCACTTTCATGCAGCTGTCTTGTTTTACAGTAGCTTTAAAAAGACAGTACTCAAGGTAATGTACAAAACAGCGGACGGTCTAATATACAGTAAATGTAAAGCACGTTCAGTTTACAATCTTTGTCTTACACCTTAAAGCTTGTCTTGAGATGAGAACATGTCAACAATATGTCAATCTCAATACTTAAAATTATCCCAATCATGAATCTAAGCTACCAGCTTTCAGAGGTGGTCACATTCCAGATGTTGTGTTTTTGATAATGTGATTTTAATCACTTACCCCAAAGTGCAAAGGCTTAAACCTGAACATCAGTCTCTACCTTTTCCCAATTTTACAGATGAGCGGGCGAGTTGTACATCTCCGACTAAGTAGCTTGTCAGGTTGTGAGCCCATCAAGGACACCAAAACAAAATGCTGCTTTTCTCTCCACTGAACCCTTGACAGTCTTAATGCAAGACAGAACAATGTCATCGGCTTGACTCCTGCTTCAAAGATTCGATGGCTGTGCATCTGACCTGTACTTTGTGCTTCTTCTCGCTTTGTGATATTGAACGCTTCTTAGAGACATAGAGCCTTGATCTGATAACTGTTGGTGCTTGAACCTGGTACCATCTGAAGCGCCACTGGACAGAAGTGAGATAAAACAATATCTAGGACCTTAAACAATACAATCTGCCTCTCCAAAAGATATGATCAATGGGATCTGGTGCTCGACAAACCATTTCACTCAAATGTATTATTTTGCCCCTATTGTCAAACTGCCTCTAAAAACAGTGTGTGTGGTTTCATTCTCTAACTTAATTTTAATGACTTTTCTCCTATTTCATTAACATTTTGTTTATTGTGACCTCAAATACACTTACTACGATAATCTAAAGTGTACAAAGTTACAATGACCTTTATAATTCTGTTTCGGCTAAGAATAACGGAGCGGATATTTACAGGACAAATATTCCTAAGCTGCATTAGACTTGATCTCTCACACAGGTCGAGTTCATGTCCTCGTAAGCAAAGCTGCGTAATATTGCCTTCCAAATATGGTTCTACTTCTGGATGAATAAAGCCGAAGATATGTCATTCCACTTTTGGCTGCCTTTGTGCTAACCTTATCCCTTGGATTTCCTCCACCGTGTTTGGCCCTAAGCGAGACCTTTTCCAGAAATGAATTCAGCTGAAGGGCCTGATGACCTTTTACAATAGAGAGAACCATGAGACATAAAAACAGGCATCTGGTAGAAAGGGAACAGCATTCGGAACCCCTTTGATTACGAAGATATACTGCATATAACAATAGCGGAGGGTAGCGACATTTCTGGATGCACGGATGCTAAGTTGCAAAACGTGGAAAATTGAATTGTACAATGTCAAGACCGGGGTCACTTTTCAACTTTATACAGAATGCACTGCTTTCATGACTTTTAAACTATTCGTTTATTTTCTCACTGCGAATACTGTGGTGTGAAAGTGGCTTTTTTTTCAAACTCCCAAGGACGATTCACTTTGTAGATGATATAGAGCTCAGTTAATTGGGGCCAGCTGCATTATAAGTCCATTTAATTGATCTCACATTTGTTATTCGCTTTTGACCAGCAGGGATTTAATCATTTGCAAGGGTATTTGGATAAAGCACAATATTAATTGTACAGTTAAAAAATCATTGACAAGTTGACTACATCCTTGTTGCAGTATTTATGCACATAATGCATATTACAGTAACAGTGGCTTAGCCTAATGGGTTAAGTTGGTATGTTTAGCATATGCAAAGATACTTAATATTAACAGGATGCGTCACTGCTACTACTATGAATGGGGGATATCGCAACGGTCAATATGGCCGCGTAGACAAAAAAAGATCGCCGGTGCAGCACAGATGTCTGTGTAAAAGTCCTGGGTAAAGACGGTCAATGATGCCCGTAAAGGGGGCGTAAACCATCCAAAACTCTTCCTTTCTAAACCCAGGTGTCACATTCACAAGTGAATCATTAAAGGGCAAATGCCCAGACACAAATGCACATACACAATATTCACACCACAATATATATATATTGTCTTGTATACTATATTTAATATATTATCTTGTATACTATATTTAATATGGCCGCTCTAAAAAAAGGAAGTCCCGTCTTACAGTAAAAATCATTAAAGGTTACCTAGGCATGGATAAAGAGTTCAGTGCATGGTATTAACTCTTTCCCCGGCATAGAGAAAAGGCTTCCCTGCCAATGACGAGTATTTCCGGCTTTCCGCAATACCGATATTATCCACCAGGTGGCCCTTCCGCAACTTTTTAAACCCGGAAGTATTGCCCTATGGCAAGCGGCTGCATGTCCATGTCTGTTTTAAAGATCGCTCTGAATGGGATCTCTATGAAAAGTCAGTCACAAAAATGGAATTATCTCTGCTTTTTGCTGAAAATGTGATGTTTTTGCAGAAACCTACCCATATTCAAAAGCTGATTACAAAAGAACTACTGAAACGTATTTTTTTGTTTGAAAGCAGAGGGTATGTTCTTTCATTTGTTATATTGTATGTTTATATATTTAAAGAAGAAAATTTTCTGGAAGGCATTAAACTTTTGTGAAAATCATTAAAAAAACGCTGGCGCTTTTCATTTAAAAAAAATGCTGGCGGTGAAAGAGTTAATATATTGTGAGCTTCAAACACTATTGTTTCCTCCTTCTTGTGTAAATCTTGTGCATGCAAAAGACAGCTGGAAAACAGGCCAATCTCAACATAACAGCGATTGTGGCATTACAGTTGCGATATATGCCCCAAAATTAAATTACACATTAAATGAATTACAATGTTGTTAAATGCTAAAAACAAAGTTGTGACTACTGAATTAGCGTTGTTTACTCATTAATGCTCAGTGATGGGAATAACGGCGTTATAAGTAATTGGCGTTAGTAACTGCGTTATTTTTTTCAGTAACGAGTAATCAAATAAATTACTGTTTCCCCCGTTATAACGCCGTTATCGTTACTGACATTAAAATGCTGCGCGTTACTAAAATTGACATTACTTTAGTGATTTTCAGCCGCGTATGCTCACTCTCTCAGCCAAACACTGTTTTTCTCTTGTGTGTGTTGTGAGAAACATAACGGACGATGATTGGCTTAATTTCCATCGGTAGCCAACCAGAGGCAGAGTTCACCAAAAGGCCCGCCCACACGCGCAGTCCAAGTCCGAGGAGCGAGCAGCAGTGTTAAAAAGTCTGAGCAACTTGGTCACTTTGTCGCTAGATTTAGCAACTTTCTATCACTTTAGCGACTTTATAGGACAAATCTAGCTATCTTTTCTGGCATGGTTGGAGACTTTTGTAGACTGACATGAAAATACGCGTCATTTTCTCTTCTCAACGAGCAGCGGTGCTGCTGCTGACTGTGCCCCATCTCAAAGCACTGACATGCAGCCCGGTCATCGCGCATCAATCACTCCGAAAACACCGGCGACAGGGCGATGGCAAGTACAACAAGCTCAAAGGTAGCGGTCGCAAACACGAAGTATAAAGCACTACTTTTCCATTGTTGAGGCGAAAGGCAAGAATGTTTGTGTAATGTGCAACTTATGCCCATGAAGAAAAAGTCTCTCCACGTCTGTGGCAAGTAATTCTGATCTAATAAAGCACCTCACATCGTCACATGCTGCCACAAAATTAGTGATTTGTCTTTAGTATTCATTTTAGTCATTTAACATATTTAATTTTGTAAGGGGAATTCAAGTTATTTGAAATATTTTTTTTTTTTTTAAGTAACGCAGTAATTACTTTTCCTGGTAATTAATTACTTTTATAATAATGTAACGCAGTTACTAACTCAGTTACTATTTGTGAGAAGTAATTAGTAACTATAACTAATTACTTTTTTAAAGTAACGTTCCCAACACTGTTAATGCTATATGCTAGCATTTAGACTGAAGTTCTACAACTGACTTTACAAACACCCATTACTCAGAAACGTCCATTAACAATTATCAAATAATTGATTGTTCCTCAAAATCTATGTCTTCGTCTGATAAAAACGCAAACATAAGGTCTGTTTGCACACACACACAGAGTTACTGAAATGAGCCACTCTGAGAAACAGCCAATCAGACCAGAGTACAACATTATTATTCATGACCCTTTCAAATATGGTAATAATAGACTATTTAATTCTAGGGAGTTGTGAATGTACATGAAAACCGTCTCTTCATTATTTTTGCACTTAATTAAGTCATATACCTTCTAGGTATTAGATGTAACATATTGCATTATTTGATACCTTTTAAGAAGGACATCCTCTGGGGGCGGGGTTCTGTACAGACTCGCCTGTTTTTTGAGACAGTCCCTGCTGATTGTTTTTGCATATGTCTGACAGGTCTTGCTTTAGCAGTGATGCAGCTCACTTAAAAAGACTTTGAAATAGGTGAACTACAGTAACCAGCAAGATGCTGGTTAACTACCTTGCTTTTCTTGTCTCCATAGAGAGCTTCCATGGATAGCAATGTGTACTGAAACATTTTTATACATGTCATTATATTATTGGAAATATATTAAGAGTCAGTGAATGATGTTTGGAGAGATCCAAGTCATATGACACATAAGGCCCAGCTAATTGGCTGCACCGTGTGAACAACTGCTATTAGGTCACACAAGACCTTATTAGCCTCTTTCACACAGTAATACTGGTAAATTACCATGAATTTACCAGAATGAATTTACCAGTAAATACAAAAATGTGCTGTTCACACACGCAGTGAAATTCCGTCTTTTTACCAGTAAGACATCATTCACACATCAGTATCAAAATACCGGTAAATTCGTTGAGAAAGCGGAAGTACCTGTGGCGCGCGGCGAGCTCAGTGTTGTATTTGTAAACAATCCACGTCGTTCATATCCACGGTCCGTATTTTGTTGTTTTCACGTCTGTGGTAAACTCTGACAGTCGCGAAGTTGCTCATGACCAAACAACATTGCATGAGGCGACGTCAAACCGATGGCGTTTTAAACAACAGTACTTTTTGCACAATAGGCTTCACATAGGGCGTGCTAAGGACGTCGGCAATTCGACAAGTAGGTGGTAAGATGTTTTAAACAACTTTGGTGAAGAAATGTGGACGTAAACTTCAGGTGTGCTCGACTTTCAAGCACCGCATGTGTGGAAACGTCCGTAAACAATCTGGGCGTAAACGCGTCATCTGTTTTAAATCATTATGATTGGCCCGAAGCTGTCAGCGCGGTCTGACGTCGTCCGTTCTAAATGCCGGTAATCCTATATTTTTCGTTCACACATAGCGTTTACCGGTAAATTACTGGTAATCTTACAACCTGTCTTACTGGTAAATTGGGAGCACTGATTTACCGGAAAGGTTCTGTTCACACATGATCTGTTAACTGCAATTTACCAGTAAATTACCAGTAAAGACTGTATGTGTGAAAGGGACTATTGACACTGTGTTCCTATTATCATCTATCTACTATGAATCATGCCAAGTACGGTATAATGCAAATGCAATGTAAAGAACTGCTGATGTACAAAGTGGATTGCAAAAATGTGCAGCATTTTCATGAGCCAACACTCACTCAATTTGAGGGAGCTGTCGTTCCTTATCTGGTTGACAGACGTGTGCTGGAGTTGTTTACTGGTCGGCGTGTGGAGCTGTCCTAACGGCTGATGCAGGCGAGCCGAGACAGACGCCTCGTGTCTGCGGGCCGCACGGCAGGAGGGAAAACTTAATCAAGCGAGCGTAAAAATCGAAAGACAAAAATGGGGGTCATCAACATTAAGATGACATTAGGTTGTTGAACATACTTCGGTGCAGATGTGTTTTACATGGTTGTCTTGGTAATTAAATCTTAACTGGAGAAAGAGATAATGCATGCATATTCTTTAAATAAATTTTGGACCATTCCATGGCTGTGCTTGCCTTTGTCATAAAGAAAATAAATATAAGCGTTATGCTCGTATCACAGCTACGATAGCTAATCGCAATGCAACGCCACATCTTCTTCAAACACCTTTTCCCATGCCAACCCATCTACACCGTAGATTACATCATGTCTGCAGGGCGTGAGGGTTTTACAGCAGCCTTGAATCGATTATTGATAGTGTCAGCTGTGTTTTTTATTTGACAGCAAGGCTGTTGTTGTTCAGGAGGAGGAGAGAAAGGGAGATAAGAGAGTTGGACGAAAAGGTGGCCACTTAGGAGGAGGTGGAAACAGATCTAGTAAAGCAGAGTTTGGGCCGTTCCGGCTTTGATGGACTTGAAAGTATGTTTGGTGGAGCTACAACTGAAACAATGGTGGCACGGAGGACACAGTGCTGGGGTTAAGGAAGCAAACACTTGGTGCGATGCGGACAAACTTTTTGCTGGCCCAAAATGGCTGAAATTTTTATTCATATACTATAGTATTGCACTTCAGATAATATTGCCTCCCTTAAAATACTTTGTTGTTTTTCTAACTTTAATTATTTTTCTAAATTAAAAATACGTTTCTACAAATTCATAAACGTGAATATAAATTGTGATGCCAGCTGCAACATTTTTGCAATTAATAAGTATCAATAATTTTTAATAATTATTATTATTATTTTTAGTAACAGTATCAACAATAAGACAAAAATAACACGCTGTGACACTACTCAGGAAAACCTTTGTAGCTTTACTAGTAGATCTTATAATCAGGATGCTAATATTACTTGTACACACGCGCACACACAAACATCCGTTCTCTGGACCACCAACATCACCCCTTCCAAATCCATTTAGATTTCCCAGGATGAGTTCACAGACAACCCCTCATGTTTAATGGTGCGTAGCAGCGGTGCAGAGAGAGAGGCTGAGCGGAGGTCACAGCGGTAAAGTCCGGACACATCGCTAGAGGACCAGAGACTTCCAGACAAACGACATCTGAGAACTATCTCTCTTTGCAAGCACATCGCTGACCTCTTATACCATCAAAGAAAGCCATTCTCAACTATTTCTGGTGTTTCCACTGCTTTAGATTGAAGATAATGAATGCAACTCAAATATTCGTGATACATCAATTGAATTCTCATACCCATTGACATCGTGTTTATAAAGTACTTAATGTCATAGAAGTAGGAGATGTCAACATAATGTGGTTTCCTGTAGGTTAGCAAAACACAGATATATTAAAATAATAACTGGAAATCAACCACTTGACTGAAATGGTGACATCCATCAGTATTCAACTGTTCCCACCCACCAGCTTGTCAGCCTGTTAACCTGATGTTTAGTAATTAATGCGACAAATACAAGATGCCTTTTCTCTTTTTGTTCACAGAAATTGAGTTTCCTTCATATTATTCATTAAGCAGCTGTCATAGTGTAATATCATAAATAATTTTGCCGTGTTCGACACGATTAGCAAATTACAAGCAGAACATCTAAAAATGAGTGATGACCAAAACTGTTACGCAATCACAAAGCTCCTATTGTTTGTTGTTGAAGTCAAGATCTTAGAGCGAAGATCTTTCATGTTTCTCAAACTTTACTGTGTGTGTGTGCACGCTTATGTTAGTAAGGAAATTGTAAAGGGATTTTTAGAGTTCAGTACAAGTTCAGGGCCACAGTGTTTGTTGTATAATGTCGATTACCATAAAATCATTTTCATTCATCCCTCAGTGTTACTTTCATTATTTAAAAATTTTTACAGAGAAAATTGCCTATGAAGTGTCTAAAATGGCAGTAAAGCAGGCCAGTACCAGAGGGATTAAAAACAGAAAAGTGAAGCTTGTGTTTTTTGTTAAAGCACTTACATGAATTATTCAGTAAAATGTTGTTTAATGTTTGAGCTGTAAAGTTTAAAAGTGCCGTTGAAAGTGAATTTAATGTTATAATTCCTTCTTTTTCAGATTATTCCATGTATAGCCCAATGTGGAATTTACCAGATCCCATGGTCATAACATTGAACGGAACAATATGTTACCATGTATAAAGTTTAAGTCTTTTCTCTTTGAAACGGTTTGTGTGAACTTTTATATTTATTTAACGAATATATATTTATATTTGGATAAAATTCAAACATACTTGCCCTGAAAATGGCAGTAACTACTGTAATTTTTTAATAGTGGGTATGTTTATTTTAAAAGCTTAGGATTATGGGTAATCCACAGCTGATGAAGGCACCAAACCAAATGGTAAGAGATAAACAGATAGACATACAAATAAATGAAAACAGAGAAAATGAGAGAGAGAGAGAGCGACAGAGAGAGAGAGCATTGGACAGGAAAACAAATAGAGGAATGAAACTTCAGCCCCCAGGGAGCAGCACTTAAGTAATTAATGTTTAAAATTGCCCAAGTTCAGCACAGAGACTCCCGAGAGAGCCAGTATCAGTCACACACAAACACACAAACACAAATCACATGAAGGGGGAGAGTACCAGAATAAAGGTGGGGAAAGAGAAGATTGTCTTTCTTTCTCATATGATATTCTGTATGCGGAGGTCCACTTTTCCAAAATCAGTGAAGCTCTTAAATCATCCCTGACATTATGAATATTAATTTCAATTATTGGTAGCATTTTCAGTAATAGCCTAACATACAACACACACAAATGAGCTAGCAATAAATTATACAGTTATTGAACTTTATTAAGTATTTGTATTAAAAAATAAAAATAGTGTTAAACAATTAATTGCAAAAAATCAACAAATAGTTTTCTTAAACAATATCATAAATATTTTAAATAAACCTGCCACAAAAGACTTGTAGAATTAACCATACAATACAATTTATTAGACGATCACTTTTGTTCTTAGTTACAGAAGTCTTCTGTTTATCAGTTTTATCACTGTCATCAACAGTTGTCTCTGGCTGGAGGATTTAAATGCTTAAAGGTGACGCTAAAGAGACTCTCCAAACCATCGACTGTAATGTCACGCGTCTTTCTGTGCCTAATCCCTGCTGTAATGGATTTCTTTCACATTTAAGCTTAAGCTCTTCACACTAAAACCAGCTATTGGCAGCTGCCAGCCGATCGTCCTCAAAACCTTTCTCTCGTCGTCCTTTCTCTTAAGGATAAATTGAGGCGGAACGTCCATCGGCACAGCGTCAGTTTGAGCTGTCAGCTCATTTTTCAGTGAACCGAGGGTGGCACGAGGACTGAGTTTTGGGAGCACACATAAATTTAGTCCCCTAGGATGATGGAGACATTGACTGCCCTGAGGGAATACAGATACCGTAATGTATTAAAATGAAATCAATTTATTCATGGTTACTATGAAGCAAAAAGTTTAAGAAACGAAGCTAATTGGGAATGGAAATGATGATTAAAACTTAAACTTTGTTTCCAAATTAAACACGAAAAAACCTTTCTAAGAGTTGTGGTCAGTAAGTATATTTCTGTATATGTGTGAGTTTCCTTGTGTTAGTACATAACCGAGGGGCTTATGTGGCACAAGGTGCTCGTGGCTGCACCCCCCCATTTTCTGCAGTCTGCTTTAAATTGACAAAACACTACAGCTATGTGGTTTGTGGTTGTGTTTCTATGAGATTTGTGAAATTTTAGTAACTGAAAAAAGATGGATGATGTAATCTCTTGCTTTCTAATTAGTAGTCATTCCCGAAAGTCGCTTTTTTCCACTTTGTCGTAGCTGGACACATCATGTCACCAAAGGTTACTGACGCTCATTTTGCTCATAAGCTTCCAATGAAATAAACAGGTTTGCATTGCCCCGCCATTTGCTAGTCACATGCTGTGTTACTAGTAAAAAATACCCAGAAGAATTCCACTCAATAAGCCATTTTTTAAAGACCAGCAACACCCCAATGTGTATTACTTAGGGCTTTTGTGCTTTAGCTAGCACTACTAAACTGCTTGACTGCTTTATTTTATCTATGAAACCACTGAAAAATTATTGTTACAAATTTAGTACAGATTTCCAAAGTCAGCTTTGAAAAGATTCAACCTGCCAGACAGTCATGGCCACCTCCGTTATACTTTTATCACATTTCGTGTTAGCGACATGACAGTTATGCCATTGACATCTCAAACGGTACATTTAAATTTTTCAGGCACTGGCGGCTGGATTTCAGTCCTTCCCCAGCTGTTCTTATGTAGCAAGGTGTCAGAGCTCACACATGGCATAAATCAAACGAAATGGAGACAGAGCGGGAGAGAAAAACGAGATCGAAAGAGGGAGAGAAACCCGAGCAAGCGAATTACTCGAGGGGTCCGGCAGACATCAGTGAGTCCCGCTCAGACACCGAGAGTAAATGACTTCCTTGTGCGCCTTTCTCTTTGGTATGTTTTAACGTGTAGGATCACGTTGCTGCCGCTTGTGGTGTTTGTGATGTGCCGGGTGGATGGAGAAGAGGATAGCCGTCCTCCAAGGCGGAGGGAAGCTGATCGTTCGGCATTCCTTAACAATGTGCCTCTCTCAAAGGGAAAGAGAGAGCACGCAGGAAACAGGGTGTTTAGAAAGAAATGGCATTCACTGTGAGTGACTCTATGTTCCACATAAAATATTTTTTTTCCTCAGAAAAATTTACTACTGTAGCTTTACTGACAGTCAACCTTAAAGGGATAACTCACCAAAAAATACATTGTGTCATCAATTACTCATCCTCCTGTTGTTCTGAACATGTATCAATATCTTTCTTATGTTTAACACAAGATATTTTAATAAATGATGGTAAGCACAAAGTTGACGGTATCCAGCTTCCATAGTATTTCGACAGAAGAATTTTTTTTGACTATAGCAATAGTTTTTTTCCGTTTAAGTGCTGAAAGATTTAATATAATGGAATGGAATATTATTTGGTCTTGTAAGGCACATTTAAAAATGTATACACATTATTGCATCACATTAATGCTTAATTGAAAATCCAATTGACTTCATGTTACTTTAAAAGTTTCAGTGCTCTAGTTATTTTGTGAATTGTTTTTTCTTTCCGCCCACAAGGGGAAATAAAATAACTGTAGTCTAGACCTGTGGACGGAGGAAGATGTATCTGATCAATAAATGTTAAGCGTTTGAAATTCCTCATAGTCAAAGGACCCAAACCTGCTGGGAATCCACTGGAAACCAGAAGATGGCAGAGACAGAGATTGAGACAGAGCAAACCCTGTTACGACCTGTTTTTATTACTATTGGAAACCAACTGCCAAATGTGTTGAAATATAAGCACTGACTGAGAATAGATTTGTGGCATTCAGTTTTTAGTTTTTACACTGATTTTTTTTCTGATATGAATTGCAAGTTGCTTATTCATTTAAAAATATCTACGATATCTATCATTCATAAAAATAAGTATTTACCCACACGTCAAAAGCTGGCAATCTGCATAGATAGATTACGGCCAATGTGACATCAATTTTGTTTGGCCTGTATGAAGATATTTGATAAATGTTTATGTTGGCAGATTTACATTTGCCGCTTTGCATGCACAATAGACAGTAAAAAGATCAAGCAGCATATTGAAGGGTCTCCTCTGAATATCATACACATGATATAGGCAGGTGGGTGGCATGTAACTAGAGGGTCCAGCCGGGCGCACTGGCCATGTATTTATTAACATTATGGAAGATCTGGTGAAGCACTGGGCATTCTACACTTGCCAAGACGTCCCTTGGGATTTGGCAGCATCCGTTATCAAGGGAGTGGAGCTCGCGCTAGAGTACATGAGTAGACTGAGATAATGGAAATGGTTGTGAGTGCTTTTCCTCCCCTCCACCCCATCTGGTGTCTGGTTCCATTTCTCATCTGATGAGCAGACCTACTGACGTCGCTCGCATTGATCGCAACGCACTGGTGACAAAATAAAAGAACCCTTCGGGTTGGGGATAAAAACAAATGCATGCCGATCCACTTGTCTGTACTGTACGCCATCTATCTTTATCAACATGTTAATATGGAAACATTCACGTTCAAAGATCATTTGTCTATTAAAATAGCCCTATGTAGCACTGTTAAATTTTATAGTGATTCTTGCTAAGGCTTCACCATTACTTATGACCATAAATAGGGTCTGAGATTTAAACAACCCCCTTGCAGTAACTTGCTCTATATTGCTTGTGCTACAGTACATAAATGATGAATGATTTAGGAGATGTTTCTTGTTACTTTTTTATATTATATTCTGGTAAAATATAATATTACAAATTTACAATGAAAGAAAGCAGAATAATTATAGAACAGAATATCGTAGAGATTAGCTTCTGCAATTCGCCTGCCACAGTATCCATTCTAAATAGTATTCAAAATGAGATTCACTACAGTTTGTCCCAAATCGTATTATGTTGAAATGAGTATCCTTAAAGTACCCGGATGGTCTACTGCTTCCGGTGAATATTCAAGGAAGTCATTATAAGTAAGTGTACTGGGACGCAGCATTGGAGCTTTTTCACAAAGTAATCACCTAAAAAAGCTTTAACAACCCGAACATCATGGTGGCAAGCTTTCCGCCTGAACAATAATATTTCAATTGTACATGTCATTTTACATTTCCCTCTCTCTCTCTGACTTTTATAAAACCTGCTATTTTGATACTGCACTTTAATGGCTTTTATACACACTCAGAAACATAGGTACAAACATTGTACCTGTATGTCAAAGAGACGTATCCAACAGTCATAATATGTACCATTTAGGTACAGATATGTACCTCTAAGGTACCAGAGTTTATCTTAGAGGTATCAATAGGTTCCGCCCCAGTGACAACTACCATTTCTGAATGTGAAATGTAGTAATTTAAGTTGTTGTTCATCAGTACGGGCAAAGGTGCCGAACACCAAAAAAGGAGTAAGCATGGACATCTACATGGGTCATACCTCCATGGTTGAGAAATTACAACATACCAAAGAGGTTTCAGAACCAAATGTTTCTGCAGCTTTGGTTACATAAATGGACCAGAAGGAATGGAAATTGAGTTTTGAGTAGGGAATGCTAAGATACAGGTATAGATATTATTAGGATATGTCTACATCTTTCTGCAGTTCAAGGCTTCCTTATTGTCCACAACAATATTTGACCCCCCACCCACATGGGCATCGAAAGAAAAAAAAGGGGGGGTTCTTGTATTCTGGTGACTTTTAATTAAGCAATTGCTTTGATAGCCTTAAAGCTTTGTTTACCTTGTTGTATCGTAGCTAGCAGGATTGAAGCAGGTGAAAGTTGTGAAAACACAAAATGGAGCTGAAATTATATGGACTCTCAATGAGCCAAGTGGATTGTATTTGAGAAGTCACACAAACTGAAAAAATTACACATAATGTGTTAAAATTACACATACTGTGTTTAAAACTTAATGCACAAAGATGTGTAAAAAATTAACACATCCTTTCTAAGAGTGTGGGTCCAATATTTTTGGTCTTAAAATGTGGGTGGATCGTGACAATGCCCATGACGACGCCCATGACCCTAACACATATCTTGGCATAACTACACAGATGTATATTTGCTACAAAATAAGTCTTTATTTATTTTAATGTTGTTTTAACTTAGGTCATCTTAAGGCCCACTTTTAAGTTTGTTGGGCACCCTGGTGGGTCCCGGCCCCTGGTTAAGAAACTGTTCTACATAATACATCTAATTCATTTTTTAAAAAGTAGTGATGTAGTACTCGAGTCCGATCTTGAACTCGAGACCCGTCTCGAGACCGATTTCTGTTTCTGGTCTCGGACCACAGTGAGAGGAGAAGGACTCCTGATTTCAGACCGAGTCCTCGAGACCAGCGCATTTTTTATGTTCATATAAAAAAACACAAAACACATAACAATAATAATAAAATGCAATGTTGAAGGGCATTATTTGAAAATGACATCTAATGGTGCAATGCAAAGACACTGCCATCAGAGCCGTTTATTTATCGCTCCAAAAATAGGCAGAAGATGATGCATGTGGTAAGGATTTTTTAATGATAGTAAAAGCATAGTCCATCTTAAGACGTTAAGACTGCTCCTCTAAACAATTCCCAATCTAGCTTAGTCTGTAGGCCTAACTGTTGGTTATTAACTGGGGTGATATTAAATCATAAATATGAAAACTGAAATGTTTTTATGGTCTTGGTCTCGACTCTGTCTCGACTCCTAAAGGACTCGGTCTCGGCTCAGACTTGCTTCTTCAAAGGCTCGGTCTTGACTCGGACTTGACTTTATTTGAAAACCAATGGACTCGGTCTCGACTCGGTCTTGACTCGGACTCGACATACAGTAGGTGGTCTCGTCCCCATCATTATTAAAAAGCAAGATGTATTTCTCATCATACATGCCTCTCTCTCTTCTCCACCTTCAAATGAGTTCTGAGGGCTCGGGACAGAAGAGCACCATCCGGCTGGTTTTAATTGCAATCAATTAAAAACTCTGGAAGCGTGAAATTCAAACCCTGACACAGGACGTTTAGACGTAGGCAGAGTTGAGGAGTTGAAGCGAGGTGAAGAGCCGAGAACTTTGATTAAAATCAATATCAAACTCCAGGAGGAGCATGCTTACAAACAGACTTGACCTTGCGTCTGTAATGTCAACTGACAAAAGAATAAAAGGGGGAGATAGATGAAGAAGAACAAGAAATGAAATGAGAAGGCAAAGGTGCCTCCTTGACAGTCCAAAGCCAAGATGAATGCTTTATTATTTAAATTCACTTTGCGTTGGTATTCGTCTCTCGCTCTCTGCGTCGACGCGCATGAACCCTCTGACAGCTCGGTAATCACAATTTTAAAATTCTTACCATTTTCCTGACGATTCTCAGTGTGACCGTGGTTGGCATTGATACAGGTCATGGGAAAATAAACAGCCTGTCAACCCAAATAGACTGACTTGTCTGACTAGCGGATTATTTTTTTCGTTTATCTACTGTTACCCAGCTTTGCATGAAAGATAGAGGTTATGTTTTATCTTTTATTAAAAGGCAATGGCTGTGCTCACCCAAATATAGTTTACAGGGCTTCTTTGACAGAAAGAATTTTCCAGGAAAAAAATCTTATCTTAGTTCGCAAAATCATAGTAACTTGCCATTATTTGGTCAAATAAGACATTTTCTAGTCCCACTCGTAACCACTGAATGAGTTTACATGCACACTGTAAAAATCTTTTGCTGCCTTATTATTATTAATATTTTTTTTGTTTTTTGTTTAGTCAACTTAGATTTACAAGTAATTTCAACTTACTATTATTTATTTTGACTAAAGATGAGTTGTTGTAACTTATAAAATATAGTTGAAATATGTCAACTTCATTTTATTAGTTGTAGCAACTCATCTCTAGTCAAGATAAATAATAGTAAGTTGAAATGACTTTTAAATCTGAGTAGACTAAATAAAAAATTAAGGGAGCAAATTTTTTTTACAGTGCATGTTTACATGTCTTATTTTATTTATGCTTAATAAACTGATAATGTGTAAGGTCATATAAAAGCGTAAAATACTACACTTTGAGAATACAAATATTTTTCATACGTTACTGCGAATATGGCAGGGGGAGTGCTTTGTAACTATAAGTTTTATGCGGTTTTCTACTCGTCATTTGATGCGAATTCACCAGACTTGAACTTTTTACGTTGTATAGTAAACGTAACTAATATTTCTAATATTCTAATATAATCTAATATTTCTGTAAAACCTAACTTTGTGAGTGCAGTGTGTGACTATGTTGCTATCCAGATTTAAGCATGCTAATTATAGATGGGTTTAGCAAAATGGGTTAATAGCACAGGTCTCTGGATACCAAGACATGCTGTCAAATAGGCCAACGAAGTCATAATATGGTAAACAGGAAATACAGTGAAAAGTATACCGGAAATAAAATAGTCCGAGGCCTATAAATTATAATATAACATTGATTTATAATTGCAGTCTGCTGTGACTAAGCATAGCATGGAGCAAAAATAAAAATGCTTTTAAAGACAACAATACATCAAACTGACCTTATTTACTTTATTAATAAATGTCCCTTGTTAACATAGTAATTTTGCTGCATTAATACAGAATGTGTGGTCACAAGTTTGTTATTATTTACATTTAATGAGAGTTTAATAATTGATTTATCCAGTCATCTTTAAAGTTGCATGTTTGTTATTCCCAGATAACAACCGCTCAAAACTTAAAACACAAGGTAATACGGACGCTCGTTGGAATGCTTGATTTTGATTGGCCATTCGCAACATTTGCAGGTTTGTTATTGCCAGTTATTACACGGCTCTCTGGAATGCTTGATTCTGATTGGTTAGTTGAGACATTTGCAGGTTCGTTCTTTTCAAATAATAACCGCTCCAAAATAATAACGCATAGCCGGACTACTTGCACGAGTAATATCGCTCAATAAAGATTACTGTCTGTTTGGCGCCATCTTGTGACAAACACTCGACAACCACGACAAGACACAGAGAGCTTACTGAAACTGAACTTTACAAAATAGAGCATGACAGCTACGAAGCCAACACACAAAAAAATACAGAATGGGCATTAAAACTTCTCAAAGACTGGCTAAAAGAGAAAAAATGGAGACAAGTATGAAGCAGAGGATCTTAATAAGGTATTACGATCATTTTATGCATCTGTGCAAAGTTTCGCGGAAGGATAAAAATGTTAATTTAAAACAAATATGCCAATAAAATGTTTCAAATTCATATTCATGTCCAGTTTTTTTTCTTATGTGGCAAGTAGCCGTGTAATAAGCGGGATAATGTAGAGGCAGCCGGTAGTTATTGGGAAATAAGCCCCTTCAGTGTGATACAAGACCCTCCATTTTTTTATATTTTTATTTATTATATTACCCCACATAAAAGAAGTGGATTACATGGATTTGTTTTATGACTGACGCTTGTGTTTAGTAGATTAGACTTCATACTGACACTATTATCTTATTACACAATCTATGATGTAGCTTAAGGATTCATACTTCAGTAATGTCTGGAATCTAACCTTGAAAAGATTAGTGACCACTTTTAAACATAAGCCAAGTACATTATTGTAGCAGGGCAATGTACAACACAAGTCTTACAACTGTTAGCATACTAAAGAGCAGATGGTACGTTAGACCTCTCAAATGGTCAACACAGCATGACCGCAAAAGAATGATGATTATGTTTAGATGAATCCAGCCTTCTCTGCATTATTTCCAGGATGTATATGTAACCAGGTCAAAAAGAGAACATGTAAATCAATAAAGAATATGTGATTTATCTTATTTAAGCCCTGTGTTAAGTGTCCTGTGCATAAAATGTGTATAAATGCCTTTTTTAATGTGTTGCTGAAATGTTACGCTGGCCCTTTAAGAAACCGGACTGTAATGCTACCGGGAAGATTTGTTTACTTCCTGTGTACAGCGCGGTTCACAACGCAGTTTAGAGAGTGCACGTGCAGTGGGGAATATAGCCATCCAACACAAAAAACAACAAAATGAGAATACTATAGTGAGATATAGTGAAGCTAAAAGCTTTTGAGTGTTTTATGTTATTTGGATGGCTGTGTATTTTGCTGATTGACAGCGATTTCTTTTGAGATACATCTCGTGTGGTGTGTAAATAGCACGGAATTGGTTCTCAAAGAAGCGTAAGTGTTTATATATAATCAGTATACGAAGAGTTTTGAGTATATGAGTATTGAATTTTGTGTATAATGTTATGTGGACCAGTGATATTGAAACATAGTTATTCTGTTTAATTAAGAGGGGAGAAAGTGCTTCGTAAGCCTTCTGTGTGTTTCCTGGGAGTGTGAAGCATCAGAGTAAGTGTTGTTTACCTTAAATAATTTCACAAAAGGGGTTCATGTGTAATGTACATGCATGTTTTATTGAAATGAGTGCAATTATAGTGTTGCTTTCATGTCATGTGTACCAAATGTAAAAGGAAAGTTCTGTATTCTGTTTCTTTTATATATGCAGAGAAAGAACGAGTCTTTCATATGCTGTGATAGTGTGTGCATGTGTCAGAGGGGTGATAAAAAGTAAGTTTGAGACATTGTATTTTAATTAATTTTCTCTATCAGCTTATTTTGAAGTTATTTACTGTGATGTAACACTGATGTTTAAGTGTAAGAGAAAGTGTTATGTTGTGTAATGATACTTTTAATGTTTGAGCTGTATTAATCACACAAAAAGATGTAACATGTTATGAATGACTGTGTTTTCATGTATTCTCATGTTACTCAAGCAGCCTTATTTAGTCTTCTGTGCATTCAGGTGTTATATTCATGTGTCTGTTTGTTTTCTAAAAAAGGGCTGCTACCGTTGTCTATGTTAGCTAGTTAAACAAAGAGAATTCTGTCTTTTACTAATGTGAATGGGAAAAAGGACATACACATTGTGATAAGAGAAGAAAACTTTATTTTTTTTATTTTATTTCCACAAACTTTATTTACAAGCTTTACCTTTCCATCTCTGCAACTCCAAAGTTTGCAAAATTAACGCTGCACCGCCTAACGTGCAGTCTGAAATAAAAGATCCCCGTTTAAATTTTATATCCTGTGTCCGGTGTTATCACTAATCCATTTCCCGGGCTACAGAGATTTTGGTACCAGGAGTGGGGTTTCATAGCTTATTTTGGGGTGACAGTCAGGTAGGAGAGGGAGCAACATAGACAACGGTAGTGGTGGAGGCAGGTCGAGAACCAGTGCCGCGGATGCTGATGATGTGAAGTGTGATGCGCCTGGAGAGCCTGTGGTAACGTAGAGGTCTGTCTTCTGGCGACGCAGGAGGGCGTTTACTTCAGCGCTGACACCATCAGCAAAGGAGACAACCAGTGATTTCCTGTTCAGTTTGGACTGCATTGACTGTGACTGTTCTGCTACTGACTAACTAAGGTAAAAGCATCATAAGAACATGGATCAGGACGACGATGTGTTGGCTGCTCAGGCTGGAGCCAGCCCTGATGAGGACAATGTTGCGGCTGTAGGCCATGGTGATGAAGGTAATCCAGTGACACAACTTCAGTCACAAATTTTGGAACTAGGTCGAAGACACGACCAAGTAATGTCTACCCTTGCTAATATGAGTAATGTGTCAACCAGATCCTATGTGTACATTCCAAGAGAACGTCAAATTGTACCATTTAGTGGTGATTTTTCTAAAGATGGTCAGACTGTAGATGAGTTTATTGATGAGGTTGAACGTGTAATCAGAGTGAGGGGTTTAAACACTGATGATCAAGTAGACTTTATCCTTTCTCATTTAAGGGGCTCTGCCTTAGATGAAGTTAAGCTGTGTATGGGGGGAGAAGCAAAACAACCTCAAGACCTTTTTTCATATTTGAGGGGTGCCTTTAGAGAGAAACGTACCACACCACAGTTATTGCATGCTTTTTATGCACGCAGACAATTAGAGGGAGAAGATTTCCGTGACTACTCTCATGCTCTGTCCCAGCTTCTTAATTCTGCTCTTCAGCAGTCGACGAACGTTGTTTCTGACCCACAGCTCACTTTAAGAGACCAGTTCATAGAGGGGGTAAGAGATGCAACCCTGCGTAGAGAGCTGCGTAAGCTTGTTAGAGATAAGCCTCAGTCCTCTCTGTTCGATGTTCGTGAAGAGGCTATGATGTGGGTTGTGGAAGACCGACCCCGTGGTCCCAATGTAGCAAGGGCTCGAAGCATGGCCAATACAGGTTCTAGGGAAATGTCAGAACAGTCAAACCCAGTCAGCACTGCACAGAGTGACATGGCAGTAGCCTTACAAGAGGTAGTAAAAATAATCAGTCAGCAGGGTAAAGCTATTGGTGAACTTACTAATGCAGTACGTGAACTTACCATACAAAAAGCCAGTTCATATAGTAGCCAAAGTGGGAAGCCAAAATTTAAGCCCAAGTACACAGAGGACGGCCAACCAATCTGCCTAAGATGTGATGGGGTCGGTCACATAGCTAGACAGTGCACCCTACCACGTAATTCCAAAGACCACTCCGCCACCACAGATTCTACAGTGCAGGGAAACGGGGTCCCTCCATTGCGGTGAGCCGAGCAATGCGAGGAAAGCCTGAAGGCTCAGTAGGCAGCCCGTTAACTAAAGAACGTTTCTTGGAGCGTGCAGTTGGGAGGTGTCCTGAAGTTAATATCCACATTGGTGGTGTTCCAGTTAGATGCCTGCTAGACACAGGAAGTAATGTGAGTACCTTGACGGAAAGCTTCTTCCGAGAACACCTACATGGGGAAGACAAAGACCTTCACTGCACTGCTAAGTGGCTAAAGATAACTGCAGCCAATAAGCTACCCTTGCCATATTTGGGATATGTTGAATTAGACATTGAAGTGATGGGTTTAACTGTACCTGAGTGTGGGTTCCTGATTATTCGCGACGGGGATGCTGCAGATCCAGACTCCTCTCCTTTGGGCATCATAGGCATGAATATCGCTCAGAGGTGCAGACAGCTTGTACTTACAGAGTTTGACACCACCCTGGGAGGAAAGCTTGACTCTGTGTGGCGAGATGCCTTTCATCGTGTACAGGAAGTTGAAGTAGTCAAACCACTGTCAACAGCGAGAGTAAGTGGCCCGAACAAGACATATGTGCCCGCATCTTCTGTAGCCACAATCTATGCCAGAGTAAATAAGAGAATTAATGGTCCAAAATCCTGGCTGCTGCTGGAACCGGGGAACATGCCACTACCTGGTGGATTGATTCCCTTGCCTACGTTAGTGTCATCAGGTGATCGGGTGTTTCCAGTTCAAGTGGTAAACTTTTCTGTAGAGGATGTATGGCTGCCCTCAAAAGCTCATCTTGGAATGCTTCACCCCTGTCAGTGTGTTGAGAGTAACCCGTGTGAGGTGAGGTTTCACCGCATCACTGTTGACCAGGAAGAGGTGACAATGGAGCAGGAACCTAAGCCAGAGTCTGACACTGACCTAAAGGATCTGCTACATAGACTTCATGTAGGAGGCACTCCAGAACAGCAGGAAAAGCTAGGTGCATTACTCATGAAATATGCAGATGTGTTTGCAGCCTGTGATGAAGACCTAGGATACTCAGATCGAGTTAAACATGAGATCCCATTGACAGATGATACTCCTATCTCTCAGCCATACCGCCGCATACCACCTACTCAGTTTGAAGAGGTCAGAGAGCACATCTCTGGGTTACTTAAAAAGGGTGTCATACAAGAAAGCTCCAGTCCCTATGCTTCACCGGTGGTGTTGGTGCGCAAGGCCGATGGAAGTCTGAGGCTGTGCGTGGATTATAGGAGACTAAATGCTAAGACCAAACGCGATGCCTTCCCATTGCCTCGCATTGATGAGAGCCTGGATGCGTTAAGTGGGGCGCAGATTTTCTCAACAATAGACCTTGCAAGCGGATACCATCAAGTTGCAGTCCATGAGAAGGACCGTCACAAGACGGCATTCATCACCCCGTTTGGCCTGTATCAATACCGCCGGATGCCCTTCGGGCTTTGCAATGCGCCCGCCACATTTCAGCGCCTCATGCAGGCCACCATGAGTGACTTAGTTTTCCAGATTGTACTTATATACTTGGATGACTTGTTGGTGTATTCATCCACCTTTCATGATCATCTAGCAAGATTGGAAACAGTGTTTAAGAGGCTGAAAGAGACAGGGCTGAAAATAAAAGTGGAGAAGTGTCATTTCCTGCAGTCCGAAGTCAGGTTCCTGGGTCATCAAGTCTCAGCACAAGGCGTGAGTACGGATCCTGACAAAATAAGTGCAGTTCGTGAGTGGCCAGTTCCCAGTACTCTCAAGGAGCTCAGATCATTTTTGGGCTTTTGTAGCTATTACAGGAGATTCATTAAGGGGTTCTCTCAGGTAGCCAGCCCATTACATGACGTAGTAAATGTGTGCCTAAAGGAGAAAAGCTCAGTCAAGGTAACTCAGGTTTATAAAAGCTCATGGACCTCCCAGTGTCAAAACGCTTTTAAACAGCTCAAAGACAAGCTTACCAGTGCACCAACCCTTGGGTATGCTGACTTTACACTCCCTTTTGTTGTAGAAACAGATGCCAGCAACCTTGGGTTGGGGGCAGTTTTGCACCAGAACCAAAATGGTAAACAAACCGTTATAGCTTATGCCAGTAGGAGGTTGAGAGGGGCTGAGAAAAATGATCAAAACTACAGCAGTATGAAGTTGGAGTTGTTAGCACTTAAGTGGGCAGTTACTGAAAAGTTTCGAAGCTACCTACTTGGGTCTAAGTTCACTATCATAACCGACAATAATCCCCTTTGTCACCTCACTACTGCCAAATTAGGTGCTGTTGAACAAAGATGGGCGGCTCAACTGGCAGTTTTTGATTTCAATGTCAAGTACCGCCCAGGACGGTGCAATACTGCAGCTGATGCCCTATCAAGGAGGCCAGGAGTGGATGGACTAGAACCTGAAAGTGAGGATGCGGAGTATGATGGCTGTGTGGCAATCTGTAACTCGCTTAAGAAAGGAACAGCCCTGGGACTAGGCTTGCTGGCAGTAGGAGTAGAGCAAGGTGCAGTCAGACAACAACAGGCTTCCTTGGCCATGGATGATGATGATGTCGGGTGTGAAAATACCCCCACCTTACCAGGATATTCAAAAGCCGAACTACAACAATTTCAGGAATCTGATCCCACACTCAGTGAATTTAAAAAGTTCTGGAATCGGGAAAAGAAGCCTACCCGCCAAGAGAGAGTAGGGTTGTCCAAAAACGTGCGTTCCCTGCTTAAACAGTGGCAAAAGATCAGAGAGAAAGATGGCCTTTTGTACCGTGTAATTGATGATGTGCATGTTGGGGAATGTCACCAGTTGTTGTTACCTACCTGTTTAACTGATCAAGTTCTAAACAATGTTCACAATCAGATGGGACATCAGGGTATTGAGAGGACCCTAGGGCTGTTGAGGCAGAGATGTTTCTGGGGAGGTATGTATGAAGATGTAGAACAGTGGGTGAAGAAATGTCAGCGATGTGTACTGTCAAAGATGCCGCAGCCCAAGATCAGAGCACCCTGGACACCGTTTGTGGCCTCTCGACCGCTGGAAGTTGTAGCGGTAGACTTCACAACACTTGAACCAGCCACGGATGGGCGAGAAAATGTTCTCGTAGTAACTGATGTGTTCACTAAGTTCAGTCAAGCCTTTCCCACTCGTGACCAGAAGGCAGAGACCACTGCCAAGATCCTTTTACGAGAGTGGTTCTTGAAATATGGAGTCCCACAACGGCTGCACTCTGATCAAGGCAGAAACTTTGAAAGCGCTGTGATTTCTGAGCTCTGCAGACTGTATGGAGTTAAAAAGACTCGCACGACACCGCACCACCCCCAAGGAAACCCTCAATGTGAGAGGTTTAATCGGACCATTCATGACCTCCTAAAGTCTCTGCCACCCGAAAAGAAGCGCAGATGGCCTGAACATTTATCTGAGCTTGTATATGCATATAATGTGACCCCACACTCATCTACAGGCTACTCACCGTACTATCTGCTGTTCGGGATCCATCCTCATTTGCCGATTGATGCTCTTCTGGGTCAAGAACCTGAAACAAACAATGGACCGGATTGGTTAATAGTGCACCAGGAGCGTCTCAGAGAAGCACATACTCGAGCTAAGGAATATGCAGAGAGAAAGGCTGTGGAGAGAGCAATGCACCAAGATGAGAAAGTATACTGCCCTGCTGTAGAGATTGGACAGTGTGTGTATTTGCGACATCGACCACCTGGCAGAAATAAGATTCAGGATGCATGGTCATCCACCGTGTACACAGTGGTAGAGATTCAGGGAACCACGTACACAGTAGAGCCTGTTGGAGGGGGCCCAGTTAAAAGAGTGCACCGATGTAATCTCAGACCTTGTGAAAGTCCAGTCCCAGTGCCCATGCCCAGGAGTCGGAAACCCCCTATAAGAGAGGTATCTGCTTCAGTCTCTGAGTCCGAAGTGCCATCATTAGATGCAGAATGTGTCTTGGTGGAGGAAATCCATGGTCCCGGGGAAGTACAGACAGTGACTCAAGTATCTGAGGGTCCAGAACTGCCAGTTCCTGAGCCTGAAGCCTGTTTCAGTAATGAGGGGCTTGAAGAGAATAATGTCTTTTCAGAAGGTTGTGAGGTATCTGATGATTCCTTGACGGCCAATCCAATATCGCTCGAGCCAGAGACTGAAAGTGACTACTTACCTGTTGAAAGTCCGGTGGCGAGTCCTGTGCCAACTCCTAGAAAGAAAAGTGAAAAAGGTGTTAAGTTAGAAGTGCCTTGTCCTGCACCTCGAAAAACTCACAGAGAAACGGCAGGGCAACACAGTAACCCTAACAGATTACCTAGATCAGCTTGCAATGCAGTTACCTTAAGTCCTGATGTGCTGTCCCAAGTGTTAGCTGGCATGGTTCTTTATACATCAGGAAAGTTGCAAAGGGGGCTAAATGATTAGTGTCTGTAGTCATCGAGGACGTTGACTAACAGCAGGGGAGAGTGTAACCAGGTCAAAAAGAGAACATGTAAATCAATAAAGAATATGTGATTTATCTTATTTAAGCCCTGTGTTAAGTGTCCTGTGCATAAAATGTGTATAAATGCCTTTTTTAATGTGTTGCTGAAATGTTACGCTGGCCCTTTAAGAAACCGGACTGTAATGCTACCGGGAAGATTTGTTTACTTCCTGTGTACAGCGCGGTTCACAACGCAGTTTAGAGAGTGCACGTGCAGTGGGGAATATAGCCATCCAACACAAAAAACAACAAAATGAGAATACTATAGTGAGATATAGTGAAGCTAAAAGCTTTTGAGTGTTTTATGTTATTTGGATGGCTGTGTATTTTGCTGATTGACAGCGATTTCTTTTGAGATACATCTCGTGTGGTGTGTAAATAGCACGGAATTGGTTCTCAAAGAAGCGTAAGTGTTTATATATAATCAGTATACGAAGAGTTTTGAGTATATGAGTATTGAATTTTGTGTATAATGTTATGTGGACCAGTGATATTGAAACATAGTTATTCTGTTTAATTAAGAGGGGAGAAAGTGCTTCGTAAGCCTTCTGTGTGTTTCCTGGGAGTGTGAAGCATCAGAGTAAGTGTTGTTTACCTTAAATAATTTCACAAAAGGGGTTCATGTGTAATGTACATGCATGTTTTATTGAAATGAGTGCAATTATAGTGTTGCTTTCATGTCATGTGTACCAAATGTAAAAGGAAAGTTCTGTATTCTGTTTCTTTTATATATGCAGAGAAAGAACGAGTCTTTCATATGCTGTGATAGTGTGTGCATGTGTCAGAGGGGTGATAAAAAGTAAGTTTGAGACATTGTATTTTAATTAATTTTCTCTATCAGCTTATTTTGAAGTTATTTACTGTGATGTAACACTGATGTTTAAGTGTAAGAGAAAGTGTTATGTTGTGTAATGATACTTTTAATGTTTGAGCTGTATTAATCACACAAAAAGATGTAACATGTTATGAATGACTGTGTTTTCATGTATTCTCATGTTACTCAAGCAGCCTTATTTAGTCTTCTGTGCATTCAGGTGTTATATTCATGTGTCTGTTTGTTTTCTAAAAAAGGGCTGCTACCGTTGTCTATGTTAGCTAGTTAAACAAAGAGAATTCTGTCTTTTACTAATGTGAATGGGAAAAAGGACATACACATTGTGATAAGAGAAGAAAACTTTATTTTTTTTATTTTATTTCCACAAACTTTATTTACAAGCTTTACCTTTCCATCTCTGCAACTCCAAAGTTTGCAAAATTAACGCTGCACCGCCTAACGTGCAGTCTGAAATAAAAGATCCCCGTTTAAATTTTATATCCTGTGTCCGGTGTTATCACTAATCCATTTCCCGGGCTACATATATTTAGCTCTTTATTTATCCATGATGGACTGCAGTACACAGAGGTTCTTTGTATCAAGCGATACATTTTTATGTCACCAGACATTTCTCATTTCAAAGAGTTATAGGCCTTCTTAATGTTTGTTCATATGTTTTCTCGGATCTAAAAATTCAGCTCAATATATACACACACAGATATATATATGGTCACCAGCAAACCAGCACTCAAACACAACATATGCTGGTCTTGCTGGTATGCTGTTATTCAGCAGGGTTCAGGTAGACCTACAACTTCAGATGTGCATAACACAATTTAGAAACAATCAGTTTAGAGCCATCCTCAATATTTGTATGTATTGTCCACAAAAATGAAATAAATTGCCCATATTGACCTACCAAGGTCAAAAGTAATCTTGAAAGGGATATGGGTGGTGTAAGTGGATTCGGGTTATTAAAGGCCAAAAAGCAGAGGATAAAAACAAACAAGCTAAGATTACCCAAGGTGCAGTGCAGGGGCTGAGGAGCGTACAGGGCACGGCGCTTCTCCTTTTGCTTGGATACTCGCGCCCACATGACTGACAACTACAAAACCCTAGGCGAACTTTGCAACACCATTCAGAACAATTAGTCATGCTGGTGGGGAAAAAGCCTTAACTTAGGTTTGCTAAAGCAACCAGGACAGGGGCAAGAGGATGGATTACACCATGTTTTACTCCTCAGGACAGGACGGTTGTCTGGCGGGGGATGTTGTAGATTACATGCTAGCACACCGTAAACCAGCTGAGCCAGATGCAGTCAAAGAATGAATCGCACAGGCTGACATGGGACTGGTTCACATGACAATGACCTTATGTGACATCACAAAGATTTCTTTCATGACACACATGGCTAGGTGTTGCTAGCAGGGAAAACCTGGCTTGCGAGCCAAGTTTTCCCTGCTACCAACACCTAGCCATGTGTCTCATGAAAGAAATCTCTGTGATGTCACATAAGGTCATTGTCATCCTTTTTGAACACAATGTCACCATTGCTGTGACAGTCCTGCTGGGGATTTAAACTGGTTTGCCAGGCTAAACTGGTGTTTGGATGGTTTCCATGCCATGTGCCCCAAAGCCCTCTAAAACTTCAAATCCAACCAGCTTGAAAGACCCCAAAAAACTATATCTGTTTTTTCTGTAGGCTAATCTAATAGTCTATGTCACTGAATCTAACATAATCATCCAAAAAATGTGTACAAATAACATCAGGCCTTAGCCATTCCAGAAAACACATGTTCAACGTCTGCAACACACAGCCAGATCTGGTTACAAAGCGAGCATACAGAGCAGATCTCGTAGCGCAACCGGCCGTCACTGTCATTTCTTCTCTCATTTTAAGAAATACAATACTCTGTTTAAGCGCTTTCATCACTTGCCAAGGCAACAGACATAGCAACACTCCAAACAAATGTGACCATGACATCACATGATGCTGGCTCGTAGACAACCACGTAACAGCAATGTTCCTCTCACCACCAGCTGCAAATATCAACACTGTCTGGTGGTCCATGAACGGAACGACCCCCGAGCACCTCGGTTTACATTAATGGCATTATATTTACAGAAGATGCTTTTTTAAGATGTTGGCATACTTATGTTTCAAAAGGCATGTCTTTTATAATTTTGGTTTGCATACAGTAGTAATAGAGTTTATAAAAAAGGAAAAACCCTTTTAATGTTGTGTAAGTGTATCACATAATGTAGTTAATATGGCAACATCACATGTTGAAAAAGACAACTGTGACCCTGTCTGTGAAATCAAGATTAAAGTCTCATAATGTGATTATAAAATTAGGAGCATCAATATTTGATTTCACATTGATTTCAATCTTCAATCACTCAGTCAATATTAAAGATATCAAGGTTATATTTTCACAGAATATTCTTTACATTATGTAGCATGATTTTATGGAGAAAACAGTAAAAATGTCTCTAGCTATATGTTTTCACTGGCAGGGTTATAATTTTCACATAGTTAAGTGTTTTAAATGCACTTTAAAAATTAAGTTTATTCAACTTAAATTGTTCACATAAAGTGAAATTTTAGGTTAAAAAAATATTTTTTATTGTGTGTTTTTTCAGGCCTTAACCTTGTCCTTGACTATAAAACATGTTTGAGATGCCTTAACTTAAAAACATCTTGCACAGACATATCTTAACATATATAAGATGCACACCAGTATTGGTTTTGCAAG
This sequence comes from Paramisgurnus dabryanus, assembly GCF_030506205.2. Classification (NCBI taxonomy): domain Eukaryota; kingdom Metazoa; phylum Chordata; class Actinopteri; order Cypriniformes; family Cobitidae; genus Paramisgurnus; species Paramisgurnus dabryanus. The sequence continues at coordinate 23,533,294 of NC_133346.1, forward strand.
GTATGTTTGTAAAAACTATATAAATGTCCTAATATAACCAATGCCTAGTCCTGGATTAATCTAATCCCTGTCCGGGATTCTTGTAATCTAAACTGCCCATATGAAGTAATTTTTAAGTTGATCCAACTTTTCACTTTTTTAGTGAAAAAAATGTATTGTACCCACTGCCACATTCTTATTAAATGAATAACATTAACTATTTTGTAAATTAGCCAATATGCTGCTATTCAGCATTATGCTAAACTAAAATATTTCCATCGAAACAGTAAACAACATCTACTCCGCATCGTGCCTTTACAGCTATAAAACATAACATTTTCGTAAAATCGATATTTACTGAGAAAAGCTTCAAAATGGGCATTTTTAGTTATAGTACATGTTCTGGCATCATGCATATATAGTACAGTACAGTATATAATATTTGTCAGCTATGATTATTCAACCAAAGATAATTTAGACGTTTCGACAATCTCATTACTCAAAATATCACTTATTTATTTAATAGATCAGCTGGAGTCTTTCGGTATGCGGCGAGCATCGGGCAGGAAATGTATTTGTCCCTGCTAGTTTTCGGTGAGCGAGGGGAGCAGAAACAGCTCAGAGCTCATTTCTCCCTTGAGATATTACATTTTTTGGTTTGACATTGCAGCAAACACATTTTAATAGATGTTGGTCCACACCTATCACCGTGTCACTGCGGCTGATATAACTGTAAAGCAGGTGAAAGTGCTTAGTGCGGAAAGATGGAGAGGGGAGCATTGATACTGTACGCTCGGCTTTCTGGAACACTCAGACCTGTGGAGACACAACCAGACGCTAACCACGCTGGTGTCACCAGCTGCGCTTTTCCACATGAGCACTTCTGCAAACATCCCAAATATCATTTTATTTTCTATTTTTTTATTTTTTATATAAAAATGACCAAAGCCCAAACAAAAGCAGATGGGAAATGAAAGACTTCACACCTGAACCAGACAGATGGAAGAGCTGGCAAGCACTTGTTGTATCTTTGACAGCTTAGTCATTCTCTGACACACAACTGTTTTTGTGATAAATGAAAAATATGTTGATAGGATGGCTGGCACCATGGTTTGTTGTTTTAAATAAAATGTAATTTAATACACTGTACTGAACAAGACAGAAAATGATTTATTGAACCGTTTCATTCCTTCACACTGGATCTCCAATTTCTCTTGGATCTCAGATTTCTCTTTTCTCTTATGTACATGCATAACAAGATTACAATTTCTAGAGAAAAGTGTTGCTTGCCTATGCAAAAAGTTGATGCCACATTGTTTGGGTATCGTGGGTAGTTGCCAGGGTGCTGCTACTGTATGTGGCTTCTTGGTTGCCAGTGTATGCATTATAATTATGGGGTAGGCTTATTACGTGTAAAGCACATGTTGGCTATTGCATACATTACTCTGCAAGGTTGCATGCTGTATAATTGGTTTAATGAAAAACTACAGGCATCAACTATCTTGACATAGGATTTGTACAAAGACTAAGCATCATAATAGGTCCATTCTGTTTCCCTTCAACCAAGAGCAGCTATTTTGTAGACACTTTTACAAGACCCTCTGGTCAACGGTCCGCCCAACATGAGGCTACACAAGGTCACCTAGACCGATAATTGATAGCCAACACTGGCCAGCCTTGCACAGGACATCCATCTTTACGAGATCCTTGAAATTAATTGGAACATTTACAGGGTGACTCAAGGTCAGTTAGGTCATGGCCACGGAGGCGAACCGGTGGGAATCAATTAATGAGTATACAGGTAGTTGCCAAGAGTATGATCAGCAGAAATTAAACACCAGAAGGGGGTATAAAATGTTATCGCACTAAACATCTGCACACAGAGGGACGCCGGGAGCATTTGACCTTTGCTGTGCAGCCTGCTCATATTTTTGACTCCGATTAAAGTTTAGGTTTTCAACAAGAAGCTTGATGATGGAAAAATATTACCCACTGGTGCTGTGTTTGATCTTGAGAGTTCACTCATATTACACAGATCCAACTTGTTAGGTTGTAATTTAACCTTGGTTGTTTAAACCCATATAAACATTTTGTGGGTTAATTTAACCAAACAGTAAATTTTTGACCTAACGCTGGGTTGAAAATAGTTGTGTAGTATATAAAAGTGTTATGGTAGTTAAAAGTTGTCTCTGATAAAACATACACTTGTATATAAAATACTGGGTTATTTCCAACCAAGCGTACAAACCAAGCAATTGGGTTAAATTAACCCAAAAAATTTTAATATTTGATGGGTTAAAACAAACCAGCATAGGTTAAATTACAACCCAAAAATTTGTGTTTGTCTCTTTTTGACCCAACCCAGAATTTTTAGGAGTACCTTTACTGTACATACACTATATCTTTAAGTCAGGTTGCATCAAAGTAGCAAAGTTTTCATCAAGTTGATTAAAATATACTGTATAGTTGAGTGATTCACAGCTGGTGATTTGGTGGCAGGTCTGTTCTGACAGGGTCATGGACTGCAGAAAAAAATACAATGCAAGATGCAAATAATGAATTGCAACTTTGAATTGACATCAAAGGCTTTCAAACTTTGTAGTATTCTGGCACTACTTCATCCGTCGAGGAGGCTCGCCAAATCATCCGGAAATGAAAAAGTTGTGTAACAACAGTTAACTAAAGTATGCTTGGTAAAAGAACATATAAACCATGTTACATTAAACATGTTAAAATCCAATGAGGATTAACAGTGCTGGTTGTGTCAGTGTTGGATTGCTGCTGAGTCCTCAAGCAAAACCCACTGAGATTGTAGTTAATCATGATTAAGACTTATTTCTCATGATCTTTGGCAACATATTTTTCTGTCCCACTCTATTCTACGTTCAAACATCAATAGCTAATTTTAGAAGCTGACCAGAATGGGGATCTAATGGGTTTGTTCAGTGGTATCAAGTGACACCTGTTCTGACCAAACTATTTAACCACTCATCTGTGTCATTTCTTATTCTCTTCTTCATTAACTTCTTTGTCATTCTTTAAGCAAGCTAAATCAGCTTGGTCCTTTTCCTTGATCTTCTCTAGAGCCTCGACTCAATGTTTAATTGTTCCCTGTGAAATGAAGGTGAAGTGTTGGTGTCAAGGACCTAATTGGATGGAGATGGAAAAATACCCAAATTGGCCCCAAACTTGTGCTGGTAGCCACATTATTTTGCCAATGTAACTAATCTCAATCGTATTTAAAATGCTAATGAGACAGCTAATACTGATCTGGGTTACAGCTCTATCAGGCACTGGCACATTGATTATGTTAGCAATGTGACAGAGCATATTGGTTCTTTTTTTAAATATGTGAATTCTGAGGTAGTGTTCAAATCTCTGCACTAGCTTGATGAAAGTGTCACGCTCTGTTGTTTTTGGATTGGTCAGTGTTTATGAGGATGAGGAAATATGAGGCTGTCAGCAATGTCCTTCATAGAGACAAAGTGTTTCCCCAACCGCTATATGGAAAACTCACAAATGAAGCCTCAGACACTAGAGTGTCTGCACAGTAAGGGGAATTTAAGGGCATGGGAGAGGTAGGTATTTGAGGTGTCTGTATGGGATCATTACAAAGTGTATTAAAAAGCTATTTAATCTGCTAGCCCTGCATTCTCTGAAGTGGTATTCAATGCTCAAATCCACGGTTGCACCTCAAGGACCGAATTTAGAACATGGCAGTCAGTGGAAAAACAAATAGGCAAATGCAATTAAAATATAGCTGCAACCCAAAATAATGGAGCCAAGCGCTGCATACATTTTAGTAAGTCAAAGGCCAATGGAAAAACAATTGATGAGCTCAGATGCAAAACCGCTAAATGCCACACTTTGTTAAAAAGGAGATAATACTCTTGGCACGCATTATATCAGGGGTGACCAGTCGATCGCAAGGGCAATGCCGGTAGATCGCACAACTGCTGCTCCACGCGCGACATTGGCATTATGGTCTTAAAATACTTGCGTGTTTCACAATTACTCTGAGTTGCTGCGCCTTTCTTCTCAAATGTGTTTTTAGAAATCTTATGCCAGGCCGCTGCAGCTCAGTCGTCTAACTTCCGAAATTCACCAGGATGCGCATTCTTGCCTTCACCCAGGAGCTGATCCATGCGCACGCTGTGTGTGCGTGAGCGAGCAAACGAGAGAGAGAGAGAGAGAGAGAGAGAGAGAGAGAGAGAGAGAGAGGGCGGGCCAGCGTAGCACTAACTTATATGCTTCTTATACTGTTGTCATTTTCTAGTTTGTTTCATTAAACCGCATCTCCGCTATTTTCAAGCAACACCAAAGAGTTTTTTTTTACCTTAAAATAACGTTTCCAAAAAAGTTTCAGTGGTTCAGCCACTCAAAACAGGGTGAATGGCACTTTCACATTCGCTTTGCAGCCCTCTATCGGCCAAAACCGCACTAAAGAAGTTTCCAACCGTCGGGTAGTGGACCTGTAGTTCGAGTGAAAACTACAAAAACTTGCTTTACGGCAGACCTACAATCCAATCAGAGCCAGCTATGCTGCAGTATTTACGACAGAGGTAATGAACAATTACGCTTCTAACCTGTAGGGGGAGCAAAGAGCAATAAGTCTTTAGTGTTGCTTTAAGGAATACTGAACATGTACTCAATAATTTTTTTAATTCCTCAAAAAGAATAGAGTAATGGTTACAGCCCCAAATTCAATGTAGAGGTATAGTCCTGACTCCTAACAAGCATTTAAAGTGTTATAAAAATAATTAACTGTGTTTTTAGCAGGTAGATCTTGTCGGCTCTATCATTTTAAAAGTAGATCGCCACACAAAAAAGTCTGGACATCGCTGCATTATATGTTCATCAAATATTTTTGCTTTAAATCTGCTTATTGTAGGCTTCTGGCCATTCAGATTTTTTTTTTTGTCAGAATCTATTAAGAGTCTAAAAAAAATGCTAATTTACAAAAAAAAATTCAGACGCACTTAAAGCGGGTTTTGCATCTGAACTCTACCAATTACTTTTTTCTTTAAAGGCAGGGTAGACAATTATTTATGAAAACAATTGCAATGCTGGCTGAAAATTTCTTCACATCCTAATATCAATCACCAAGTAAAGAGGTCTAAATATATTTATAAAAATATATGAAAAGTTTAGTTCCAAAACGAGATAACTCAGTTTTTAAAATTTTTTAAAAATCTGTTTTTATGCATTCCAATTAATATCAATCAAACTGCAGTTGGTTTGTTTTGATTTAAGGCTTTATAACAAATAAAACACAATAAAAACATGAAAACACAATAATAAACATGTCTTGACAAAAAATAAAAAGAGTTATTTTGTTTTGAAACCAAACTTTTCATATATCTTCTGTGGAAAGCGCAGTACCATAAATGTTCACCCAATCATTGCATTCGGCCAAAATCCAATGATTGCATGTCCTAATTGCCTGCACCATGCACCTTGCTCATGCAGATAATCTCCCATCCTCAGCAGTGATGTCAAGTCTACGGTTTTCCTGCAGACTGGAACTACTTTTCAGCTGCGGTTGTTTTTTCCAAGGATTAAATCAGTCAGCTGTCCGCTGTTCATCAGCTTAGAAATTTAAGGTATTGGTTTTGGTACTTTGGCATTTAGGTTTCGTTATGCAGATTTGGCAACCCTGCATGTTTCATTACGCCATGAGACCAATCAAGAATGGAAGGTAAACAGCGAATACTTAACTCTCCTCCTGAACAGACAAAAGATGGCATGAGAAAAAGACTTAAAAACAAAGACACTCTTAAAGAGCACTTATTTCATTGCTAAAAAAAACAACATTATTTTGTGTATTTGATATAATGCAATGTGTTCGCGTGGTTTATCGTTAAAAACCCATTATTTCCACATACCGTACATTTTTGTACCTTCAGAGTTCACTGTCTTCCTGAAACGCATGGATTTGAAAAGTTCTGTGTCCCTGACTGGCCAGCGAATCTGTACATTGCTGACGTCAGCCGGAAACGTGACGCTTCTTACCGTGTTTGAAAAATTCAGTTGCTACAGTACTGGTTGGAAGCAGTGTCAGGTCTGTTATTTTGAGAATTATAAAAACACTTAGAAGGTTAAACTACTGAATCTATCTCTGACATCAGGAATCTGTCTATGAATCTCATCAATGGTGACGATCAACAAAAGAAAGCTTCATGCTGCAATGCATGCTAGGTATCATCGTAGTACTAAACTAATTTATGACTCCCAGCATGCATTGCTGTTGATCGTTTTATCTGAATTTGTTTGATGATTGTCACCATTGTTGAGATTTGTAGACAGATTCATGAATGTGTCAGCATTTTTTTCTGTTTGTCTTGTCACAGTGCATTTACAAACCAAAACAATTATAATAGTCACAAATGGATCAACATAATCATGTAAAGCTGCTTAATTTTATATTATTTTGACATCTTTACAAAAAGCAATCAGTTTCAACTTAACTTTGAAACACATATTTCTTTTCCAATGCACATGTGTTTCTACATAAACACATACAAACACACAAACAAAAAATTAGCTTAGTTAATTTCAAGAGTCAATGACCCAACTAAAGCAAACACTGATTACAATAATGGTGATTTGGTGAATTTCAATATTTTTCAGTATTAATGGAGGGTGCAAACGTGATATTGATTCAATAGTATTAACATTAACAAATCAACAATTTTTTTACATTGTTTCAATGGTTGCATGCTATCTGGGTTATCGCTTAAAGGTTTGTTTCTTTATTATGAGTATTTGCATTAACATACTAATTTGTGATTTAAATCAGGGCAATTTTAGGACAATCATAAAACATCATGAGGGCTGCATCTTGCATATTCTTCTTTTGTGCATGTCCTCTTTAGTCCTCATCTTTTCAATGTACTTTAAGCATATCTCCTCTGCATCCTTTCTTCTCATTAACACGCATCTCCTCCCTAACCACCATTCTCAGCCACTATAAAATGTCAGTAAACAACAAATTTATCATATTTTGTCAGAGCGGTGCCTCCCGCTCTGCTGAGAACATCATCTAACCCTCCTTTAAGAATTCACATGTGAAAGGATAAACAGCTTTGCCTTGCTATCGGTTCATGCATTAGATGCGTTTGAAGTTTAAAATTCCTCCTTTGTCATAGCTGTAGAGAAAATAGGGAGTAAAGTTTTCAGGGAAGATGCTATATGGATTGTCAGTGTAAACAAAAGCAAGCAGCAAGTTATGCAAACTTAACGTCATAATTTGCCGGCTAACATGAACATGCTTCCATCGAATCATTGCAAAGCTGTCTATCTGAGGGAATCAATCTGCAATCCATATCCCATCAGCTGCAGGTTTGTCTTTCAGCGCTAAGGCCATAAATTGCATAAATCTGCCGTTGACACAAGAACTGGACATCAACAAAGACTTAAAAAACTGTGATTCACAGCCTAACAAAATCCTGTTTTCAAAACCTCATTGATGTCTCTCCACATTTCCTAAGGTGAAGCACCAAAGCTTATGTGCAAACAACACCATTTCCACCTCCTCTAGCTCTCTCATCCTTCACACTCAGAGCACCCCGTCGTGTTGTCGCCTGCCACCTTCATGATAACTAGGCCAAACTAAAGGTTTGCATGATTTAAACTTTGTTTTAAGAACAGAATTTTGCTTTTGGAATTCTTAGCAGCATAACTTTGATGCCTTAACGCATTTTGACAGGCATATTGCTTATTAAAGAGAGAAATATTCAACAATCATAATGTCAAAATTAACATGACAGCTTGGTGAAATTTGAGTTCAGGGCTGTGCATAAAACTTCAAAAACCTACGTTGCTGTCTAAATCCTAAGTGAAGGTAAACCACAAAGGTTAACACATTGTCACATAAACACTATGGGGCAGTTTCCCAGGCAGGACCCAAGTCTAGTCCCAGACTAAAATGCATGTTTGAACTGTCTGAAAACAACTTGCATTGACACAACTTAAATTATGCCAGTGCCATTGTTTTGTCCTGTGGGCATGCTTGTGTAAACTACTTAAATATCCTAATATAACCAAGGCCTAGTCCTGGTGTCATATAAATAGGGTTCCTTGTGCTGATCATATACAAAAATAGTGATTTAACTGTGACATTTTAGTACTGAATCAATTACTTTACAATCAACATTTCTGTACGTGTTTATTTACTGACCTTGTCACAAAGTATGATGGGATTGCCTCTAGCACCAGAGATACCTGCAGTGATGCCACAGAATTTGGCATAAAACAACTGCCTGGAACAGCCTGCACATCTGGGGCCTCATTTATAAAGCGTGCGTGCGCACAGATTTTATCGAAAAGTGTGCATGCGCAAAAATCTATGGCAAAGTCCATATTTATAAAAACTTGGAAAAGTGCTAAGCGCTACGCCAGGGTCTGAGCAGACATATGCACTTTTGCTTCAATTGCTGCAGGTTTTTCCAAATATATGCCATTCTTGCTTTTTGAAAAGGGTTTAAACATTGACAAGCGCTCTTTTTTATGTCTGTGGCATTAATTAGGCATCTTTTAAAGGTGGAGATCTGAAACTGCTCAGCTGCGCCACAAGTTCATTTGCGATTTATGGATTTCACATCTGAAAGAAAGGGATTGCACGTTTTTTGCGCGTATGTTCGTTTTATGAATTACGCATACGCAATTTTGATGAATGATCATAAGATCAAATGTAGGATGGTTTCTATGCAGCATTTTATAAATGATGCCCCTGGAGCGTGGCTATGATGCTTTAAAACTCTTACTACAGCTTACTAAGATTTGTAACACAACCTAAAGGCAAGTTTCCCCTTTACAGTACTTAATGACCTTGTCGCAGTGCATTGTGTGTATTGAATGAATTATAATCAACATTGCAATCTGAATGAATTATAATCAACATTTCTGTAATTTTGGATGCGTTTATTTATTGACATTGTCGCAAAGCAGGAGCATGTCTACCATGCCCCAAAATGCTGCCTAGAAAGACAGCTTACAGTACTTGGTTTTGGAACAGAGCCTAAATGCAAGTTTCATCTTTACAAATCAGCTACCGCTGGGACATCAGCACAGGGACTGAAAATATATTTTTTATTTTTTTACAGAATAGTTGTTAGTCTTAATTAGTCTAATCAGCTTTGCCATTATAACATGCATGTGTTGAATATGCAGTTGATTAGCTGAGAGACTAAGGCGTTGAGTGGGCAAAAATCAACTGCTTACCAATTAAGTGATTTTTCAAATGTAGCTTAGTAAGTAAGCTCTTGTTTATAGCGCAAACCAGGGTGCCACACAGGGGCATCTCAGAAATGAAACGGGTTTGAGTCAAAAATCCAGTAGCACTGGTTTTGTATGCTGGCATTTCAACCTCCAGCTCAACATTTTTTGGGGGGAATGCTATTCTCCAAAGTAAAATACTTACACCATCATATGTGTCGAAAAATTCAAGTAAACACAATGTCTTACACTCATTTTAAGGCAACCAGGTAAGATACTTTTTTAAGTTGAACCAGTTTTTTACAGTGTAGCTTTGCATAAAAGCAACCACTGAATGCATACATTTTTTAAAAACTGTAAAAAGTATCAGATCTTGCCCACAGCCCTATCTATTCGTGTATGAATATAAATTAATTGCACATTTATCTGATGACAAAGACAAATGTTTCAATAAGTTATTAAAATTCCCTTTTTAACTGTTTACACAAGGTTTAAATCTTTGCTGCCGTCTCTCCCATTCTCTCAGGTAAATTATACGCTATATTTTCCACAACACTTCATGCCTAAGTTGTCAAAGCACTTAAATTACATGTGTTATAATGCAGTCTTGTCAACCGTTTCATTTTCAGCAACCATTAGCACCAGGGACGTGCACAGGGGGGTTGCTCAGGTTGCCCGGGCAACTGCCCATATGCCCTTCTCCACTCAAGTTGCCCTTCCGATGTGGAAAATAAATAAATTGTACTTTTACTTCGTTTACACTATGCAGCGTTCCTTCGTTACTGTATTTTAATTAATTACGAAATTTGTATTTTATTTTTAAATTGCTATCTTGTGTTTCTGGCGCATTCGCGAATTAATGACTCGTTTGAGTCGATTCCTTACAAAGTGTTGCAAATAAACGAGTCTTTTGAGTCGATTCTTTACAAAGCGAATGGGCCAAACGTTTAAATTGGTTCGCGAATCAGTTTGAATGAATTGTTCAGATCGCTGCAAAAACGGAATCGTCCGAAGCTGTTTTACTCGTAACCTATGTAGAAACACGCAGAATATAACCAGTTTTGGGTGACGTGGAAATGAATTTACCAATCTTTTAACTTAAAGCAAAACTTCACACATGTACCCGCCATTACATACACGCGACCTGTTCGTCGTCAGACACAGTTAAACGCGAGCAACCTCCAGAAACACTGAAGCACAGATTGAAGAAAATCCATCGATGATTGACGTCTGATTCGCTGTATACTGTACTGTATGATGTAAGTGATTCTCACAAAAAACACGTGAAATGACAACGTAAGAAAACATGACTTTTGTCTAAAATCAGTTTTATGTAAGTGTAAACTGTCAATGTCCTCAGACCATAGGAGATTTCTAACTTTATACATATGCAAAACTGTTGTCAGCTTACTTGTCTGATATTTCAGCTATAAGCTACATCATCATTGAGACTAGAGTTAATTTGTTAATTTGAAATGCTTGTCTATTCTGTGTTTGTATTCTTTTTTCTGTACTGTTTGTGTATGTTGCAGTTTTACACATATTCTTCTGTTTGTTGTGGAGTCAAGAAATGCCTAAACATTAAAAGATGAACATGAGACAAAACTACAGAATCTGTCACATTATTATTTTTTAATGGTCACTGAGCTGTTTCTGATTGTTTACACATGAAAAGCATAAAATGTGTAGGATCAGTTTGATTTACTTATGTGCATTTGTGTACAACACACATAAGTCAGCATGTAATGCTGTTGTTCTTTGTTGTTGAAGCATGTGTTTAAACATAAACAAAGGTTAATAAAATCTGACATTCTAAACTTCTGACATACTGATATTTATCTTACCAATTTCTGGTCCCCACAGCAAACAGAAAAATCTTGTCTTTACAGTTCTGATACTTATGGAGGGCACTGTATTGTGTGTGTGTGTGTGTGTGTGTGTGTGTGTGTGTGTGTGTGTGTGTGTGTGTGTGTGTGTGTGTGTGTGTGTGTGTGTGTGTGTGTGTGTGTGTGTGTGTGTGTGTGTGTGTGTGTGTGTGTGTGTGTGTGTGTGTGTTTGCGCGTGAATATCTAGATTTATTTTTTCATGAGTAACTAGTAACTCGCTACTTGAGTATTATTTTCATTGCATACTTTTTACTTCTACTTGAGTAATTATTTATTTAGTTACTTGTATTTTTACTTGAGTAAAGGTTTTGGCTACTCTTTCCACCTCTGTTAAAATCCTCTTGAATCTAGGCAGAGTTTGCCTCGTTTAAGCCTAAATAATCAGACAGATAGCAGCTAGCTATCATAGCTTGCAGACAAGCAGCCTAGGCTACAATTTTTTTGGTAGGCATAAGGCAAACATGTTTGCTGATTTTAATAAAGACCCTGTTATTCTCAGTCCTTCATATAGGCAGTGAGTTTAAAAATTTTTTTAGGAGGGGGGGTGCCCTTTATTTAGGTCAGAGCAACTGCCCCTAAAAATTCCTGTGCACGTCCCTGATTAGCACATTTGTTCCCAGCTATCTTTGCCACTTGCTGTTTTGCCAGTTAATCAGAATGTCTCATTATTTCAGAAGGTATAAAAAGGACAAGTGCAGATTTTGTGGGACAGCTATAAATTTAGTATCAGTTTCACTCCGCCACCTGTGTTAAACATTTGTTAAAACCTGCTTACGTATTTCAGAAACGGGAAACTATTTACAGGATAAGAGCTATGATTTGTGTCGTAATTAATGAAGTTCTTTTAAGAAACTTGCTCTCTATGGAGTGAGCATAGAATAATTATGACTACAGAGACAAAGTTAAAGAAGAAAAGCAGATTAACCACTCCTAATCATACTGCCCTATTTCATTACAGTGATTAGGATGAGATGAAACAGTACATAACCATTTGTTTCGTGTTATAAAATGAGAAATAAGATCATAGCAACAACAGCCAACTATGTTCTCAGAACTGTGCAATTCAAGAAAAGAGTACAAGAATGTATGCATTTTCTAACTGTAACACCTGCTTTGTAATGAATCAGAGAAAAAGCACAATTGCTTTCTGCTATTTATTTAATTTGGCATTTCTTTCTTTGGCGCCAGACATTTACAGCATATCCGAAGCACTTAGGAAGATCTATGACTTGGATCCATTCTCCAGAATATTTCATTGTTTGTTTACTACAGATACATCACATATATGCGGCATGTATTGTTGCAATATTTTAGATTCCAGTATGGACTTTCCACCTGTCTAGAGTGTACCTGCACTTTCTGTTACCCCTCGCAGGTAAACCAAGATTATTGCATCTTATTGTAATGCACAGAATGATGTTCAAAATTTCTTTTTTTTTACTTCATATGATTCAGTTTCTTTCTTGACTCATTTTCAGTGTATACAAAGTATTTACAAATGAATTAAAATGAATATTTTATTAAAAACACTTATGGCAAGTAATTTAGGTTGACAAAGTGTATTTTTGGTTAAAATAGGCCTACCATTTTTAGTCTAAATCCACGAATCTATTAGATAAGACCCCTAATGAGCAAACAGCGGGTTGTCCTCATTCTGAAAATATCGTCAGCCTGATGATGTCAGCATGCACAGCGTGACATTTCACTGTAATCAGAGTCCAATTATGTATTTAAACACCACAAAGGAAGATTCAACTTAATTCGCACTTAATCTGTTGATGCGATATGGTTATTTGTTGTTCATTAAGAGGGCAGTTAGACCACCTGGACAGCAAACGTGTTAAGCGAAGTTCTTACTTATATGCATACCGTCACTCACAAATATTTTTCTATGAAAATATTCATTGGATTGTTTTTATTTTGTGCAAAAGCCCAGAAGACAAATCCATCTACTTTAGAGCATTTGGGATTTACTGGAACTACAAATTACATGATTATGCTGAAAATATTATGCCGTTTCCTCTTAAAGCTGTTTCCCCTCTGGTCTACTTACAGATATGCTTTCTTCCAAATCCTTGTAAGCTGCCTACACAGAGGCTGCATTTTAAAGTCTGTGTGGACCGGAAGTGTGCTTCAGTAATATGAGGTATTTCCGAGTGAACGGGAATATTGAAAATTACAGATTTTATCCCCAAAGTAAATAGGGTAAGTTTTCATTTTTATGTGGTTATTATAAGCAAGCTACCAATTTGGATGGTTTAATTGTGCCAACTTGGATACCTAATTTTAAGTTTGTATAATTACAGACTCCAGAGACTTTGCTTAAAGGGTCTTTGCTCAAGCTTATTGAGAAAAAATATATAAACATGTAAAATGATGGATGGCTTAAGATAAATGTTAATATATATTAAAAGCTATCTTGGATTTTATATAGGTGTTTGATTCTTGTTAAAAATGTACACCTTTCCAAAAGTGTTTAGGACCTTAAGAAGGTTTAAAAATAAACAATGTTGGTAAATGTGGATTGTCGTGTTATAATCAATACATCTGACATCAGACAGTTGACATACAATACAATAATTTAGTTTAAAACATGTTCATTTCTTTACAAGGGAAGTCGTGAGCACTGAAAACTCAGAGCGCATTTCCCGAAAAAAATTAAATTGGATTCTTCATCTCATGACCCATTCAAGCAGCCCGTGCGATTTCCAAGGCAGCCACCACTATTAAGCCACATTAATGAAAGTATTTCTCTTGAAGGAATCAGATCCTGTGTAGCGGCAATAACAGCTGGAGGCAGCAGGGAGTGGAGCTAATTCAGTATGCTTAGTGAAAACAATCGTATCACACCCAGACTGCTAGGATTACAGGCCAGACGGAGTCCACCTGCAGGGCTTCACAGCACTGTCAATAATGCTACCATTTTCAATTAAAAGCCTTTTAAACGCTCTAAATCTAATCATGCTTGCAAGGTGACAATACAAGTTAACTTGGCATGCTAGGAATGAAAAAGAAAAGAAGAGATTGTGTTAAATGGATATTAAAATATTTTGCCAGCTGGGAGCTTGCAGACTGAATAGATGCATAGGCTTATACAATATTAAACACCATTTTCGTGCCATTACAACAGCATAATAGTAATGTTCATTGTTAAGATATATGATTGAACTGCAGTTATAAAAATGCAATTTGCTAAGGAAACTACTGTATAAAGCGTAGTGTTTAGAAATGGTGGTTTGTCAGACCAAAATCTTTTGTAACAAATTGTAACATCTAAATTATATCGTCGCAATATTATGATTTTGTTCATTTTTGCTGGAAACTCAATAAAAATGTGATTTAAGTTGTAACTGTATTGTCATTAACCAAGCGTGCCCCACAAGCCCTGAAAAGTGAAGCCAAAACGTCTCGATCGCCCCCCCCCCCATTGACTGGTCCCAGTGTAGGTCATAAACCCCACCTCCCCATGTTATTCAATGGGACTTGAGACCAACTAAATAATTTAATTACACTTCAATTATCTTTTTTCCGAAGCTGGTCTCTGTTATCTACTGTAGCTTTTATCATGCTGATGTAAATTCAAGTGTTTGTTTTTAAAATACGTTTGTTTTTAATTAGTTAGTTAATGCTATAAAAATGTTGGTGTGACGTCATGATTGACAGCTGTGATATGTGCATTGTGCGAGAGCGAGGGCGGGGCCTTGCTTTCGCGGCTTTACTACTGCGCAGGACTGGTCCCGAAATCGCTACTGCGCAGACTCAAGACCCAAGATGTCAGCGCTGTATCGGGACACTGGCGGCTTTACTTTTTACCAAGGAAAGAGAGCAAACAGGCGTCATCCATCTTTTTTTACAGTCTATGTCATTAACTAACATTAACAAAGATTAATAAATGATGATAAACCATATTGCTAATATTGTTAATTCATGTTAGCTAATGCTAATTAACTAATGTTAATAAATATAACCTTTTTGTAAAGTGTTGCAAGACATTATGATGTGTATAACCCAGTACTTTAAAATAAAAACTACAACTTAAAAGTACTTCAAATCATTTGATGATGTTCTCTTTTGTTGACAGAGACAAAACCTAGACAAAACTTGTTGGCTTTATATTATGTAAGAGTTCATGTTAAAAATATATACAAAAACATCATATTCAAAAACATATACTTAAAATGTTAAATTCTGAGTACTAAGTACTAAGCTGTTGTAAAATCATTACAAACACACATGTGATGCACATCAATCACGTTTAATTCTCCATCTCCTAAAGCATGTTGTTCACTTCATACATAAAGTTGACTGTACTATCAATAAGTTATGAAAGAGGCTGCACATACTCGCAAGATTGACCAGACAGTGTTTGTAGGACATTTAGGACCAATGTGCAACAAATGCTGCCTATCCAGGGACTCTCAACCTTGACTATGTGCCAGGTTTTACTGTAGCCCATGCAGGGGCATAAACAGATAACTGTAGTCTGGCATTTCCCCCAGTCCAGTATAGTCAAAGGCCAAATGGGGAATGCTAATGCAATTAATGTTTCCCAGTCAACACAATGCCTCTCCCTCCTCCAAATTCTCCAGCCTCCTTTCCTTTGCTGGCTATCAAATATAGTGTCACTAATAAGACAGACGCACTAGAAAAAGCAATGGGGATGGAGGGAAATTGGGTAAATAACTCTGCCCCAGAGCGACGCACACGCTAAGACGAAGAGGTCCTTCTGTGATGGTTCTTCAAGAGAAGGGGGCTGGCCACTCTGACGGCATGATTTATTTATTCATTTCCCTTTCTCGTTTAATGGAAATATAAAAGCCTGCATTGATTAGAGTTTAAGGATCAGCAGTTAATAGATTAAAAGCTCGCATCGTGGCCAGAGGAAAGCTCCAGCATTTTTCTAGGTTGGTCTTTGCTTGGAGGTATTCAGTGGTTGTTATTTAGTATTTTACTATGTACTGCACTCTTAAAAACAAAGGTGCTTTACGATGCCATAGAAGAACCATTTTGGCTAATGAATGCGTAGTTGTCTTGTACTTTGCTCTATGCCGTGATATATGCGATATTATTGCACCCTGACCCTGACCTTGACATATATCTTTACCATAAATGTCTACAGATGTTAAAACATTAGAGATGGTTGATGAATTATACCCTTACAACAACCTACATCTCCAAACTTATTTGCTTTTCTGAAACACTTTTTTTTGCATTCACCCTGTAAATATATTCCAACTGCCATCTTGTCAAGACCCATCTACTATAGTTTCTAGCAGGAATGACTTAAGATGTCTCTTTAAATATGAGGTAAATGTTCGTTTTGAAGAATATGCGGTCAATGCACTGGAATTACTGTCCCTTCAGAGTCAATTAACAGGAAGGGTACCATCAGGGAAGGATTTACTGTAAGATTATGGTAATATGGGTTAGTTATGATTCAGATGACCTGGTTAGGCTTGGATGGTGAATAACATTTCATGGTTAATAGATTTTATGCAGTCCAATGATTAATTTACTTCAAGAGAAAGCAATTCTAGAAGAGGTGGAGCATCACGTTGTGAGGTGGAATTCGTTGATTTAAATATTCAGAATAGCAAAGTGACTTCCATTAATCAGTATATGGTGTAAATGAACAACTGCATGGTTGGATTTACAATCGCTACATGTGGTTATCTCATTAAATGAAAGAATTCATGCAATGTGTAGATGAATCCTTCTACAGCATATATAATTTCCATATCCGAGCATAAGCAGTAAATCTTAAATGGAGCAGCAAGGTGCAAAGACACATTGAAGCAGTGCAAATAATCTGTATGCGTATAATACAGCGTTTTATTCAGGGTAGTGCTCACACATTCTGTTAACATTTGTTCTTAACCTGCAACCTATAGTAATAATCCATGCATATATTGCTTTGTGGATATTTTTTATCTATTTGTGATTCTTGTGAACTTTTTTTTTTTTTTTACAGAAATTTGAGATTCAAGTTTCAATCTCGTATTGATCGTAGTAGAATGTTCAGAAGAGAAATTGGTGCACTGCCATTCCCTTCAGAAAATCCAAATATTGCCTATATTGTTAACAGACACAAAACAGACAAAACTTGTTGGATTTATATTAAGTAATATTTCATGTTAAAAATATACAAAAACATCATATACAAAAACATATACTTCAAATTTTAAATTCTGAAAAAATGATTTAAGTACTTAGCTGTTGTAAAATCAATACAAACACACCTGTGACGGCACATCAATCGCGTTTAATCCCCTGTCTCCTAAAGCATGTTGTTCACTTCATACATAAAGCTGACTATACTATCAATAAATTATGAAAGAGGCTGCACATACTCGCAAGATTGACCAGACAGTGTCTGTAGGACATTTAGGACCAAGGTGCAACAAATGCTGCCTATCTAGAGACTCTCAACCTTGAATATGTGCCAGGTTTTGCTGTAGCCCATGCAGGGGCACAAACAGAGAAATGTAGTCTGGCATTCCCCCAGTCCAGTCTAGTCAAAGGCCAAATGGGCAGTGGCGTGTTTACCATTTTGGGGGCCATAAGCAAAGTCCAAGGACCTGGGCAGCCCATGCCCCAACATTGCCTAAGGTTTTCAACTTGATTTGCTTAACAGTAATATTGAGTATATAGAAAAGACATATTTAAACAGATTTATTTTATTTTTAACTGCTTATCATAACACAAAATTGTTACAGTTTGGTATAAAACAAAACATTCTTGGTTTAAAAAAATAGAAATAGTGTCAATTTTCTTATTCAAAATGATACAGAATCATTCTCTATGATGTGATTCCCAACTTTTTCCACCTTACCTCCTTTGTGTACAAAAAAAATAATAATTCAAGCCCATCTGAGATATGTCCTTTGCTTGTCTATGTGAATCTTAAATTTCTCCATTCTCAATCTCCATAGAACCATGTGGAATCAGAAAGAAGACTTTTCTTCTTGCATTTATATGTAGTTTATTGAAAATTAATTTTAAGTTGAGCTATTCACTGACTTAAACTTAAAATCAAATAGCAGCAACATCATATTATTTAGCTCAGTGAAGGATTAAATTGAGAGTCAAGTCGCTCATCTTGAAAACCGCTATTTACCGCATCAGTATCACAAACAGACAAATACAATGACTAATAAATCAATGAAATCAATCATAAACGTGCCGCGCATCGCAGCAGCAGGATGTATCTGTTTTATTGCTTTGTTCATATTTTGACTCAAGACATTCCTGGCTCTGAACATGAGATCGGTAGCATGGAGTGGGAAGCGTTTTTCCTGGCAGATTCCTCAAACACCAGCTTCTAATTTGTAGAATTTGTGTATGTTAGGGAGGAGAACGTCGCCGGCCCCTGTTGTCTGTGATCAGGCTGCGTTCTGACATCTGTTTAAGGATGTTTATCCAAGGGGTAAGTATGTTAAGGGAAATATTATGCTGGTTTTATTTTACATTGTTTTCTGTTTGAATCACAAACACGGCTTTAAGGCAGGACAGCGAGATGAAGAACGCGCACATGGGGTCTCGATCACACCCGAGAGGAGTCCCCGCAGCGATTCCAGTGCATGCAGAACCTTCACGACATCCCGATCCCTGAGACCTTTACATGCCGATAGCGCGAGCGTTAATTCAATTAAGCCTGACGGAGCGTGTGCCCTCCTTTTACTACTTTAAATGAGCCTGTGATTTGTATTTACTCGCTGTGCACGAGAGCTCCCGGAGCAGCGCGTGTTCCTCTCTCTTTTCCCCCATTTGTGTGGATAAGCTCAAACTAAAACCAGGTGCCAGCAACAGGCTGCTCGGATGTCAGCGAGAGCCCCTTCAGCGAGGGGTTTTACGAACCGAAATGCAGCAGAGAAAGTAGGTGTCCGGTCTTTTAATAAGGCATGAAACTGGGAGTCATTAAGGGACTGTCAACCCCACCAGAGTTAAGCTGACCCCCCTGTGAGGAGGGCAGAGACTTTAAAACCAAAGAGAGAGAGAGGTTTACCCCCACAGCATGTCTCCGTTTTACAGATGAAAAGTTTTAGCCCACCAATAAACTGACATTACATCCCAGTAGGTCAGAAAGCTTTGCAGGTTTGCCAAGTACTTACATAGGCGAATCTCATAAAACCTGTTGCAAGAACTTTTTCTTTTTTCTCATTTAAGCAAATTTATGTAAAATCCCATTTAAATTAAGTTTTTAAAAAGTTTACATGCATTAAAGTGACAATTGCTGTTTTACAGTAATGAGAATTACCAACATCCAGATGCAATGACACATGAAATAATTACACAATGTCACAGTGTCCAGACAGTTTTTGTGAGATTCACCCATGAAGAAAGTCAGAGAGACAAATGAAGAAAGCAAAGACAAGGAATCCAGCGAGATTCCTACAACCCCGGCAGAAGCACAAAAAGCTGGATCCCAGGCAGGAGAAGGAGGAGGAGATGGGAAGATTTCCGCTAAAACCAATCAATCAGGTATTGATAATGGCTTCCATGCAGGAGTGTTGACATCGGGTCAGCTCGTCCCCTGACCCGCGCCTTCAGGGCAGCGGCTACAAAAAAGCCACGGATAACAAAAGCCGGGGCTAATTGTCTGCCCAGTGTCAGGGCTTTTCAAAGCCCCTCCACTTTCACTCAACCGCCTGCCTTTCTCTCCCTTTCCCCCGTACCCTGATTCTCACCCCCCGTCTGTATCTCCGGCAAGCTGGCCACTTTGTTTGCCTCCTCTTCCCGGAGGGAAGCTGCGTGGATCGCATTTCTCTCGTGGTGCGCGGCCGTCTAACACGCATCCTTTTATCATGTGCAATGCATGCAGCTGAGAGCAAGGGACGCTCCTGGTTACACTACACAGTGACAGCGGGTTCAAGCAGGAAATAATCCATTAGATGACATTTGCCAATCATTTGTTAATCCCAAAAGAAACAGCAAAAAAAGCTCCAATCGTTTCTCAAGTATTCACTACATGCACGCATCAAAGTGCACCGCACTTAGATAAATGCATCAAAATTATCCCACTTATAAATGAATGACAGTTTATCGAAAAAGAAAGAGTTAAGGTACTTACTTATAAAGCGTTCGGTTCCTCTTCCTGTCTTATCTTCCTCTCTTCTCTAATGTCTGTCTTGTCCTCTATAGCTGCACACAGATGTGAAAGAGAGAGAGTGTGTGCGCGCTTCTGTCAGAGAAGCTCCGCTACAGAAAGTTGCTGGGCTGTAGGCAAAGGCGTGTTATGTGTGTGTGTGTGTGTGTACGTATGTGTGCGCGTCTCAGGCAAAGGCTCACACTGCACTGGCTGAAGAGAAACCAAAGCACTTTTAAACTCGCACTGGCTCCCCATGTGACCACCTCAGTGAGGAATAAATTAGTGCTGCTTCCTCTGTCCACAGTGCACCCCCTAGCCACTGATACAGGAAGTGTGAGCTGCCAGAGAGACACAACGGCACATGCTAGCACTTACCCAGAACGCTGTTAACAAAAACATAAATGATCGACAACCTGAGGAACATCTTTTTCCACAGTTATTGATGTTTTTTTGCTCAGGGGATTCGTGGGGTTCTCCGTTTTATGCAAGTATTGACTACATATCATTGTCCTTCTGTAAGAGAAATTAAAACAGACACAGATGAGACAATGTTTAATACTGCCTTAAGGTACTGTATAGATATGTTAAAGACATAGATAGCATAGATCAGATCATTTGTTTGTCAAGTATCTTGATTGCAGATGCCGGTATCTTGGAAAATCTAAACACAGGTTGAGACTTTGTTGGTTTTCTGTAAAACTTCAAAGGAGACACATTGAAGCACAAGATTAAGCAAAAAAGTTGCTCATCATTGATCTCATTGCTGCTGCGAAACAATTAAGATGTTAATGAGATCGCAATTGTGATTCTGTCCTGAAGGAAAGGAATTTACTAGACACATTCATATCAATTAATAAACGAAAGTGTGTTTTGTTGTGTTTAACATTTATATAATACCTTGAAAATACCTTGATGTCCAGTTGATCTTTGTTTTTACCTAAAGCTCAACATTTAAATCACCCTGAGATCAAATAAACAATCTTACATTAAACACAACAGACAACAAACACATTAAACTCTAAACACGATTTCAAACAACACCAGACATAACAAATAATTTGCCCCTAACTCCAAATGTAAAAAAACGATCTATCTCTCCTAGTCTCTTGCTTCTATGCAAATTTGATGTGCCTTCTGAAACAATAGTAAGAATCTTAGCCGGATAAACACACATGCCGTGCATTTACAAATCAATACTCAGAGCTCAGCAGGGCTGTGCATTAAACATGAGCAGCTCCACAGAAAAGCAGACACACCACTGGCCCTCCTATCAGTCTGTTCACTATTCAACTAGTGGGGGAGACTACCCACAATACACTGCAGGATTGTGCTGTCACAGTTAGATCATGATTACAGGCATACAAATATAGTTAAATCATTAATATAATCATTATTGAATATATTTGTATTTGAGAGTCAAAAAACTCAACTTTAGATTGTTATGTGAGGTTTTGTAGTTGCAAGTGTATTTTGGGTGGTTTGTATGTGACACTGACCCCCAAATCTCTGTTCCCATTTTGCACTGGAGCTGGCGCTGAAGCTGGAGCAAATGTTTGGCCAGACCTGCCACTCGTTCAGTCCTGGATCAGGTTTTTACTAAAAAGGGAGAGGACCGCACTACATCACCACTGACCAGAAACACTTATATTATATTATTATACTGTTACATGTTATATTACTTTGCCCATTACGCACTATAACGAAGCGTGTGATGCATTTTTGAACTGTACATTTTTATTGGGATAGTTATGGGATTATGTTGGTGTTTGTTACATAAATGTGTCTGAAACACTGTTTGATTAACTATTTCTATGATCTGTGATGCCTTTAAAAAATGCCACCCCTTCAAACTGCACTCCATAGTTGAAGCTCCGCCTACTGACACCACCGGTTCCCTGGTTCGAGGCCAGCACGATTTTGGGGCCGATTCTGAAACAAAATCAGGGCACGGAGCCATTTTTTTGTGTGTCTGTGGAAAGCACAGCGTGGTTCCAGATTAGATTGAGCTCCAGTGCCAGCCCCAGGGAAAATATATGATATTGGTCTCTTTAGTATTATTGCATATTTCTTTAGGCTAAAACCAACAATTTAAGTTGTTATCATCGAAATACATTTTCTTATCAAACATGTCTTCTGTTTAAAAACAAAGACTTGAGTGGTATAAAGATGGTATAAAGGCATTCCTTTTGATTAGCTCAAATCCTTGTTAATTAATATAGAAGCCAAAACTGCACAGCATCTGTTCTACACACGGATTATTCATGCACTTTTTTCTATGCTCAGCTTCAGATCTATAGTTTCAAGATAAGATAATTATGACAGGTTTGGTGAAAAACTGGCAATGTTATAATCTAGCTTCTTTTTTGTCCATTTGATAATAGATCTTGGCAAGCTTCTCTGGAGGTAATTACAGTCTTTATGTTCCTCAAAGTTCTGCTTAGGATTTGTTTTAAACCTTTAACCTTGAGTACTAAACGTCCGCAATTAATTCAGCCTGAACCATTAATGTACATACTTTCTTCCAACTTTGGTGGATAACTGCAGGTGTGCTGACTCTGTTAAATTTTTGTGAACTTTTTAAGAACAATGTCTGAATATCCCCTATTGATTTGTATTTGAAATACTGTTTTCCATTTAAAATGTAAACAAATTTGCATACAAAATTCTGACAGGAATCAAGATTGTAGCACACCAGTATCACCTATATGTATGGCAGATGGCAGAAAGGGTTTGTATCTCTACTGGTGGCTATTTAAGTGCACATACAGTATACTGATTAATGACACTTAAATTTAAACCTATATGGCATTATTTTTTATTTATTTCAATACATTATTGCATTGAGGTGGCTTATTCATATTAAGTTGTATGACCACATTCGTACACTTTTGTATGATTAGCCTTGACCCCAGCGACATTGGGGTTAGGGGTGGGCTTTCATTATTCACTCTAAAAATGGCTTGGTTATAATGGAAAATATTGGACAGAACACATGCTGGGTTAAAAATTACCAAATGCTGGGTTGTTGTTATGCAACTGTGGGGTATAATAACCCAACAGTTGGGTTAAAACAACCCAGCATTGGGTTAATTTATCACAGCCGTGTGTACTGTCCAATATTTACCTATTATGGGTCAAAAAATACCAAGCCATTTTTAAAGTGTTGTTTTTTATGATAATTGTACAATTAACATCGCATGAATTCATACGAATTAGCCAACTCGTAAAATATGTAAGAATTCTGGTGAGATCAGGCTGGTTTAACTACAGTATTGACAGATTAAAGGCTCTTTAAACCAGGAACTGGATTTCTTAGTACTGTACCTTTTCACAGAGATATTCCGGAAAATATATGGATAGTGTTTCCCAGGACTGCCAGTGATTTCTGGAATCTCTGTGTGTGTGTGTGTGTGTGTGTGTGTGTGTGTGCGTGCGGGTAATTATCACGTTGGGGGGACCAATTGTCCCCACAAAGATAGGAATACCAGTGTTTTTGTGACATCATGGGGACATTTTGATGTCCCCATGAGGAAACAAGCTAATAAATCAAACAGAATGATGTTTCTTGAAAATCTAAGGTATCAGACAGTTTCCTGTGATGGTTGGGGTTAGGGAATGGGGCAGGTAAGGGGAATAGAATATACAGTTTGTACAGAATAAAATGCATTACGTCTATGGAATGTCCCCAAAAAACATGGAAACCAGAATGTGCGTGTGTGTGTGTGTGTGTGTGTGTGTGTGTGTGTGTGTGTGTGTGTGTGTGTGTGTGTGTTAAACACATCCCATGAAGGTCTCATAAAGACACTGGGCATCAGTGTGTGATGTGTAATGTAAATGTAATCATGCATCAGTTGGAATTTTTCCAAAGTATCTTAAGTTTGCTTCTCTGGGGAACCAGAGTCATGCATTTTTTTCTGATTCAATCATAAACTTTTCTATTTTGTTGGTTAACAATCTCAGCTTCAAAGAGCTGAACGGTAACTAGGTGGTTGCGATGACACATGCTTCCTCACTACTACACACCCCTTATGGCATTCATTACTGATCCGAGCAATGTCCCTAGGTCCCCATCCTGAAGAGATCCTGGGATTAATTCCGGGATGTATTTGCGTTCACACAGAAGGCAATTTTATGACAGTATTCTGCTATCATCGCCGTGTGTGTAAGGGGTTTTAAGGTCTTAAAGATCTCAGAATTAATCTACAAATATTAAAATCATTACACGGATCCATATACTAAACTTAAAAAAAGTATGAAGTTACTTGGCCTGACCGTAGTGTTGTAGTCAAGACCACCTAAACCGAGACCAAGTCATGACCAAGACCAAGACAGGCCGAGACCGAGACAAGACCAAGACTTTAAAGGGTCAAGACCGAGTCAAGACCAAGACCAAGACCAATGCAAGTCACTGCATTAAAACACTAATGATAAAATGTGGAATATGCATATGATTAGGCACTTCTTGTCTGTGTGTGTGCGTGCGCGTGCGTATATGTGTGTGTGTGTGTGTGTGTGTGTGTGTGTGTGTGTGTGTGTGCCATCAGAGAAGTTGATAAAATAATCAAAGGCATTGCAGATATGTGGGAATTAATCTTTGTCTATAAGCAAATAAAAGTGAACAAAAATTAAAGAGCTGAAATCAACTTAACCATTTATTCTGAACCGTCTTACCATGGCTTGCCATCCACTTAACAAAATGCAGGTGTTTTTAGTAATAAAATTAGAAAAATTGTCATTGGGAGAAACTTAAACAATGCTTAAACAATGCAAACATCATGCCAAACCTGAATAAAATGCTGAAAAAAATGTTCTTAGTATTTTTGTCTTGTTTTCAGTAAAAATATCTAAAAATTCTTAAATTAAGATGCTTTTTCTTAATGAGCAAAACTACCCAAGAAAATAAGTCTAGTTTTTATACCAAAAATATCAAATTTAGGTGATTTTGTGAATAAAACAAGCAAAAAAATCTGCCAATGGGGTAAGAAAAAAAATCTTGAACCTTTTTCTTAAACACTAAATTCAAGAAAAAAATGTGTTTTATGCAGAATTTGATATTTTTGCTCTAAAAACTAGACTTATTTTCTTGGGTCGTTTTGTTCATCAAAAAAAATCATCTTAATTTAAGAATTTTTAGATATTTTGACTGAAAACAAGACAAAAATACTAAGATTTTTTTCTTGAAATCATTTTTTTGCAGTGTGCCATCAGTTGTGGTCTTGACCGGTCTTGAAATAAAATTCAGAGTCCTCTTTGTCTGAGACCGAGACGAGACCGAGTAAAAATGCGGTCGATTCCAAGACGAGACCAAGACCTTTAAAAAGTGGTCTTGAGACCGAGACCGGTCTCGAGCACTACAACACTACCTGACCGTTCTCGCCTTTCCTCTGGAGTTCTTACAATATCTAACTGCTAGTTTGATTAGGGCTATTTTTATGCACATCTCATCATGTTGTAATGACAATATGAAAATGCTAATTTAAGAATCCTGCTGAGACTTGCCTCAGGTTGGGAGATGGTGTGAAGACTGAAAAACTGACAGAGGATTTTTGTTTCTAAAAGAACTTCTGAGGGAAGGGAGATCATAGGCAGATATATTCCCTCAGGCATGTTTCAGACATCCAGAATGGTCAGAAATTGTACGTAGATCTCTATGAGACAAGATGCTACAACTCATCACGGCACGAAATCAGAATTTACTTTACTAATAAATGTGTTTGAACTTAATTTTCTTGACTTAACAAGTTATTTTAAAGAAAAAACATGTTTGCTATAATGTTTAATGGTAACTGTCTACTCTAAAATGACATTTATTTTCTGATGATGTATCCAAGGCCGCGTAGACAATTGGAAACTGAAGGGAAGCCTCGCCTTAACAAACCACACAGCTTGAGACTGCGTCTCATTCAGTATTCATTAAGCAATATCTACAGTGTTGTTGATTAGTAGCAAATACTGTTAATAATTCCATCACTATCATTTCACAATCCACTCAAAACCCAGTGTACAAGTCATGTCCTACAGTTTTTCCCACAGATTTGGGGGTTTCTAATATAAATGTGCTATGAATCAAGTTTTAATCATGTCACTACAATATTTTAGATGGAAACACATGTCTAGTTTAATATGAAGCTTGCTTTTATCATATGATTGACTTAATATCTGATAATCAAATATAACACTGTGTCCCAACTAGACGCAATGCAATATGATTCCAGCTATAGGCAATTTGTCTATCTATACATAAAGGGATACTCCAGCCAAATATAAAAAAATGGTTTACTCCCCCACAAGCAATCCGAGATACATATGTCCATCATCTTTCAGACAAACACATTTGGAGTTTTCTTAGTAAATGTCCTTGCTCTTCCAAACTTTATAATGAGTGCGTTTACATGCACAGTCTTACGCCGATTATGCTTAATAAACTGATAACACGTGGGGTCATGTAAATGCGTAAAGCGGTTTTCTTTAATCGGGGAAAGCCCATAAACAGCGTAAGCAAAAACCGATCGGCACAGGTAGTTTTTTGCTCATTACGCCGATTTCGTGTGGCATGTAAACACCTTAACCGGCCTTCTCAAGGTTTTGTCTATGTGCGCATGTAAGCGCAAGGTAATGCATAAAAGTCTCTGCTCGACTAAAGCAGTTGGCAGAGAAACTGTGAAAATAAAAGCTCATGTTACATTTACAGGTTCTGCAGACACGAGGAGAGATACAACAGTACAGCTTAAGACAGATATGTTGTTGACTTTTTGAACGACTATTGTGTACTATAGGTGGTGACGTCACTGCCTGCGAGAAAACTGATAATTCTTTAAGTCCCATGTAAACGCAGTTGTCTGCATAGCCGGCTTACTGATTTGCGTGTAAACGCATGAAAACAGTTTTCTGTAATAAGCAGATTTTTGATAGTTATCCGCTTATTCTGTGCATGTAAACGTACTCAGTGATAGAAAACAGAAATAAGGGAAGAATCACGTGAGTCCATCATTACCGAAGCTAGTTATTATAGTTTGTAAAGATCAAAATATGGATTTTTTTCTTTTTTTCTCCGGTGGATTACTGTTGTTTACTATTTTTTGGTTTAAAGTCAGAAGTTGTTCCCTGATTCCTGGGGCCTCATTTATCAAGCGTGCGTACGCACAGAAGTGTACGTAAAGTGTGCGTAGGAACAGTTTTACGCAAAGTGTGGAATTGATCAAATTGCAATTATACGTAGAAATGTGTGTAAATGTTGATAAATTAGGCCCCTGATCTTTGTAAAGCTAGAAAGAGCAAGGACATTTACTAAAATAACTCAAAATGTGTTCATATGAAAGATGGTGGACATGTGTAATTTTGATATTTGGCTGGAGCATCGTTTAACACAAAAAAAAGGTGTGGCAGGATGCAATCAATCATAAAACACAGCCAATCAGAACAGTTTTTTTCTCTGTTTTTCTCTGTTTTATGTCACAGACATACAGAGACGTTTCCTTGTGTGACATGAGGGATTTGCTATCTAATCAGTCTCTCCTCGTCCATGTTTGATGATTAATATTCATAATGCACAGAACTTTCCTTGTATGAGATCTCTTGTCAGTCGTGACTGGTTAGGACAAAAACCCGATTAAATTCAATTAACTCAACTTAAGAGAAACATCTGAAAATTCAAGGGAGACAAAATACAGAGTAGCAAAGTACAGTTGCTAAGATTAAACAGAACTCTTTTCTTTACATTAAAATATTACTCCACTCAATAGTATTAAGTTAAGCTAATGTCAGCTGACTTCCTAGGGGTTGAAAAAACTCCTAGGAGAAAAAAACCTTGAGAGAGAACCAGACATAGCTGATCATATAGATGATATTCTATATGTTAGATACAATTTTTATTTTATAGGAATTAAAACATTAAAAAAAATAGAAATTAAACGGAAGTGGCAAATTTTTGCTGGGCAGACATTGGCTGGGCATCATGATGAAGGGAGGCCAGTAGTTGAGGTGTGTAATGAGCTTCACAGCAGCAGGAACTGGGTCTGTTTGTCTCAATGTCCTCAGGTTTGAGGACGATACAGGGAAAGAAAAAACAAAATCCTATAAGCGTAGGGGCTGCTTGCATGAATTGCAAGTGTTAGAATTATTGTAGAATTTTTTGCTTTGTTCCGGACAAGCTAACTATTGCGGCATAAGTATATTTACTAGACAAGTTATGTAAATGCTTTGTTAAAGAAAGATGTAAACAATTTAAATTGATCGACTGTGTCTAATTCTCGAATGTTGTTTGGTAAATAATTTCAGACACCTTTAATATTCTAGGAATAATTAAGTGACCAGAATTTTGCGACCGCAGTATACACGATGGATTGTATTTTGATAGTGGTTGTATGAAATAATATGAATTAGCTAACTCGTAAAATATGTACAAATTATTAGGGGTCAAGCCCCGAAGGGGCGAAGACCCCTATTGTATCCGTTAGTTTTCTTTTTATTAGGGGTCAAGCCCCGAAGGGGCGAAGACCCCTATTGTATCCGTTAGTTTTCTTTTTATTAGGGGTCAAGCCACGAAGTGGCGTAGACACCTATTGTTATTGTTAGTTTTCTTATTATTATTCATCCTAGTTCTTCCGCCATTGAAGTCAATGGCAGCCCATAGAACCGTATGTAGGAAAGTTATGTAATTTGGCACACATGTAGAGGACAGTCTTAGAAGTTACTATAGCAACATTGGTGTGTCTAACTCAAACCCTCTAGCGCCACCAACAGTCCAAAAATCCACTTATGTTCATGCTCATAACTTCTGACCCGTGAGTCCTAGACAATAAATTCTTGTTTCCTCTGAATCCTTGGCTCATGATGATTCAATTGCACACATTGATGTCATTTGTGTCATGCACATCTTTCCGCCATTTTGAATTTTCCGTAAAACCTACTTTTTCGAACTCCTCCTAGAGCGTTTGTCCGATTTGCATGTCATTTGGTATGTAGCATCTAGAGACACCCCAGACAAAAAGTTATCAAAAGCTTTTTGATAGACCAATGCGTCCTCGTATACAGTGACAACATATAAGGCGGCGAGCACGCCAAAACGGACGTGAGGCCGTATCTTCGCAAAACTTTTGTGTATCGACACGAAACTTGGTATATGTCATTACAGTCATGACCTGAGGGTGCCTGCAACGTTTCGTCTCAGCGCCACCTAGTGGTCACGAGATTCGAAAAATGCTTATTTTTGCTTATAACTACTTCAAACTTGAGTCTAAAATCATGAAGGTGGTTTTGTTAGATTCCTTGAGGCATGCCGAGTCAAAGGATAACAAACGGTTTTCGGTCGGCCATTTTGGGTGTCGGCCATTTTGAATTTTCTCATTAATTTCAGTATTTCACAAACAAAATGGCGTATCGCTACGAAATTTGGCATGGTTCATCAGTGACATGTTCTGAGCGCACCTATAAATCTTTAGGACAGCGCCACCTAGTGGTCAGGATATGTAAAGAAATTGTTTAAAATCTTTATAGCATTTGATTCATTTGCCACACTGACATGAGACTTCACTCTATTGATTCCTTGGCTCGTGCTAAGTCCGACGGTACCAAATATGTCTGAGTCAAACCTACTTCCTGTCGGCCATTTTGAATTATATTGAACACCTACTTTTTCGAACTCCTCCTAGAGCGCTTGTTTGATTGGCTTGATTTTTGGTACGCATCATCTAGAGACACTCTAGACAAAAAGTTATCAAAAGCTTTTCGGTAGACCTATCCGTTGTCGTATAACACATCAAAGAATGCGAGGGCGAGCACGCCAAAATGTGTTTGAGCCTGTATCTTCGCAAAACTTTTGCGTATTGATATGAGACCTGGTATATGTCATAACAGTGATGACGTAAGGGTGCATGCACCGTTTCGTCACAGCGCCCCCTAGTGGTCACGAGATATAAAAATTTCTATTTTTGCTTATAACTACTGCAAACTTAAATGTAAAATTATGAGAGTAGTCTTGTTAGATTTCGTGAGGCATGCCGAGTCAAACGATACCAAATGGTTTTTGGTCGGCCATTTTGTGTGTCGGCCATTTTGAGTTTTTTTTAAGTTCAAGCATTTCAGAAACGCAATTGCGTATTGTTATGAAACTTGGTATGGTTCATCAGCAACATGTTCTGAGAGGGCTTGTAAACTTTTTGGCGCCCCCTAGTGGTCAAGAGATTTGAAGCTATATCTCTGCATCTCTTTATCGTATTTACACCAAATTTGGTGGGTGTCATCACAATCATAACCTGAGTCACCATCTATTGTTTTGGTCAGTGCCCCCTAGTGGTCAAGTCATTTAAGGCTATATCTCCGTATCGCTTTATCGTATTTACACTAAATTTGGTATGTGTCATCACAGTCATGGCCTGAGGCACCATCTATTGTTTCGGCACAGTGCCACCTAGTGGTCTCAAGATACAAAAAATTGCAATTTTTTTCCCTAAAACTAATGCAAACTTAGATCTTGAATCATGACCGTCATCACGTATGAATCATTTTTGCCATGTTTGGCTTGACCCCGGTATCGCTGCTTGCAGCTATATTTAGGGGTCAAGCCCTGAAGGGGCGAAGACCCCTATTGTATCCGTTAGTTTTCTTTTTATTATTATTATTATTATTATTATTATTCTTCCTCCGCCATTGCGGTCTATGGCAGCCCATAGAACCGTACGTAGGAAAGTTATGAAATTTGGCACACTGATAAAGGACAGTCCAAATATTATCCACAGCAAATTTGGAGTCTCTATCTCAAACCCGCTAGCGCCACCAACAGTCCAAAGTTGCACTTATGTTTTTGCTTATAACTTTTGATCCGTAAGTCCTAGAAACGAAATTCTTGTTTCCTCTGATTCCTTGGCTCAAGACGATTCGACTGGACCCTATGACGTCATTTTCCGTCATGAAAATTTTTCCGCCATTTTGAATTATTCGTAAAACCTACTTTTGCGAACTCGTCCTAGAGCTTTTGCCCGATTTCCACGAAAATCGGTATGTAGCATCTACAGACCCTCACGGCAAAAAGTTATGGAATTCATGTCGATTCGCCAATCTGTTTGCGTAAACCGCGTCAACAAATTTTACGTAGAGTGCAAAAAAATGGATTTGAGGCTGTATCTTCGCCAAACTTAAGCCTATTGAAACGACACTTGGTACTTGTGATGCCAGTCAGGAACTGAGAGCGCATGCCCAGTTTCGTCGCAGCGCCACCTAGTGGTAAGACGAATGTTTTACACACCTATAACTTTGGCTGTGATCGACGTATTTTCATGGGACTTGTTTCCTTGGAGTCCTGAATTGTTGCCGAGTCCAACGATACCAAACATGCCAGAATTGGCCTTACGGTTAACCCTGCGCGGCAAAATAGCACTTAAAAAACACGCGCGAATATCTCCGCGAGCGTAATTCTGATCGACTCGAAAACATCATAGGAAGAATATTGCATTACCTTCTGAACAAAAAGTTCTATTGGCATTGTATTAAAATTTTCATCAGAAATGGCTGAAAATTGCAAAAAACGAAAAATTACCTTTAAATTTTGTGTTTTTACACATAAATGGCTATAACTTCGTAACGCAAAGAGATTTTTTTACCATATTTGATACCCTGATGTATGAGCATATTTTGAGGCCACACAAAAAAAATTGTATGCTTGCACCACTAGGTGGCCCTATAATTGAACAAAACCTTTGATATCAAGCCAGCCCTATGGTCATACAACTGTTTCTTCACTAAACTAAAGTGTATAGTCATAAAACTAGCTAGATGTAACACAGTTATGACCTGAGGTTGCATGCACAATTTTGTCATTGCGCCACCTACTGGTTTTGAGATAGAATAACGCATTTTTTGCCTAAAACTACTGCAACAACACTTCTAAAACCATGAGACATCATGGATTATTCCTTTCATGGCTTTGACTATAATCACTGATGGTTGCCAATTCACTCCCTAGCAACCAATGAGAGTACCTTATCAACCGTTTTTGCAAAAGCTATATCTCTGCATCGGAACACCGTAGAGACACGGGGGTGGGCTCTTTTCACTAATTAAACTTGGTTTATCTAGGTTCTTCAGTCTGCTTATCCAATCTCAATTATACATCCTTTTGGGCCCTTTTTGGCTTGACCCCGGTGATTGCTGCTTGCAGCTATATTTATTATTATTCTTCTTCCGCCATTGCGGTCTATGGCAGCCCATAGAACCGTATGTAGGAAAGTTATGAAATTTGGCACACTGATAAAGGACAGTCCAATGTGACCCCACAGCAAATTTGGAGTCTCTATCTCTAACCCGCTAGCGCCACCAACAGTCCAAAGTTGAACTTATGTTTTTGCTTATAACTTCTGATCCGTAAGTCCTAGAAACGAAATTCTTGTTTCCTCTGATTCCTTGGCTCAAGACGATTCGACTGGACCCTATGACGTCATTTTCCGTCATGAAAATTTTTCCGCCATTTTGAATTATTCGTAAAACCTACTTTTGCGAACTCGTCCTAGAGTTTTTACCCGATTGTCGCGAAATTTGGTATGTAGCATCTAGAGACCCTCTCGGCAAAAAGTTATCAAAAGAATTTCGATAAACCAATCCGTTGTCGTATAGCGCGTTAACAAATTTTACGTAGAGCGCAAAAAAACAGATTTTAGGCTGTATCTTCGTCAAACTTAGGCCTATTGACACGACACTTGGTACTTGTGATGCCAGTCAGGAACTGAGTGTGCATGCACAGTTTCGTCGCAGCGCCACCTAGTGGCCAGACAGATGTTTTTTACACCTATAACTTTGGCTGTGATCAACGTATTTTGACGGGACTTGATTTTTAGGAGTCCTGAATAGTCGCCGAGTCCAACGATACCAAATATGCCAGATTTCGCCTTACGGTTAGCCCTGCGCAGCAAAACAGCACTTAAAAAACACGCGCGAATATCTCCGCGAGCGTAATTCTGATCGACTCGAAAACATCATAGGAAGAATATTGCATTACCTTTTGAACAAAAAGTTCTATTGGCACTATATTAAAATTTTCATCAGAAATGGCCGAAAATTGCAAAAAACGAAAAATTACCTTTAAATTTTGTGTTTTTACACATAAATGGTTATAACTTCGTAACGCAAAGAGATTTATTCACCATATTTAATACGCTGATGTACGACCACAGTCTGAGGCTACACAAAAAAAATTGTATGGTTGCACCACTAGTTGGCCTTATAATTGAACAAAACCTTTGAAATCAAGCCACCCTATGGTCATACAACTGTTTCTTCACTAAACTAAAGTGTATAGTCATAAAACTAGCTAGATGTAACACATTTATGACCTGAGGTTGCATGCACGAATTTTGTCATTGCGCCACCTACTTGTTTTGAGATAGAATATGGCATTTTTTGCCTAAAACTACTGCAACAACACATCCAAAACCATGAGTCATCATGGATTATTCCTTTCATGGCTTTGACTATAATCACTAGAGGATGTCCATTTACTCTCTAGCAACCAATGAGAATACGTTATCAACTGTTTTTGCAAGAGCTTTTTCTCTGTATCAGAACATCACAGAGACATGGGGATGGTCTCTTTTGACTCTTTTAACTTGTTGTAACATGTTGTGACCCATGTTTGCCCACTGTAAGCATCACATACATGTCCTTCAGTGCTCTAATGTTCCATGATTGTCAATAACCGAAGGACAGTTGCAGTAGACAAGAATATAGATTATTTTTGTTGATTACCTTTGCATTTTTTCATCTGAAATCATTAGGTTTACCTAGGTTCTTCAGTCTGCTTATCCAAACGCAACTTTACATCCTTCTGTGCCCTTTTCGGCTTGACCCCGGCATTGCTGCTTGCAGCTATATTGGCAATTGTTTCTGTTAGTAAATTTTTCTTCTTCCGCCATTGCGGTCTATGGCAGCCCATAGAACCGTACGTAGGAAAGTTATGAAATTTGGCACACTGATAAAGGACAGTCCAAATATTATCCACAGCAAATTTGGAGTCTCTATCTCAAACCCGCTAGCGCCACCAACAGTCCAAATTTGCACTTATGTTTTTGCTTATAACTTTTGATCCGTAAGTCCTAGAAACGGAATTCTTGTTTCCTCTGATTCCTTGGCTCAAGACGATTCGATTGGACCCTATGACGTCATTTTCCGTCCTGAAAATTTTTCCGCCATTTTGAATTATTCGTAAAACCTACTTTTGCAAACTCGTCCTAGAGTTGTTACCCGATTGCCGCGAAAATTGGTATGCAGCATCTAGAGACACTCAAGGCAAAAAGTTATTAAAAGAATTTCGATAAACCAATCCGTTCTCGTATAGCGCGTCAACAAATTTTACATAGAGCGCAAAAAAACAGAGTTTAGGCTGTATCTTCGCCAAACTTAGGCCTATTGACACGACACTTGGTACTTGAGATGCCAGTCAGGAAGTGAGGGTGCATGCACAGTTTCGTTTCAGCGCCACCCAGTGGCCAGACGAATGTTCTATACGCCTATAACTTTGACTGCGATAAAAGTATTTTCACGGGACTTACATTTTTGGAGTCCTGAGTAGTCGCTGAGTCCAACGATACCAAACATGCCAGGATTCGTCATACGGTTAGCCCTGCGCAGCAAAATAGCACTTAAAAAACACGCGTGAATATCTCTGCGAGCGTTATTCCGATCGACTCGAAAATGCCATAGGAAGAACAATGCATTACCTTCTGAACAAAAAACTCTATTGGCGTTATATTAAAATTTTCATCAGAAATGGCCGAAAATAGCAAAAAACGAAAAATTACCTTTTACAATTTGTGTTTTTATACATAAATTCTTATAACTTCGCAACGAAAAGAAATTTTTTCACCAGATTTGATACACTGATGTATGAGCAGAGTCTGAGGC
The DNA here is from genome assembly GCF_030506205.2 of Paramisgurnus dabryanus. Classification (NCBI taxonomy): domain Eukaryota; kingdom Metazoa; phylum Chordata; class Actinopteri; order Cypriniformes; family Cobitidae; genus Paramisgurnus; species Paramisgurnus dabryanus. The sequence continues at coordinate 23,568,352 of NC_133346.1, forward strand.
CACACAAAAAAATTGGTATGCCTGAACCACTAGGTGGCCCTATAATTGAACAAAATCTTTCATATCAAGCAAGCCCTATGGTCATACAACTATTTCTTCACTAAACTAAAGTGTATAGTCATAAAACTAGCTAGATGTAACACATTTATGAACTGAGGTTGCATGCACAACTTTGTCATTGCGCCACCTAGTGGTTTTGAGATAGAAATATGGTATTTTTGCCTAAAACTACTCCAACAGTACATCTAAAATCTTGGGTCATCATGTATTATTCCTTTCATGGCTTGGAGATCATTGGTGCATGCCAATTAACTCCTTAGCAACCAATTAGGATACCTTATCAATCCTTTTTACAAGAGCTATATCTATGCATCAGAACATCGTAGAGACATGGGGGTGGTCTCTTTTGACTCATTAACACCACTGTAACATTTTGTGAGCTGAGAATTGCCACTGCAAGCACCACTCACATTTTTTTCAGTGTTCTAGTTGTCAATGCTCCTCGAGAAGAGAGGGAGAGATGACACTGAATGAAAACACAACTTTTTTGCTGATAACTGTTATATTATTTAGTCTGAAATCAAGAGATTTTCCCAGGTTCTTTAAACTGCTCATCCGAATTCAACTTTACATCCTTCTGTGCCCTTTTTGGCTTGACCCCGGCATTGCTGCTTGCAGCTATATTTATAATAATTAGGGGTCAAGCCCCGAAGGGGCGAAGACCCCTATTGTATCCGTTAGTTTTCTTTTTATTATAATAATTATTATTATTATTAGTTATTCTTCTTCCGCCATTGCGGTCTATGGCAGCCCATAGAACCGTACGTAGGAAAGTTATGAAATTTGGCACACTGATAAAGGACAGTCCAATGTGTCCCCACAGCAAATTTGGAGTCTCTATCTCTAACCCGCTAGCGCCACCAACTGTCCAAAGTTGAACTTATGTTTTTGCTTATAACTTCTGATCCGTAAGTACTAGAAACGAAATTCTTGTTTCCTCTGATTCCTTGGCTCAAGACGATTCGATTGGACCCTATGACGTCATTTTCCGTCATGAAAATTTTTCCGCCATTTTGAATTATTCGTAAAACCTACTTTTGCGAACTCGTCCTAGAGTTTTTACCCGATTGCAGCGAAAATTGGTATGTAGCATCTAGAGACCCTCACGGCAAAAAGTTATCAAAAGAATTTCGATAAACCAATCCGTTGTCGTATAGCGCGTCAACAAATTTTACATAGAGTGCAAAAAAACAGATTTTAGGCTGTATCTTCGTCAAACTTAGGCCTATTGACACGACACTTGGTACTTGTGATGCCAGTCAGGAACTGAGTGTGCATGCACAGTTTCGTCGCAGCGCCACCTAGTGGCCAGACAGATGTTTTTTACACCTATAACTTTGGCTGTAATCAACGTATTTTGACGGGACTTGATTTTTAGGAGTCCTGAATAGTCGCCGAGTCCAACAATACAAAACATGCCAGATTTCGCCTTACGGTTAGCCCTGCGCAGCAAAACAGCACTTAAAAAACATGCGCGAATATCTCTGCGAGCGTTATTCCGATCGACTCGAAAACACCATAGGAAGAACATTGCATTACCTTCTGAACAAAAAGTTCTATTGGCGTTATATTAAAATTTTCATCAGAAATGGCCGAAAATTGCAAAAAACGAAAAATTACCTTTTACAATTTGTGTTTTTATACATAAATGGTTATAACTTCGCAACGAAAAGACATTTTTTCACCAGATTTGATACGCTGATGTATGAGCAGAGTCTGAGGCCACACAAAAAAATTGGTATGCCTGAACCACTAGGTGGCCCTATAATTGAACAAAATCTTTCATATCAAGCAAGCCCTATGGTCATACAACTATTTCTTCACTAAACTAAAGTGTATAGTCATAAAACTAGCTAGATGTAACAGTTATGAACTGAGGTTGCATGCACAACTTTGTCATTGCGCCACCTAGTGGTTTTGAGATAGAAATATGATATTTTTGCCTAAAACTACTCCAACAGTACATCTAAAATCTTGGGTCGTCATGGATTATTCCTTTCAAGGCTTGGAGATCATTGGTGCATGCCAATTAACTCCTTAGCAACCAATTAGGATACCTTATCAACCCTTTTTACAAGAGCTATATCTCTGCATCAGAACATCGTAGAGACATGGGGGTGGTCTCTTTTGACTCATTAACACCACTGCAACATTTTGTGAGCTGAGAATTGCCACTGCAAGCACCACTCACATTTTCTTCAGTGTTCTAGTTGTCAATGCTCCTCGAGAAGACACAGCTTTTTTGCTGATAACTGTTATATTACTTAATCTAAAATCAAGAGATTTTCTTAGGTTCTTTAAACTGCTCATCCGAATTCAACTTTACTTTTTTCTGTGCCCTTTTTGGCTTGACCCCGGCATTGCTGCTTGCAGCTATATTTAGGGGTCAAGCCACGAAGTGGCGTAGACACCTATTGTTATTGTTAGTTTTCTTATTATTATTCATCCTAGTTCTTCCGCCATTGAAGTCAATGGCAGCCCATAGAACCGTACGTAGGAAAGTTATGTAATTTGGCACACATGTAGAGGACAGTCTTAGAAGTTACTATAGCAACATTGGTGTGTCTAACTCAAACCCTCTAGCGCCACCAACAGTCCAAAAATCCACTTATGTTCATGCTCATAACTTCTGACCCGTGAGTCCTAGACAATAAATTCTTGTTTCCTCTGAATCCTTGGCTCATGATGATTCAATTGCACACATTGATGTCATTTGTGTCATGCACATCTTTCCGCCATTTTGAATTTTCCGTAAAACCTACTTTTTCGAACTCCTCCTAGAGCGTTTGTCCGATTTGCATGTCATTTGGTATGTAGCATCTAGAGACACCCCAGACAAAAAGTTATCAAAAGCTTTTTGATAGACCAATGCGTTCTCGTATACAGTGACAACATATAAGGCGGCGAGCACGCCAAAACGGACGTGAGGCCGTATCTTCGCAAAACTTTTGTGTATCGACACGAATCTTGGTATATGTCATTACAGTCATGACCTGAGGGTGCCTGCAACGTTTCGTCTCAGCGCCACCTAGTGGTCACGAGATTCGAAAAATGCTTATTTTTGCTTATAACTACTTCAAACTTGAGTCTAAAATCATGAAGGTGGTTTTGTTAGATTCCTTGAGGCATGCCGAGTCAAACGATAACAAACGGTTTTCGGTCGGCCATTTTGGGTGTCGGCCATTTTGAATTTTCTCATTAAGTTCAGTATTTCACAAACAAAATGGCGTATCGCTACGAAATTTGGCATGGTTCATCAGTGACATGTTCTGAGCGCACCTATAAATCTTTAGGACAGCGCCACCTAGTGGTCAGGATATGTAAAGAAATTGTTTAAAATCTTTATAGCATTTGATTCATTTGCCACACTGACATGAGACTTCACTCTATTGATTCCTTGGCTCGTGCTAAGTCCGACGGTACCAAATATGTCTGAGTCAAACCTACTTCCTGTCGGCCATTTTGAATTATATTGAACACCTACTTTTTCGAACTCCTCCTAGAGCGATTGTTTGATTGGCTTGATTTTTGGTACGCATCATCTAGAGACACTCTAGACAAAAAGTTATCAAAAGCTTTTCGGTAGACCTATTCGTTGTCGTATAACACATCAAAGAATGCGAGGGCGAGCACGCCAAAATGTGTTTGAGCCTGTATCTTCGCAAAACTTTTGCGTATTGATATGAGACCTGGTATATGTCATAACAGTGATGACGTAAGGGTGCATGCACCGTTTCGTCACAGCGCCCCCTAGTGGTCACGAGATATAAAAATTTCTATTTTTGCTTATAACTACTGCAAACTTAAATGTAAAATTATGAGAGTAGTCTTGTTAGATTTCGTGAGGCATGCCGAGTCAAACGATACCAAATGGTTTTTGGTCGGCCATTTTGTGTGTCGGCCATTTTGAGTTTTTTTTAAGTTCAAGCATTTCAGAAACGCAATTGCGTATTGTTATGAAACTTGGTATGGTTCATCAGCAACATGTTCTGAGAGGGCTTGTAAACTTTTTGGCGCCCCCTAGTGGTCAAGAGATTTGAAGCTATATCTCTGCATCTCTTTATCGTATTTACACCAAATTTGGTGGGTGTCATCACAATCATGACCTGAGTCACCATCTATTGTTTTGGTCAGTGCCCCCTAGTGGTCAAGTCATTTAAGGCTATATCTCCGTATCGCTTTATCGTATTTACACTAAATTTGGTATGTGTCATCACAGTCATGGCCTGAGGCACCATCTATTGTTTCGGCACAGTGCCACCTAGTGGTCTCAAGATACAAAAAATTGCAATTTTTTCCCTAAAACTAATGCAAACTTAGATCTTGAATCATGACCGTCATCACGTATGAATCATTTTTGCCATGTTTGGCTTGACCCCGGTATCGCTGCTTGCAGCTATATTTATTATTATTAGGGGTCAAGCCCAGAATGGGCGAAGACCCCTATTGTATCCGTTAGTTTTCTTTTTATTATTATTATTATTATTATTATTATTATTATTATTAGTTATTCTTCTTCCGCCATTGCGGTCTATGGCAGCCCATAGAACCGTACGTAGGAAAGTTATGAAATTTGGCACATTGATAAAGGACAGTCCAATGTGTCCCCACAGCAAATTTGGAGTCTCTATCTCTAACCCGCTAGCGCCACCAACAGTCCAAAGTTGAACTTATGTTTTTGCTTATAACTTCTGATCCATAAGTCCTAGAAACGAAATTCTTGTTTCCTCTAATTCCTTGGCTCAAGACGATTCGATTGGACCCTATGACGTCATTTTCCGTCATGAAAATTTTTCCGCCATTTTGAATTATTCGTAAAACCTACTTTTGCGAACTCGTCCTAGAGTTTTTACCCGATTGTCGCGAAATTTGGTATGTAGCATCTAGAGACCCTCACGGCAAAAAGTTATCAAAAGAATTTCGATAAACCAATCCGTTGTCGTATAGCGCGTTAACAAATTTTACATAGAGCGCAAAAAAACAGATTTTAGGCTGTATCTTCGTCAAACTTAGGCCTATTGACACGACACTTGGTACTTGTGATGCCAGTCAGGAACTGAGTGTGCATGCACAGTTTCGTCGCAGCGCCACCTAGTGGCCAGACAGATGTTTTTTACACCTATAACTTTGGCTGTGATCAACGTATTTTGACGGGACTTGATTTTTAGGAGTCCTGAATAGTCGCCGAGTCCAACGATACCAAACATGCCAGATTTCGCCTTACGGTTAGCCCTGCGCAGCAAAACAGCACTTAAAAAACACGCGCGAATATCTCCGCGAGCGTAATTCTGATCGACTCGAAAACATCATAGGAAGAATATTGTATTACCTTCTGAACAAAAAGTTCTATTGGCACTATATTAAAATTTTCATCAGAAATGGCCGAAAATTGCAAAAAACGAAAAATTACCTTTAAATTTTGTGTTTTTACACATAAATGGTTTTAACTTCGTAACGCAAAGAGATTTATTCACCATATTTGATACGCTGATGTACGACCACAGTCTGAGGCTACACAAAAAAAATTGTATGGTTGCACCACTAGTTGGCCTTATAATTGAACAAAACCTTTGAAATCAAGCCACCCTATGGTCATAAAACTGTTTCTTCACTAAACTAAAGTGTATAGTCATAAAACTAGCTAGATGTAACACATTTATGACCTGAGGTTGCATGCACGAATTTTGTCATTGCGCCACCTACTGGTTTTGAGATAGAATATGGCATTTTTTGCCTAAAACTACTGCAACAACACATCTAAAACCATGAGTCATCATGGATTATTCCTTTCATGGCTTTGACTATAATCACTAGAGGATGTCCATTTACTCTCTAGCAACCAATGAGAATACGTTATCAACTGTTTTTGCAAGAGCTTTTTCTCTGTATCAGAACATCACAGAGACATGGGGATGGTCTCTTTTGACTCTTTTAACTTGTTGTAACATGTTGTGACCCATGTTTGCCCACTGTAAGCATCACATACATGTCCTTCAGTGCTCTAATGTTCCATGATTGTCAATAACCGAAGGACAGTTGCAGTAGACAAGAATATAGATTATTTTTGTTGATTACCTTTGCATTTTTTCATCTGAAATCATTAGGTTTACGTAGGTTCTTCAGTCTGCTTATCCAAACGCAACTTTACACCCTTCTGTGCCCTTTTCGGCTTGACCCCGGTATTGCTGCTTGCAGCTATATTTATTAGTTATTCTTCTTCCGCCATTGCGGTCTATGGCAGCCCATAGAACCGTACGTAGGAAAGTTATGAAATTTGGCACACTGATAAAGGACAGTCCAATGTGTCCCCACAGCAAATTTGGAGTCTCTATGTCTAACCCGCTAGCGCCACCAACAGTCCAAAGTTGCACTTATGTTTTTGCTTATAACTTCTGATCCGTAAGTCCCACAAACAAAATTCTTGCTTCCTCTGATTCCTTGGCTCAAGCCGATTCGATTGGACCCTATGACGTCGTTTTCCGTCATGAAATTTTTTCCGCCATTTTGAATTATTCGTAAAACCTACTTTTGCGAACTCGTCCTAGAGTTTTTACCCGATTGCCGCGAAAATTGGTATGTAGCATCTAGAGACCCTCACGGCAAAAAGTTATCAAAAGAATTTCGATAAACCAATCCGTTGTCGTATAGCGCGTCAACAAAATTTTCGTAGAGTGCAAAAAAACAGATTTTAGGCTGTATCTTCGTCAAACTTAGGCCTATTGACACGACACTTGGTACTTGTGATGCCAGTCAGGAACTGAGTGTGCATGCACAGTTTCGTCGCAGCGCCACCTAGTGGCCAGACAGATGTTTTTTACACCTATAACTTTGGCTGTGATCAACGTATTTTGACGGGACTTGATTTTTAGGAGTCCTGAATAGTCGCCGAGTCCAACGATACCAAACATGCCAGATTTCGCCTTACGATTAGCCCTGAGCAGCAAAACAGCACTTAAAAAACACGCGCGAATATCTCCGCGAGCGTAATTCTGATCGACTCGAAAACATCATAGGAAGAATATTGCATTACCTTCTGAACAAAAAGTTCTATTGGCACTATATTAAAATTTTCATCAGAAATGGCCGAAAATGGCAAAAAACGAAAAATTACCTTTAAATTTTGTGTTTTTACACATAAATGGTTATAACTTCGTAACGCAAAGAGATTTTTTCACCATATTTGATACGCTGATGTACGACTACAGTCTGAGGCTACACAAAAAAAATTGTATGGTTGCACCACTAGTTGGCCTTATAATTGAACAAAACCTTTGAAATCAAGCCACCCTATGGTCATACAACTATTTCTTCACTAAACTAAAGTGTATAGTCATAAAACTAGCTAGATGTAACACAGTTATGAACTGAGGTTGCATGCACAACTTTGTCATTGCGCCACCTACTGGTTTTGAGATAGAAATATGGTATTTTTGCCTAAAACTACTCCAACAGTACATCTAAAATCTTGGGTCATCATGTATTATTCTTTCATGGCTTGGAGATCATTGGTGCATGCCAATTAACTCCCTAGCAACCAATTAGGATACCTTATCAACCCTTTTTACAAGAGCTATATCTCTGCATCAGAACATGGTAGAGACATGGGGGTGGTCTCTTTTGACTCATTAACACCACTGTAACATTTTGTGAGCTGAGAATTGCCACTGCAAGCACCACTCACATTTTCTTCAGTGTTCTAGTTGTCAATGCTCCTCGAGAAGAGAGGGAGAGATGACACTGAATGAAAACACAGCTTTTTTGCTGATAACTGTTATATTATTTAGTCTGAAATCAAGAGATTTTCCCAGGTTCTTTAAACTGCTCATCCGAATTCAACTTTACTTTCTTATGTGCCCTTTTTGGCTTGACCCCGGCATTGCTGCTTGCAGCTATATTTGTGAGATAGTGTTGTGTATACAGTTTGATTACATTATAATATATTTATGATATCTAATCACTACCTTAGCATTCAACGGCCGTCAAGCCTCGCATCTGTGCCAAGGCAAATGCTTTTACATTTGAACTTTTGAACTTGTGTAGTCACACAGGGCATATCACTCCATGGCTATGCTTATTTGTTATTACGAGAGCATCGTTCAGCAAATACATTCGGCAACAGATATCCATAACTTTAATAAGTTGAAATCTGTAGAGATTCGGTTTCAGTAGGGTTGCATCATGGGATTTTTTCAGCAATAGGGAAAACAAATTTTTTTGCATGTGCCTCTGACACTTCGACCGGGACGGCAAATAAATTTTTGCTCAGTGTTTGCTTGGTTTGTTGGTGTGCTGTGCATTGGTATTAAAGAATCACATGGAACTCAATCTCTCCTAGCCTTGAATTTAAAAGTGTGGTATTTCATCATGCAGTACTGTGGGGAATAATACATACATCATATATTAAGATAGCAATGATTGATGGGTAATCATAGCATTGGTGCGGGTAACACTGGATTCATTCTTAGAGAAAAACAGCTTTATCTAAATGAAGTGACCTTGGATCATGATCAAAAGTTTCGGATTCTTTGCTATCTACACAAAGAGGCCGTTCATCTTACTTTGAGGCACACTGCATGCTCATTTCCCAGACGAAGATTAAATATGGACTCGGAACAAAAATGTGTTCAGTGGATAGTCACCAATGGCACACTATAATTTAGTTATGGATTCGATTTTATCCTCGGACAGGACTTTATCCAACTTCCCATTTATATGAGCCATGTTATGACCAAAGGCTAAAACAGACTTGGGTATAGCTGGGCGAGTCACCTTGATTCTCAACACCATCTGGTGATGGCTCAAAAATGTCTGGCTATGAATTGAATGATCGTAACAATCCAATTTATTTAAATAGGCCTGGGTACAGAAGTTACTTTATTATTACATTAATGACATTCAAGGGTATCAACATCTGTCCAGTTTGTGCTTAATATATTAACGCATCTCCAACTGTAGCAAGTCATAGTTCTAAGATTATAATTCATAATTATACCATCTAGTATGTAGAAATTAACCATATTTAGTCATTTTCCAAATAAAATGCATACAGTGTCGATCTCACCAGGAAAGTCATGGTTTTTAGGGTGTTGCTATGCAGCTGCTAAGGAGTGTTTAGTGTTTAATAGTATTCTGTTTGGGGTTTATAAAGTGTTATTGGTGGTTGTGAGGGCATTGCTACCTGGTTACTGACTGGGCAGGTTCGAAAGAAGAAGAGAAGAATCTCCAATTCTCAATGGTATTCCAGTCCATAAACACTCCTTTAATGTAGAGGTGAAAATTGTAAGCTCAGACAGAAAATTACATCTTAAAAAAGATTTGTTGGTCAACTTGTAACAGTAAATGTTCATGAAATAAAAGTTAGTTAACTTAACAATGTGCTTATTTGCACAAATGCTTACTTTTTAAGTTGAACCAAGTACTCCTTTTGCATTTTAATACATTTGCATAAGCATTTTGCCGACATTTTTATCCAAAGTGACTTGCAGTGCACTGAAGCTGTACACTTTATTGGCCAGTTTCCTGGAAAAGGTTTAGATTAATCCAGGACTAGACCTTAGAGTTATATTAGAACATTTAAGTAGTTTTTTACAAACAAACCTTACAAAAAACAATACTGGTGGGCATCTTAAGACAAAACCATGGCACTGATATATGTTAAGATATGTCAGTACAATGTGAATTAAGGCAGCTCAAACATGCATTTTAGTCTGGGACTAGGATAAACCCTCTCCGGGAAACTGCCTCCATATGTATTTAATTTTTATCAGCATGTCCCCTGGGGTTAAACCCATGACGGTTATGTACTGCTAATGCAATGCACTAGCATTTGAGCATCTCTCCTAAGTCAAAACTCCAAGACGCACAATTTAAAGGCACAGATTACGTCTGCGCTAGACCAGATATGCAGTGAAGTTCGACAACAGAGAAAACAAAAGAGCTACAGATATGAATCTAAACAATCCTTAATTATTAACAATAGAAATAGTGATGTTTGCAATGCTAATAATAATAGTCCTTCTGAGTACACAGGTGGTGTGATGTAGTGGTTAAAAATCCAAAAGGTTGCAGTTTTATTTTGCAAAGATTGATCCAGAGCCATAGGTACTTAGTCATTTTCCACCAGGTACAAATCAGGAAATGATGCATTTTCACTCTTGTGAACCCAAAGCATCACTGCGTGGCATTGTTGCCATTTCGGAGTGTATAAACGGTAAGTCATTGGAGAAATGTCGCCTCCAAGCACACCAAAGAGCTTTTTGACAGATGCTGCTCTTGTGTCCGAGGAGAACTGAGAAAAAACAACAATAATAAATAAGAACAAAACCACATTCATATAATGTCAGACAGAAACAATGTGTTACCCAGTGGAAATCACTTAAGATTATGTTTATACACCATGTCCTTGGATGAGGATAGAAAAAATATTAATCTATGCAAATGTCTCCAGCATTTATTGACTTGCTGGCGTTCAAGTGTGTTTAGAATGTGACAGTTTTGACACCAAATGTTTACCTTTGCGTTTTGATAAGGACAGTTAACACAAAGGAAAGCGAAATGTCAAGAGTTAGATATGCCTTCACACTGGCATTCTACAAACTTTGCTTGATGGCTTATTTGCAATCCAAAAGACATTTTACCAAAGACATGTAAAGTGAAAAGTCTTGATAAGATTGATAATACAATTTAATAACTTAACATGGCATAAGCATTTGATTTGCAGTGGATTCAGAACTAGTTGATTTTTATGTATCGTTAAGGAAAGATTCAATAAATAGATACAATTGTTCAACAAATAATAATGTACAAGCCATGCTATTGCATTTCGTAAATATGTGACTTGTAAAATCTAGGTTAAAGTTGCATAATCTTATTATGAGATTAGAAGCATCAAAGTTTGAGTAAGTCATGGGGTAATTTTGATATTTGGCTGGAGTATCGCTTTAAAGCTTAATTTTATTGTGCAGCCTCATTCAAGGTGGCCAAAAATGATGTTCAACTTTGAACAATCTTTTAAAACATTCGCTCTTCAATCAAATATTTTATTAAAGATGGATTAGACATTTTGTATGCATGATGGATGGTTGTGTTTGGAGTATAAGTTAAAGCTCAGATTTGAGAAGAATAAAAGGAGGCTTGCCAAACAATTACACATAACACATGTGCAACATTTATAAAGACATAGCCCAGGACAATGAGAACAAAATATTACAACAAAAGAAGATCAACATAAATAACAGATAAATCTATAGTCAGTCTATGTTCTATTACCTGTGTTTCAAAAAAACCCAACTCCCAAAAAATGCTGTGATTTGCCTTTTTGCCAAACTTATTTTGTTCAATAAATACCCTAAAAGTTGGATGTTTTGTCTATTTTGCACAATACACCTCATATTGTGATGGTTTATTCCTCAGGGGGCGCTAAAAGTAAATACTGTAGACATCGCTTTTGGCAATTACTGTAGCTCACGTAAAAATAAAAATGAAGGAAATGTTAATGACTAAAAGCCTTTACCTTTTCATTACATATCAAAAAAGAACAGCATCAGTGTTATTTCAAATGTCTCTTGTTGTGCTTCACAAAAAAATGATTTTTTTTAATCATTTGTAACGCTTAAATTCATATTTTGCCCTTTTGCTAGAATGGAGTATGTGTTATCATAAACATGCATTTGCTGCAAAGTGATATTGCATGATTAAGACATGTTTCACATTAGAGTTTTACATTGTGTTTTTAACACATCTGGAATGCTGTGTTGACCAATTAATCTGCACGACCATCAGCTTTACAGCTATTAATATTGTATATATTTGTTTACCTTTTAAGTAGTCTTAATACTCAGCAGCATGATTTTCTTGAAATCTGGTTTTAAGCATGTCACGACGGGTGGCCCGCAAATGTTCAGACAAGATGTTCTGCTTTCCATATGTGCTTCATGTATGCCTTTACAATCTGTAAATCATTTACATGAACACTTGAACACATGAAACATCACACAGACCAGTACAAAAGCTTTAGAGGAACATTTCTGAAAACTGCTCGCTGATGATGTCTGTATGTGGAATATCTTCTCCTTGATCTGCTTTAGTGGTCTACCTCATTTCACTGATAATAGTTGGCTGTGGCTGTGATAGGAAATAATCAAGTTTCAGCGAGCCATTTTAATAGCAGCAAGTCCAAGCTGTAAAAGATGAATTTCTTGTTAACAGAATATGAAATATGTCTTTGTCAAGCGCCAGAATCACTTTCAGACTAACTTTCATATGTCCGCCAGAGCAATTACTTTTCCCTCATGGCTAATCCTTTGGCAATTAAATTTTCTATTAGAATGGGGAAAATAATTACCTATACAGTACATGCTGACATTCATTAGCTGGGGTAAAGAGTGTCACTTTTTCAAAACATTGAAAGTATCTGGTTTAGGTCACATTTTGCAAACAGAAGATGACATGATGTCTTGTGTTGAAGTTTCAGTGTTGCTTGCACATGCAAAATTTGCAGCAAAACTGTTTGAGGATGTTGATAGGCATTGGTATGCGAATGTTCTCGCATGAGTGATGCTACATGGTAATAGGGGTGATTTTTTAATTACTATTGTCTTTTCAGTGGAACTGTTTTAGATTACCATTATACATTTGGTGTATAGTAATCGTTACGGTGAGCTTTTGAGCTTTAAGTGAAGAGCTTTTCAGAAAAACAACAGCATGCTGCTGCTCAATCGCATTCCCGCTGCGTGCAATTTTGAAGGTCAGCAGAACCCGGAAGGTGTCTGCTCCCTGATTGGCTTCCTCCTTTTGTTTTAATGGCATGTCTCCATCTCAGGAAGCCTGGAAGGAAAACTTCTGAAACATATTTGCTGTCATCCACATAAAAGTGCTCAACTTCACACTTGGCTGTTCGAAATATATTGAATACGTACGTTGCAATTGTTCTTCTGTTGCTCTGACTGCAGTTCTCGAGATAAACTATGATCTCAGAGGGTCACAAGTATGGAAACAATGAAGAAACATTACAAAGGCTCTTTTTGTAAAAAAAAGTTTTTTTAAGAAGCATAATGGGATAAATACATACACTGAGCTTCACACGTTTTTGGTGTACATCTGCTAAAAGAAAACTTGGGCAAGAAAGAGTTGCGTCTGAAATTATTTAAAACTTGGTCTGAGATAAAAAGCAGGGTTAACCTCAATGGAGGGGTGGAGGGAGAGATAAATGCATACAAACTGCTCTTGGAGATTCGGTCATTCATAGACTTCAGCCACATTATTCATTTGCAGATCACATTAACTTCTTATGGCTAGCAAAGTATATGAATTTAATTTGTGTGAAATTGTCCTATGAATGTCAATATTTGGGTGGTTATGACCAACCCTTTCTCATGGCAATTTTTACGTATTGTATAATTTGGCTAATCTGTACGATAATTTATGCTTCTTCCCATGTCACAATGGGGTTAGGTGTGGTTAGGGGTGGAGTTTCATTGCTATTTTGATGATCATCATATGCATTCATACGAACTAACCAACTTACGTAAAATATGAACGCATTCTCATTGATCAGACATGGTTGTACACATTTGAATTGAATTACAAATCATCAATTGCAGCTGTAGTTTTTAAAATACATTAATTAATTCATATGCTAAACGTTCTGGCTGTCTTAATTGTTTTGCTAGAAAAATCTATACAGTAAATTTACATTCATGCATTAACTAGTAATTCAATAATTCATTTTGGCCAAAACTTGTTTTTCCTCTTTGTGTGACCACATTGGTCCCACTTTATATTGTGTCCCTAATACCTAACTAGTTGTGAACATAATATGTAACACACATAACAACCCACTGAGTGGTATGTTTAGATACAAATGTGTATCAGGACATTGGTTATAACACTTGTACATGCAGATGTATTAACATATTTTAGGTTATGCAAAAATAGAGGTATGGTTAGTGAGTCTGTGATGATATTATTTTGGTATATTGTTTTAACTGTGTATTTTTGCTTGGTATCGTTTTCCTTTTCAATCTAGTATGATTTTTTGTGTGAACAGGGGCCTCATGTATAAAACTTTGCCTAGATTCCATCCTTAAAGTGTGCATATGCATTTAAGGCAGATTTCAAAGTTTTTAGATTTTTAAAAAAATCCTAGTCAGTGGAAGACTATGTGCATCTCCACACCATCCCAAAGCAACAATATATGGAGGATACAATGCTAAGTTTTATACCATTGAATGTTACTTAATGCATTAAGACTGCAATATTACATACCTTATAGAGAAAAGGCTCTTCATACTGCTGTATGTATAGGCAAGTATACAAGCACAGTGTTTCCCATAATAGAATATTATAAAGACAATGTATTAGGCATATGGCAGAAGACGGTAATATTAAAAGACAAAATTCAGTACACAGTTTAAAAAAAGCATACTATTTACAAGCAAGCAGATGAGACCAGAATATAAAAACCAATGAGTTTGAATACGTTCGCTGTTTTCCTTATATAAACCCACATTTTAAGAACGTTTCTTTATATTAGGCTACATCATAATAAAATAGGCTACATTATTAAATGCCTAGTAGTACAAAATATTATTTGTCATCATCTTACAAATTATAAAGTCGATTGTAGCGATGTACTGTAGGCATCTGTTTTTTCTGTCATTTGGCCTAACTTAATTTAAACTATACTTTTTTTAATGTATTGTCTATGATTAGATGATAAATACTAGATTAATAAACTTCCCATTTTTCCTCAAATACATGAAACATTAGCCTTTAGTGTTTGTTGAGTGAAGAAAATACTTATTCATAGAATAGTACATATTCATAGAATAGTTCTTTATAGCCTTGCATTTGCAAACATGCAGACACGATAATGACAGATGTGTGTGGCACTCCATTCACTGTAGAGGCGGGGTAGAGTTTCGAGGTTCCGTCAAGCTCTTTTTAATACTTTACATCTGTTAAATATTTGCTTCTTCTAGATGTATTTTGAGTGCTTATCTTCGTAAATGAAAGAATATTACATTTAAATGTGTATAAAAACAAGAACAGAGTATGTGTTCTTTATACCCTACCCCATATCATGGCAAGTCGTGTTATAGTCAAACATTTTTTGATAAATTTATTCGTGCTATTGACCCGATCTTTCACTGTTTTTTGTGCCCATGGAGCACGAATGTCTTATTCATGGCATACAGCATGACTTTCTATAAACAGTTTTTCATGCCTGTGGCACGACTTTCTGTATCATGTCATTTTATATTTGTTATCATTGTTTTTCCTTTTTTTAAATCATTGTCGCTTGGGGTTAGGGTTACATTCGGGGTTTGCGTTAGGATGTAATTTTATGCATTGGTTTTTTACATGTTTTTCATCCGCTATTAAAACTATTCTCTCCTGGAGATGGGGTTAGAGATGGGGTTTGGGTTAGGATGTCACAGAAAGTAATTCTAACCCCAACCCTAAGCAAACAATGTGAAAACAAATTATAAAATGACACGATACAGAAAGTCGTGCCACAGGCACGAAAAACTGTTTATAGAAATGAATGCTGTGTGCCATGAAAAATACATTTGTGATCCAGGGGCATGATAAACTGCAGAAAATCATGTCAATAGCATGAATACATTAATACAATTGTTTTTTGACTATCACACGAATTTCTGTGAGATTGGGTTGTCATTCCCCAGCTTAAAACTACACTGTTAACGATTTCCCTGTATTTTTACAGTACGGTACTGGCAGCACGGTTGCCAGTAAGTTACTGTATTTTGGGTTTACAGTACTGTACTGTAATACCATTTTACAGTACACAAACTAGTACTGTATAGTTACAAAGCAGTACTGTACTGTAATTTTACAATATTTTATTACAGTAGTCTATTTTTACAGTAATTTACTGTAATGTCTATATTGACCCATAAATACTATTTATTACTTATTACAGTTAATACAATAATATTATATAAAATAGATAGAGATTTAGGTTTAAATCTATAGTTATTAATATGGTAAAAATGCTATCCTTGACATGACATAATGAATTAAAAGGCAATCCAAGCAATGTTTGTATCAAAATTTTATTTAAAAAAACATTTAATTGAAACAAAACATTTAAAACAAGATTTTAAACAATAATAAACATATAATCAAGTAACATAAAATAAAATCAACAAGTATAAACAAGTTTGGAGACCCCTGCTGTAACATATTTAACTCTGGCAAATAGAACACTGTTCCATAGTTTGAAGTTTTCAGTTTAAAGTCCATCATCGACTTAAAGGTAACATTTCACTGTGGTAAAAAGAACACTGGCCCATAGTTTTAAATATTCTACTTGAATTTCATTGAACACTAAAAATAAATTAAAAATTAAACTGTGGCAGACAGACCACAGTGGCCTTTACTTTGAAGTCGTCCATTCGAACTCAATCAGGGACTGCATGAAGCTGTTCACATGGGGGTTAATGGCCACAGCTTTTCTCTGCACCAAGTTCCTTGTCTATTTGCTTGCTCCTTGTCTGGATGTGCACTTTTTCCCATCTTTGGAATTAATTCTATCCAGAAACCTGTTAGAAATATCATAAACATTAAGTCAACAAATATAAGATAGAAAAAGATTCTTAAAAAAACTAAACTCAGCCTTGAATTTAATCCTATTCTGAAACCTTTTGCTCTTATTCTACTGTTCCACGCCTAATTACATTAAAATACAGAAGATTCACTTACCTCTGAACAAACTCTTTCCTCAATGGACAGCATCCACCTGGATCCTGTCATGATTGAATGTCCTGAACAGAAAGTACAATTGTTACTGATTTGGACACTTATTCTGAAAACAAAATCTTTTGTCAATAAAGTCCAGGGACACCTCTGCTAAATAAATACAATTATTAAATTAAATTTCTTATAACCAAAGTCTGAATATTTCTGTTTGTATATTTCTACATGGCAAACTAAGACAATTGTGTACATGTTGTGTATGGTCGTGTTACAGTGTTGTGTGTGGGAATAGTGAATGAGTGTATACATGGGTATTTAAAGAAACTGTAGTGGTAAAGTGCAAACTTACCGAACAATGTGCTTGGTGTGTGTCTGGTGTCACCCCTTGTGCCTCCACATCTGCCTTAACTCCTGAAAAGTGCAATGACACTCATGTAAACTACAAATAAAAAGTGATCAGCACATTCCTGTGTACTTTTACATGTGACGTGGTGAAAGCATTTAATATTGCAGTCGAAAAAATACATGACTTGTAACTGTACATCATGTACTTGCCTGGTGCCTTTAAAGATGATCCATCTTACCCAATCCAGCTTACAAGCAATGGTAAGACTGTAAAAAAGACAAATGTTACAAAATCTGTTAGCCATAGAAATAAGTAGACATTGTGAAGGAAATGGTAAAAGAAAATTTAGTAACACTTTACTATAAGAGTTTATTCCTTAACATTTGGTAATGCCTTAGCTAATATGAACTAACAATGAACAATATATTTTACAACATTAATAATATTTGATAATGTTCATTGTGCAGAGACAAAGTGATTGATTTAAAAATGTATTAAGTGTTTAAATCTAATATCATGCTATGCTAACAAATAAAACATTACTGTAAGTGTTAAGTCAGTTGTAAAACAAATATATATATATATATATATATATATATATATATATATATATATATATATATATATATATATATATATATATATATATATATATATATATATATATTAGTTGTTATATTATATATTATATATAAATATCTAAATAAGTCTTTTTTAAATTATTATTATTCTATAACATCTTGTCTACAGAAAATCTCTGAAAATGTCTCGTTTACTGCAGAAAATAGCGATTTATAGTGACAAGGTAAAAAGACTGTCCCTTTAATGTTTTACCCGGACGGCTGCGGTGTAACACTTTTTCACGCAAAGTTTTTTAACAAGTTAGTAGCTAGCTGCTCACTTTAAAGATAAACATGATCGCCTAAATCTGAGCAATCCTGGTGATGCCAGTTTTCTACACGATGTTATTATGGATTATTTTACATCCAGAGATGAAGGATCAGATGACAGAGACGAGAAGACAAAGGTACGTAAATGCGGAGCCCATTCTCTTTTCGAGCATTGATTTGATGTGTTTTGGAAACTTATATATACAGCGTGTAATGCATCTGAAGTGGTGGAAACAATATGCCATAAAAATGTATTGGACAACTTACTGGGCGTGTAAAACGCTTAAGAGAAGATATTCTCTGCTTTTGCGGATATACCGTAATATAATAACAACAACAACAATAAGCGCGGCAATCCCTTTCGTTCATCTGATATTAAGATGAGCCCAGGTCTGAATTATATTAGGTCGAAGTTAAAGCTGCGATGAGTTCGATGCATGTATCCAGTTAAATATGAGGTTTCTTGTTTTCACTTCTGTGGAGGAGTTCGGTATGCAGTGTACGGCGTGTCAAGTCCTGTCTGTTTACAACCACAGCCTTACCAAACAGTCGAACTTAATACTTTTCTCTGACGCTAACTGAACGGATGAAACGCCGAGATAAACGACCGTTATGCTGGGACCGCAAGACCGCGCTGGCGGGTTGTCTTTGTCCATTTCGTTAAAAAATAGTTTCATTGTCACCACACTTTCAACACAATATAAACTCACCAAACCGTCATAATTTAGTTAAAACAACCCTATATTCATTTAAAAAGGTGTAAAGCGAGTTAAAGCAGCGGTAGACATCTGTGTGTAACGTTTACGTTAGCTTACTTTCTGAGGGAGATTGAAACTTTGTTGGCGACCGTTTTTCTCTCTCATTGCACGTTTAAAACAATATTGTGACAAACTATTGACAACATTCTTAAACTAAAAATTAAGTTTTCATGAAACAGAAATATTTCAAACTTACCGAACTGCCAGAAATCAATCGTCCTCCTTCAGCTGCAGCCAAGAGTTGTGCTCTCCCTCTGTCTGTGTGATTTGACGTTGGCGCACTTTCACTGATTATTGCAAGTACACCTGGCACATTACAGCAATGGCTACAGCAAGGTTACATCAAGACCAAAATATACTGTAAAATTTTCCCGCTCAAACAAATTTACCCAGAATGCATTATGAACTGCAGTACTGTACTGTAATGTACACATACAGTATAGTACTGTGGATTTTTACAGTACAGTGCTGCTAAATCTACAGCGACATCTAACAGTGTAGTAAAATAATGCATATGCACGGTCTAGACTCTAGAGCATCTGGGAGCGCACATATGTATGGCAAGTTTATTTTTTATAAATCCTGATATGTGCATGGAAAATTGCATATGTCTATGCCCACGCCTTCTTAAAGGGACACTTCACCCATTTGAATTAAGCTTTAGCTAGAACTCCAGTCATGTTTTTGAATGGTCGTGCATCATTTTCTCAGTTGCCGCTGAGACAGGAGAAATACAGATTTCAGTGTTGCACTTCCTTCTTTCAATGATGTAAAACCATCATTTTGCATAATTGAAAGAAGGAAGTCCAATATCTTTATTGAGGGAGTGAGACTACAAACACCCCTTTTCTTGGTCAAATAGGCACCAAATTCTAAATGTATGTTAAATTTCACCTACAAATATAACACACTTTCAATAAAGATGAATGTTTCTACGGGTGAAATGCTCCTTTAAGTTTTAGAGAAGGTAGTTGGTTTAAAATGGTAGCAGGGTGTATAATTCTGAAGGAACACTAAATGGGAACAAAGGAGTTTTCCGAGATTACTGAACTCCTAAGTGTAATAATGGTTAAGTAGAAGGCGATGGAGACAAGGGTTAAAATTCTAAAAGTGCAATCTTAAGCATCAGTGTAGCGGTTTAAATTGTGTACAGCAGTGGTTATACAGAGAAAACACATGGGAAGAGTGCACTAGAACAGAATTTAAAAACCACAACTGCTCTCTAATTTTTCAATTAGACTAAGGGTAGGGTTAGAGACTGTTATGAGCAAAGCAAGTTAGGGTTTTAGCCAGGTTTGGCTGTGGATGATTTTTCTGTATGCATCCTGGAATTAAGCGCTCTGTGGGTTTTGGCACCTCAAAACATGACGAAAGATATGGCAAATCTATTTAAATGTACATAAATTGAATGGTAAATTAATTAATTAGTTTGCCTTGTGGAAATAATTAAATTAAAGCCATTTAGTCAAAGTCAAGATTTATTATACTATAGTGGATGTTAAGGATCATGCTTCAGTTTTAAGAAAATATCCCATCTGGATTATTTTTATTGACAATGAATGAGAGAGCACATTGAACGTTTAAGTGAAAATTTGGTCTGTATTAAGGCCTTAGTGAAACCAATCTTGCCTACACATACACTTGTACTAAGCTTGCAATATACTCATCTTTTCTTTCATTAAATGGAGACCCTTCTGGAGGGTGGTTGGAGATTTGAGCTTGTAACCCCAAGGTTGCCAATTCGATTCCCAAAACTTGGAGGCAATGACTGTGGGGCCCTTGGGCAAGGCACCTTTCCACTAGTTCTACTTTCAAAAATTACACCTTTGTACCTAGAGAGTTCATAAGGTCCCAAAGAGTGCAAATTAGTATGGGACAGTGGGGTAAGTTGTCACATCAGTATGAATCACACTGTTCATAACTCCAACACTTAAGGCACAAAAAAATCAAAAATCTCAAAAATCAAATAGTCACTTTGTGTGAGGACTTCTTTTATAGAGGGTATGCAACGACGTCACTTTTCCACGTGACCACGCCAGAGCTCGCCCTGTTGAGTGGCAAAACATTCAACAAAATGGTTTTCATAATGGCTGCTGTGAAAACCCAGTAAAACTGACTATTATCAGCTTAAATTGAATTTAGTTGGCCTTAACAGTGACCCTAACAACTTGCCAAACAACCAGTAGTCTGGTGACATTGGCATATGGCCAGACATTGCTTTTCCTGACATATATGTTTGTCTTGCCTAACAGTATAAAACCATCCCACATTTGTAGAACACAAGCTCATCATAATAGATGTTTTTTTAATAAAGGCTCACTGACAAACCTTTACAATTACACAGAATGAGAGTATTCTTGGCGTATTTTTTATAAGATTTTTTATCCCAAAATTTTACATACCTGACATATGACTAGTGCTACTGATTTACTTCTCATTTGACTGTATTTTGCAGTGTGTAAAAAGACCGCCCCATATTTTGGTTGAATCTGTTAGCACAGTTGATCCCACAACTACTTTTCCCATTTTAGACGCGTTTTTCACGCTATTGCTCAGACGTTTTACCACTCAGTGGGCATAACCGCAGTCACTTTCGCCGAAGGTGACATCACGTGCATACCCTCTATAGTCAACTTCGTGTACACAGCTGTGTCCCAATTCAAGGGCTGCGACCTTCTAAGGACGTATTTTAAGACCGATTGCGTCACAGCAGCGCGACTTAAGGCCAGTAAGGCCGTCCCAATTCAAAGGATGCTTAGAACGAAGCCTCAAAATGCGTCCTCATTTCTCTGCGCTGTTAAGGATAGAACGAATGGATCCTTAACAGCCGAGGATATCCCAAGAGTCATTGCGCGTCTGCATATAATGGGTGGATATTCTTTATTAAAGAAAAGTGTATTCATCAGAAAAAAATTTTCTTGTCACTGTTTTAGTATTATAAGTTATATTTTGTGTTAATAATATTCTTTTTATGTTGCATATATTTATAAGGTTGATTAATTTGGTATACTGTTGAATAGTTTAAAATACATCAACGTGTCATATTTCTAAAATATAAATTAATGATTTTTCTGATGTCATATTTATTTTAATAAGTCAGAAACGTGCAGGTGGGCGCGTGCAGCAGGTGACGCTAATTATGGGTCCTCCGAAGTTTAGACCGTCTCATTTCAGTTCTCTTCGCAAACTTCTGAGGCTTCCACCTTGAAAGACAGAGTGCTCACCTTTTAAGGTTGAATGCTCATAAGGTTGCAGCCCTTGAATTGGGACACAGCTCACATGTGGTCTGAAACGCTGCTCCTACAGCTGTCTGTAATTATCAAGCAACCCT
Organism: Paramisgurnus dabryanus; assembly: GCF_030506205.2. Lineage (NCBI taxonomy): Eukaryota > Metazoa > Chordata > Actinopteri > Cypriniformes > Cobitidae > Paramisgurnus > Paramisgurnus dabryanus. The sequence continues at coordinate 23,590,459 of NC_133346.1, forward strand.
GAACACCTTGATTAGCTGCTTCAGCTGTGTTTAATTGGGGTCATAATATTCTAACCCTGCTTTGTTTCACACTGCATGCGTCTGCAACACAATTAGGCTTTTCACACCTGAAATTGTTAACCCTGGGTTATTCTAAAACCAGGGTTAACGGATTCCTGGGTTATTTTTTTCATGTTTCACACTGTTCAAACTTAACTGTTCAGAGATAACCCTGGGTATTCATAAGTTGACGTTTCACACTGTGCATTTCTTAACCCTGGGTCAGGAGTCTCCAACCCAGCTCCAACACACCTGTCTGTAATTATCAAGCAACCCTGAACACCTTGATTAGCTACTTCAGCTGTGTTTAATTAGGGTCATAACATTCTAACCCTGCTTCGTTTCACACTGCATGCATTTGGCACCGCAATGCGGGGTTAACACCACAAATGCGGTGCTAACCCTGCTCCGGAGCAGGGTTTCATAACCCTGGGTAAAAAGTGGTGCTAACACCACTTTCAAATTACAGGTGTGAAACGCTCCTTAACCCAGGGTTAAAAGCGGGGTTTAGAATGAAGATAACCCAGGGTTAAGCGCAGTGTGAAAAGCCCCAATGTGGGGTTAACCCCACAAAAGCAGGGCAAGCAGGGTTTCATAACCCTGGGTTAATTTCAGGGATAACCCTTCTTTTAAATTACAAGTGCGAAACGATCCTTAACCTAGGGTTAAAAGCAGGGTTTAGAATGAAGATAACCCAGGGTTAAGCACAGGGTGAATAATTTAATATTTCCAGTTCTGGTTTGAATTTAAAAATTAAAATCAATAATCATAATTAAGTAGTTGTGGTATATTAAATAATCTAGTGTGACAACATACCTGCTGATGGAGCAAATAGTCACAAGGGAACATTCTCTATTCAACTGTCTACAACTTTGTAGTGAGATAAGATATGAAAATGTAATAAATACAACATATGTGCCCAAGACATTCTCTTTTTTAATTTGGTATGAGATTGATTTGTGATGTGTGGTGCTCAGAAAAAGTTAGACATTGAAATATTTTTATGTCAACTGTTTAACTGAAATGATTTACTGGCAACTACCTTGTGGTTCTCTATCTAATCTTTGAAATTAATTTCAAGGTGCAGATATTTGGTACACATGCTTATAAGTTTATTTGATATAAATAAGGTTCAATGATAAAAAAATAAGTTTTAAACAAAATGGAAAGATTTAGGGAAATCATTATCATTTATATTTTGTATTAGCAAAATATTTGTATTATTATTTGTATAAATATCCCCACAAGTTCACAAAAACACTGGTATTCCTATCTTTGTGGGGACAATTGGTCCCCACAACGTGATAATTAATTACCAGGTACACATTTTAATTATTTTATTTGAAATGACCAATAATTATTAAAACAACACAGCATCCAAATATTCACAAAGAGCCCATAATGTTTCACCTGACAATACAAACAGTGTGACACACACAAACACACACATATATGAACTGTAAAAATATGCTGCCTTAAGTTTAATTAACCTACAATTTTAAGTTTTTAAGGTTTTTAAGGTATAATTTATTTAAGATTAAACACAGGACAAGTGTTAATTGAGCTCTTTTTGGTGTGGTGTTTTCTAAAATATGCTACCACCTTATTTACCACAGACAAATGCTTTTGCATCATTTCTAAAATTTACTATCTGTAATAGAATCTTATTTCTTGCTTTTGACATTGAGAATTTAAGAGCTCTAATTATTTTGGTGGGTTATTTTTAATTCCTAATAACTCATATAAAACTTTGAGATTGCAGTACCTTACTCACTAAAGTTGCCTGCTAATTGAAGAACACAGATTGGCACTGTGAGCACAGCACAGAATGACAAAATGTCAAGTAAAGGTACATGCTGACCATTTACAGAGTGCATTGCTGTTACAAAGTGCATTGCTCTGATGCATGAAGGCATCTTGGTGCCTTTGGGATTTACAGAGCTTCTTGGTATCTCCACAGGAGATCGTGCTTATCTCTGCAGGCTGGATGGCACTTCGAAAAGTTTCAGAGTTTTGAGTCTTTTAACTTTGGCTGGCGATTTTTGTCTGAATTTGGCCCTGGTGCTGACAAATCTTTTAGGCATAAACAGTGAAAGACTTTAATCTATGAAATGTAAAAGACTTAATTAATATATGTTATATATATGCCACAGAGATCTAGGTGGTTGCTAGGGGGTGCTATACTGAGGGGTAGCCCAACTTTTTTTTAATTGGTTCCTAGATATTGTTCGGATCCAGTCAAAGGATTTGTTTAATGCTTTACAAAAATATTAGCCTGGGTGCCAGCCGATCTTAGCCCCGCCCACAACATTTTGAGAAACGTGAAGATCGGTCTGGGGTTTCACCGTTGAGCAGAGGCGCGGGAAGATATTTTCGGTAGGGGGTGCGGGGTGCGGGGTTATAGAATAGAGTTATAGAATTTTAATGTTGTTCACAAGCTCTGTATTCTGCAGACCACTCTACCGATGTCTTCTTTTAAAAAAATCACTCGCCCCTCCCATCCATAAAGTAGCCTACAGCTGAGCTGACGGGGCATACAAACTATATAGCCTATTGCAACATAGTAGAGATTCTCTGCCCAGGACGTTATTTTCCGCTACTATCCTCGGGCCGGGCCGATATAAGCATATTTTGAATCATTACTTTATTACCCCAATTGGGGAGAAAGCTATGCCATAATCAGAAATATTATGACTATATTTAGGCCAAAGTAACAAATGTCTCCAAAAAGTTACACAAATTACAAATTATAAATTGATTTGTAAAAGTTACAAAATGCAACGCGAGTCAGGTGCGGAGTCTCCTCTGGCACGCATCACGCACCGGGCATGCTGTGCGGTATGGTGGAGCTTAAGTGCAACATGGAGTTTGAAGATGTAAAGAAAAAAGAAAAACAGGAGAATTAACTTTGAGCAAGTTTGGAGGAAAGTTGGAGGTATGGAACCAGTTTATGTACACATATGCATTCTCACTGGTCCCAGTAGTCCGCCTTTTTGTTGTCCTTTGGTTAAGTTTTTAATATTTCTAAACTCTAACATAATAACTTTATTGACATTACTCGAGTTAAGGCGATTATAGTGGTCCTTTCAATTCACGGGTTTCATTTAATTCTATTTTACACGTAAATGTAATATTTGTGTCTTTACGTTTTGTTTCACTTTGCCATGGCTCCTGCGGTGTAAAAATAAGATATTTTTCGACTTTAAAATTCCAAAATCATGTCCTAAATTGTCGGAATATATTCCAAATGGATTCATTTGAATTTTTAGACGTTTAACATTAAAATCGATGCATGGGAATAATTTAGATAATTTTTTTGAAATACCTTTTAAATGTCGCATGCATGTTCCTTATTGTACATATATAATTTAGTTCCTTTTACGTCGTTTTAATAATTTAATTCAACCGTTTACACTTTCATTCAATAAAGCACATGTTCTGTGACATTTACAAGTGCGTTAAACACCGCAAAACAATTTGGCTATATTTTTAAATATTTTTGAAAAGATGACGAACTAGAAAATCGTTTACTGAACCTAGCTTAGCTTGGACGCATTTTTCCATCGGAATATGTTTAAAATATCAAAATGGGCCAACATATTTTGATTAAAATATATTCTAAAACCATGCTAAATTATTTTAAGAGTAGTAGACCTTCTAATATAGGCCAACCACACTCCACAGTTCATTCTTGTTCGTTTTATATGTGTTTCATTGTTGCATGCACTTTTTACGCATGCAAACTAAAATGCTATTTATATAGTGCGACCATTGTAAATCAATGCGAATCATTGTAAAAATGTATTAGCAATACATACCTTAATAACTAGTCCTCGGGAATTTTGCGTTGTGTGATTGAAAAAAATCCAAAATTCTCTTTTGAGACATTGCGAAGCTGATAGATAAACTCATTCGGCGTTCAGTATGTGGCTGTGAGTGTGCGTGCTTGTGTGTTATGCTTATGCCTATTACAGCATATCGGCTTAATGCAATCACGTCGTCAAGACAGAATCTGATAGAATCTGGCTAATACACACTGAAATAAATTAAATCATTTTAAAATTACTAAAATTATCCCTCTCTTCATCACACACCCAACATGGCATACAAAATGTCTTTGTACAGAAACAAACCAAAATCAAGAGATATTTATGAGATATAATTTTAATGTCATCGCAGTTTTAAATCTCTGCCACCAGGGGATGCTGCAGCACCCCCAGCACCCCCACTTCCCGCGCCCCTGCCGTTGAGGAGCTACTATGCGAGTCCCAAAACTGGCCGACGAATCAAATTGTGAGGGCGGGCTTTATACGATGATGGACAGATGATCAACAGTAACGTATCAACCACGTCACCAAAGAGCGCGTGTGTTGAATCTGTTTACAACGAAATGGCTGCTGCGGTAGAAATCAGATGTGTGGATTCTGACATTGAGTCTGTTCTAAAAGATATCGACAGAGCATTGATTTTAAAAGAAGAACAATGAAACGCGAGCAAGGCATTTGTTGATGTTTTTGCCGTCCTTCCTACGGGATTCAGCAAAAGTTGTCGCACTTATGAAGGATCAAGTTAAAGAAGCAACTGAAATGGGTATCACGGCGATGCAACTCGGTGTGCACGACGAGATGGATATAATTAGCGGTCGTTGCCAGCTTCTTTTCGGAAGCCCGGAATCGTGGTGGGACATGCTAGGCTCGGATATTTTTCAAGCAAACGTAATGGGTATCGTCGTGGATGAAGTTCAACTAATGTACAAATGGTAAGAGATAGTCTTACTGTATGACTTAATGTGATATAAATGAAATGTTGTAAACAGGTGTTGATGTATGTTCGCTAACTCAGACTTGTAGTGTGTATCATTGTAACGAAATAACTAGCAGTTCGGTCAAGCTGCAAATACGTCATTTCAACATACGTCTCACACCCCGTTGCTCTGATTGGTCGTAGGTCTATCCAATTGAGTGCAGAGGCATTTTTCGGTTGAGACAAGCCTCATAATTATAGCTCAATGGAGCGGTATCAGACTCAAATTCTGACTAGAATTGGACAACGTCAGGCTACAAAAATATGTGGTATTTTCATTAAATGTGGGACAAAATCTGCAATTTAAGAAAGCATTCTTTTTTATCAAATGATGAAAGCAATATTTTTTAATAAAAATTAACTCTTAAAATTTTCAGGAAAATTCCTGTTCAAACTTCATACCAATATTTAACGCACAAAAATTAAACTGTAGTTCTATGTATTAAGTAGTTCAGTTTATTGTCTAAGAAAAGCTTATAAACATTTGTTGGCATTTGACTGTTAAAGGCTAAATGTTGCCTCGGGCATTCACACATGTGCATATGCCTTTAGGAGCAATGCACATATTTGTGTGTTGAGGAGTAGGCCGTCAACATGCAAGGCATCTTTTTAAACTCCGGCTTATTACCGGCCTTTTCAAAAACACAGCCGCTGTGTTTTAAATTGCATTTTTAACTTTTCAACATTTACTTTAGCTGCTTTGGAGTTGTAATTTTTTTATTTAGATCTTTAATTACTTTTCACAAATAATAGTTCAAAAATGTTACGTTGGAAAATCTCGAATATACTTATTTTATCATAGTCCAAACCATCATAACATTCATACACATAGGCCAAACATTTTTGATGCTGGCAGATTTTATGATCCTGATCAAATATTATTCATTTCTGGTTTTGATTCCTTAACCGGATTGGAGCCCTGTTGTTTCTTTACCCCTATGAGATTAACAAATATTTTGGAAACACCCTTCCACGCTGTTTTGGAGAACTGCACTAAATCACTATAGTGTGTTTAGGTAAAAGTTCATTTCCCCTGTTTAGAGACCTCCAAGACTGTAACGTAAAGATAATAAATTATTTCGTCTTGAGACATACTGTAGAAATGCATTTAGTTTTAAAGAGGCCAGAAAGTTTAGTGTACAACTATGAATAATAAATTAAAGGGCCTTAATGTTCGCTGTGAGGAACAATGCTTTCATCACACGAAACAGTGATGTGCATTATCGGAATATTTCAAATAAACAATGACATACTAATTTAGCCTTGAGACTCAAACAACAGGCATCTAGAGGCAATGGAAAAAGAAAGAGCGAAATTCAAGGATGTAAATATTTACATCATATTTATTTCCTCCACATGGAACGAATCAAACAGTAAAATTTGGCACTCTGACTTGGGAAAGTCTGGAAAATCTTGGGATACTTGAGAAAATTGTGCGATACTTTGTCACTTAAACATTATTATTGCCAACTAATTTATAAAGGTATTATCTTAAAGTTGTTTAACTCATTAAGCCCTTTATGAGCCAAACAATTTTCATTCACTTCACAAAAAGTGATTATCTGTGTAAATCGCTTACAAAACCATGTTTATATAAATCGCATTGTATTTACAGTTATTTATAAAGAATTTTGACGTCTGACAACATTCAAAAGTCAACAAACTCGTTATAAACTTAACAATGTCATTAAATGGCATCTTTGGTGCATTGGTGTATTAAAACAAAACTTGGTATACTTCATTGCTGCAATGTCTTCATACAAAACACACAAGTAAGACGGCTGGGGACAGAACAACTTTTCCAAAATTCACATATATGATTATAACTGTTGAATATTTGGTTTCACTGATGTAATGCATTTAACCAAACTTGTATTACTGTTTTGGGTACAAGTCTCAGGCAAAGCAGCAGATGTGAAACCACATCCTTGACATCACCCCACTTTAGAGGCTCTCGTGCAATATAACCGAAGCAGGTCAAAGCCAATGGTAAGCCAAGAATGTCACAAACAATACTCTAGAGCAATTCACTGTAAAGGTCAAGTGTAATAACGGTTGCTTTGGTCATAGACCCGAATCATTTGCATACCATGTGGGAAACACGCTGTCTGCTTCTTGCTTAAAAAGACTTCTGTGGCCATTGCAACATACAGTACTGCCAACAATATGAACCATTTTAGCTGGCAATTGCTTTGCTGGTTATTCTTTTTATAATAGGACAAAACTTTCATTTGGCATTATAATTTTGTCAAAGTAATATTAGTTATTAGTTACAAACCCCATAGTAGATGGGCCAACCAAAACAACAGCAGTACACAATTACAGTTTGGTTTTGTATGATTTCTTTTTAATTATTTTTATTTTTAGGATTTGTATGATTTCATAATGACATTTTCTATTTGATATTACAACACCCTTCAGCCAAAATCCATTTATTTATATTACATTTCTATTAGACAATAACCCACGGTGACCTTTTCTTTGTCTTGGAGAGGAGGTTTGTTTATATATCGAAATGTCAGATTTACAGGCAGACAGGGAACACAACAATTGACATTATTTTGTGTAGCTTCTCATCACATCCAGAAACTCAATATCACCACATAGACAAACAGAGAAATACGCGACCACAGTGCGTTTAATCAAAAGTAATAAAAGTATTCCTCTAAAAGCATGTGACTTTAGCCAGCTTTGCTCATGGAAGCTCACTTTTAAAAACTTCTTTTGAACCAATCAACCAAATAAACGTCACTCCAAAAGCATAGAAAAATGATGTCATGGAAATGCTGACTTTCCTAGCAAACCGGAAACAATTTCTGTCACTGGTGTACCATATATATATATATATATATATATGGTATATGGTATCAACTGTGTATATAGATATGTCACTGTATGTATTTATTACTACATTGCTTCCAACGAATTAAACGTATGATGTTAGTCGGAGCCGATGGTGTTGTGGATGGTGCTACGACACATGGTGCAGACGCACTTCTGGTGACCTGAGTTCAAATCCCGGCTTGAGGTCCTTTGCCAATCCCATACCTCGCTCTACACCCTATAGTTTCCTGTCATCTCCCTAATTACTGTCTAACAATAAAGGCAAAAATGGCCCAAAAATAACTTAAAACGTAAAAATGTTTGATGTTAGTGTTGTAAGCGTTAAGAAACTCATGGGGGTTTACAAACAACATGAGAGTAAAACATGTTCAGAATTTTCATTTTTGCATTAACTATCCCTTTAATCTCAATTTATACTAAAAACACGCATTTCAGAGTCGTTTCAGCTACTGCGGATGCGCACAGGTTGGCAAGTGCCTCATGAAATTCTTTACAAAGTCCCTCCCACAGATTGCTGATTGGTCCTTTTCGTCACCATTTGCCCCCATTTATGGTAATAGAAGTGTTGAATCTTGTTATATTTATTATCTGTCAGGACTCTGCCTTGAAGTCTTGTTAAATTTGTATTTTGTCATTGTGGCAGAGTTCTGGCAGTCCCTGGCCTTGTGTGGAGGTTCATGCCTTGTTTTTGTGTTTGGCATGTGCCTCCGGTGTCTTGTCCTGTGACCCCGCCCCCTCGTTCTCCTGCTTATTAGTAATCATTGGTTTTCTCCCATCACCTGTTCCCGCTCGTTATCTTGTTTGGTTTCTTCCAGAGTCGTATAATAATAGAGTTACGACACTCACATAGACGTCCGTTGTAAGAATGGAATGCGGAAGTAACAGCGTTTCATGTAGTGACCGGTAGTGACGCATAGTTCCAAACGCAGCACTGAAGCCCATTCATTTCAATGGCACCTGCTGGTAAATCGATGAAATTACCGTTTCTCTTTACATTTTCGGACATTTCATTAATATAGTCAACAGTGATATTTTATGAACTCTGCTGTAGGTAATGATTATCGTTAATAATAACTAGTAAAAATGTTATATTTTAATGAGTTGTGTATAATGTGTGAATAATATAGATTTAATGGTTTAATATTTTATTACTGGTGGCCATCTACTTTATACTTATCTTTTTTTATATATTACGAGTAACACTAGGGGGCAACAGCGACAAGCTAAATGCCTTATAAGAAAGTCACACTGCTTCACAATGCTGCTGTGTGTTTCATTGTGTTTGGTAAGTAATACGAGTGATGTATCCTCGAAAATCACGTATGATTAACATTTAGTGTGTACTATAAATACAATTAAATATGAATTTAGTGTGTTTCTGTTATGCTTCACTGTTACAAATAACCACGTTGGCGATCTTTTTTTTTGTGATTTTAATATAGTAAAAGTGTAGGAATTATGTTTTTAGCAGATTGATAGCCATTTATATAGCCATATTTTGCTACAAAAATAAAAGATAAACTGTGTTGCTGTAGTTGGTATAGATAACCACAGTTATCTTTGGGTCACAATTAAATGTTTATCTTTATTAACTGATTTACTGTATTTCCATCACTCCCTAGTAAAAAAAACCTTATAAACATAGTAAGTATAGTGATCAGTTCCCATTACAAGCAAATATTTACCTAAAATAGCTGAAAACCTATGCAAACAGATTGACAGCCCTGCTTGGTTTGGAACTGTAGAACGTTACATGAATCACGTGACCGCGCGGCGGCGAGATCAAAGCGTTTCGTAACTCTGTTATTATACGACTCTGGTTTCTTCTATTTAATGTCAGTGTATCTTTAGTTCTGTGCAGGTTCATTGTGTTCTGTTTCTTGTGTTGCGTGTAGGTTTATAGTCTAGTTACCAAGTCAAGTATTTGTGTTATCTGTCAGAGTTATACGTTTCATGGTGTGTACCCCCTCGTGGGTTTTTGTTTGTAATAAAGTGTTTTTTGTTTTCCCCGACATCGTGTGCATTTGGGTTCATCTGTTCTACAATTCCTCACATTATCTTTGTCCGACAACATATAGATCAGGGCTGCTTTTAAAAAAAGCAACGTTAGCCAATTATGGTCACAAGTTCAATCATTACAGCATAGTTCAGCGATTTAGGTGTTTCCCAAAACCATCGTTCCAGCGGACATTCACAAACTACATTGCAAACTTTTGTGGTTTGACCGTCAACTTTCCAGCTGTGGTTAGAAGCATAATTCTCGCATTATGAGAAGCAGATGAGAAGCATAGTTCTCGCATTATAAGCATCGGACAGTGTAAAGTTAAGCTTGTAGTAAAACTGCACTATTAACTATCTATGCTGAAATTCCCATCTTTATATGGATAATTTCTTTGGTAACTACACTATTGTTAGTTAAATATTGTATGTTGAATATGTTTGCAGCTAATATGTAAAGTTGTTCTCTTTTTTACTTTATTTGTACAGATACAGTACTGCATTGTGTGCGTGCGTGTGTGTGTGTGTGTATATGTATATGTATATGTATATATATATGTGTGTATGTATATGTATATGTATATGTATATATATATATATATATATATATATATATATATATATATATATATATATATATATATATATATATATATATATATTTGGTGGTATAGCAGAGGGTTACCCGATTGTGGTATAGAGCACCATGTCAATAATGTTAAATCTGGTTCTTCTGTTTGTCCTTACAAAACACATATGTTTTCTATATGCCATGTTGACTTCCATACTGTATAAGAAGATAACATAACAGTGTAATAATGTAATAAAAATGTTGCAGGAAAAAAATCTGAAGAAAGGAAGACATATACATCTGGAATGGCACAAGAGTACGTAATTATAACATAATTTGTCACATTCATATGATCTATTCTTTTAAACATTTTAGGGTTGTGGTTACAATAAACATCATGTTGATGTGTCTTGAATAATTCATCGTTCAATTTTAGTGACATCTCTTTAACCGCTCAGAAATCTCCAACCAGGCAGCGTTTCTTAGGCATTCACCCACTCTGTGTTGTAGAAACACTGAAAAACCTCCCTCATAAATCAAATGGAAAATAGCAAATCAACTCAGAAACTGACCCGTGACGAACGTGTCCAAGTGACGAGACGAGTAATCGACTGGTGAAATGTCCACGCATTAATTATGTTAATTACTGATAAATGACGCATGGAAATGGGACTCTAACAGCACTTGAGGTCTGCTGCCTGAATTGATTTTGATGGAGTGTCATCATCACAGAATATCAGCGATTAGCATTAATATTTGGTGCTCATCAGCATCTCTTGTGGGAAGACCAGTTGAGACTTGATTTTAAATGTTAATCTTTGATATTTATGCATCTGGGCAATTTATTTGCTTTAAGAAGAATACAGGTTTTAAATTTAGAGTCTAGTCTGCCTTAAACTTTCCATTTCAAACTACTTTTAAAGGTAAACTATTCTGAATCTGTTTTGTGCTTTTTTAGCAGTGTTACATGAGCATATTTGTGAATTCTCTCCACCACACAACATTTACTGTATTTCGTAGCTTTTGGGTAAACAAATGTCATGTAACCACAACACCACCACACTGACGTTCATGCGGAAACAACATAATTTTTTAAGACAAAGCTGTTTGTTTCATAATTATTATATAATTATATAATTTTTATTTAAGGCTACACTGTCTTCCAAAATTAATGTCCTCTTAAGCACTATTCGGACGGGATTAGTTTTCCAAACGACGTTTGAGTTTCAACGTGTCTCCCAGGACGTCTGTGATTTTATGGACTCAATGGGACTTTTTCTTTCATGCATTTGGGCGTTGCAGAAGATCACGTGTTCCGGATACGCGTGTTTGTAATGTTTAATATTTTGCTTTAATTAAATGTACAATTATTACAGAACATGTCATTTATTAATTTAATTTTAACAAATCAAAATAAAATATACAAATCCTACTAAAGTAACGTTAGCCTACGTGTTTTATATAACTGTCTGCTTATAATAAACCCAAAGAAATGAAGAAATAATGATTAATGACAATTTATTATCTTTATTAATTAACAATAACAGAGTTTCTTACCTTATAACGTTACTGATATTACAGTGGCCAGTCTAAACAGTGTTTGATATTCAGCTCGTCTTAATTTAATTATTTTATTTGGCTGAATGGGAAAAAAACATCCATATCTGAATGAATAGGACTCAGGAAATACAATATACGCACGTTAGTAAGGCTTTACGGCAGATCACGTTGGCCAAAACACGAAATGAACCGCGTTTTCAAAAGATATTGCGGGCAAACACTGTCATTTGCATCCGGACAGGATTACATTTCTCAGAGGACCTCTGAGTTCGGCGAAAAACAGTAGGTAAATTGCTCTGGAATTTTTACGGAGGTCGTCAGAGAAAAACACGGACATGGCCAATTCGGACGGGATTAAAAACACAGAGGACCTCTGAGAAGCACGATTTTCTCAGAGGTCCCCCTGTAAAACTAATCCCATCCAAATAGAGGTTTTGTTTGCATTTGCAAGCAGCTTAGTACGACATACTGTTACGTTCTATGGAGAAGCGCCCTCTAGCGCACAGCAGATTATTACAACCTGTGGTTACGTTTCAAGGTTGTTTGCCTTATGTGTCAGATTAGATGCATTTGATTTCTGCATTTGGAAATTTAGAAATTGTTTATAGAAACATTTATTGATTTACAGATATTTTGGAGCATCTATCCGCACCCCTAACATAGTTGTAATTACTTATCACATTTAAAAAACACAACACACTAATAAAAGTACAGTCACATAATGCAAAAATTCAATAAACAATAGAATTAAAGCATTATTAACAACTTGTGTTGCAAAACCTTGAGAAGAGAGCCAAAAGCTTTTAATATTCCAAGCTGACGTAATGATGCAATCGGTCATGGGAAATTAGAATTGGTTGACATACCGTAACTTATAAACAAGTTGAAATTACTTAATTTGTTAAGTTAAAGTAAAATACAAACGTGCAGTATGTTTATGAGATTTTTACAGTGAATATGTCCACATGAAAATATCAAGAAAAACACATAATCTTTTTAATTTCCATTAGTTATTGTTAATGAGTCTACAAAAGCTTTTACATTATTGTCTTTCATGTAGCTAAATTAAGAACTGTCACTTTGAAAGCAGAAACAGAATGCGAAGAATAATTTTTTGGAAGTTTGATCTTTTTCACCGCCAGCATTTTTAAAAAAAGTTGCCAGCCAGCGCCAGCGTTTTTCATGATTTTCACCAAAGTTTAATGCCTTCCAGAAAATGTTCTTCTTTAAATAAACAAACATACAATATACCAAATGAAAGAACAGACCCTCTGCTTTCAAACAAAAAAAACCGTTTCATCCTACCTTTAGTGGTTCTTTTGCAATCAGCTTTTGAATATGGGTAGGTTTTTGCAAAAACACCATATTTTGAGCAAAAAGCAGAGATAATTCCATTTTTATGACGGACTTTTCATAGAGATCATATTCAGAGCGATCTTTAAAACAGACACGGACATGCAGCAGCTTGCCATAGGGCAATACTTCCGGGTTTAAAAAGTTGCGGAAGGGCGCCACCTGGTGGATAATAGCGGTATTGCGGAAAGACGGAAAATCTCGTCATTGGCGGGGAAGCGTTTTCTCTTAATTGACGAGATATCTCGTCAATGGCGGGGAAAGAGTTAAACCAAGTTTTTATTCTTGTGTCAAAAGTGTATGATGCTTTTGTAAATGTACTTTCATGTAATTTGTGAAATGGCTCTTTAACTTTGATGTAATCGTAAGATCAAATCTCTTATCTCCAAATTCTTAAAATCTTCCCGTAGCTCAGTTGTAGAGAATTGCGTTGCATAGAAACAATGTAAAGTTTCCAAAATCTATAATAAAACATGATGTGTTTGATTCTAGGGAACACGCATACAGTACAGCACTGATAAATGAATACCATGTAATACAAGTTGTTTTGGATTAAAGCATTTGCCAGATGCATAACATTTCAACATCCATTTAAGCTTGTAATGCATTTGCGAGTAATCAGAGGCTGTCGTAAACTTATAAACGTTTTACAGTATGTACAACTTAGCTTATAATTCTTGCTGTAGAGATTAGGAACATTTTACGAGTTACTAAGTTTCAACTTACTGCATCAGGAAACCAGTGCTTTATTTGATAATAAATCTACATCCCAAAACGACCCAGAAACATATTAAAATAGTAATTTGAAAATTATAGTGATTTCCAATTTGTTTTTTGTGAGGTGGAGGTTTGCTCCATATTATGCACTGATATTTTATATGTTTTGTTTAAATTATATGAATCGCACAGTGCCAGCCCTACTGAGACCTGGGAGCAAAAATTAATTTGTTATACTTGCGTTACTTGAGGTAATTAGTTCGTCTCTGCAGAAGAACAGATCTATAAGACTTTTCCAACTGTAATTTTGACGAAGTTGCTAAAGTTGAGCAAACAGTTAAACAAATTCACCTTTTTGATTATCATATTAATTAATCTTGCTTACTTATTCGTGTAATTTAAACATTTGAAGCTTCCACCCAGAAAGGCTGATTTACCCTGATTCACCCTGATTTAATTAAGTTAGAAGTCAGATGTAGAACGTTTATCTGATAGATATGTGTTGCTTGGGAAGACATCTTGATTTGATCGTCATGGTTTCATTAGCTTTATTTGTACAGATGAGTTGTTAACACTTTATAGTAGAGATTACATCAAGGAGAAAACTATACAGAATAGACAATATAATCACAGCTGTTTTTTTAAATGGTAGTGTTTTTAAAAGGTTACAATCTGGCTAGTTAAATGCTAATTATTACTAACGGTAATCACAAAAATGTCTGGTGGTGATATTTTTGCTATGATTTTCAAAGAAATACTTTACCCAAGAATGAAATTCTTTCATAATTTCTTTACTCTTGTGTTTTTTTTTTAAACCTGCATGAATTCCCTGAAACACAAAAGAAGATGCTTTAAAAAGAACATCTTGACATTGAAAGCAAACATTGACCAGGGGCTGTTTAATATAAATGCAACAATAGTGTATTCCGAACCAATTCAAAAGCTTTATGAGATAAATGTACATTGGCCATTTTCAATTCAAGTCTCAATTCTCATTCAAGAACACATATTTAAATAGCCTATGGCAAAGGCACGTGCATGGTTGGTGGGTGGGTTTTTGGAGGGTGCTGGAGGCAGAATAAATGCATCTAATCTAATTATTTTCTAAAATAAAATTACCAACATGATGACCTTTCAACTGATAACCTTATCTGGGTCGATCCTCCACGTATAGGCACCTTTAATAATTTAGCCCAGGGGTTTGGGTCCAACGTTGGGGGGGGAGTTGGGTCGTACACTGTCAGAAAAAAAGGTACAAAGTTGTTCCTTTTTCTGTCGCTGTGGTGGTACCCTAAAAGGTACCTTTTTGTACCTTTATGGGTATAAAACACATTGAAATGTTGTACCTTATGGGGTACAATATTATACCCTAAGGACCAATTGTGTACCTTAACTCTTTCACCGCCAGCGTTTTTAAAAAAAGTTGCCAGCCAGCGCCAGCGTTTTTCATGATTTTCACCAAAGTTTAATGCCTTCCATAAAATGTTCTTCTTTAAATAAATAAACATACAATATACCAAATGAAAGAACTGACCCTCTGCTTTCAAACAAAAAAAACCGTTTCATCCTACCTTTAGTGGTTCTTTTGCAATCAGCTTTTGAATATGGGTAGGTTTTTGCAAAAACACCATATTTTGAGCAAAAAGCTAAAATAATTCCATTTTTGTGACGGACTTTTCAGAGAGATCCCATTCAGAGCGATCTTTAAAACAGACACGGACATGCAGCAGCTTGCCATAGTGCAATACTTCCGGTTTTAAAAAGTTGCGGAAGGGCGCCACCTGGTGGATAATAGCGGTATTGCGGAAAGACGGAAAATCTCGTCATTGGCGGGGAAGCGTTTTCTCTTAATTGACGAGATATCTCGTCAATGGCGGGGAAAGAGTTAAGGTACAATTTTGTACCAGTTAAATTTTAGGGGTACAAAACAGTTAACTGTACCTTTAAAGGTACAAAATAGATCCTTAAGGAACAGTAATGTACCCCAAAAGGTACAACATTTTATTATGTTTATATACATGTAAAGGTACAAAACGGTACCTTGAGGTACCACCCCAGCGACAAAAAAGGTACAGTTTTGTACCTTTTTTTTCTGACAGTGTACAGTTGCTTGGTTGTTGCAGAGATTTACAAAAAAACAACCTACACATAAACAGTCTAGAGCAGGGGTAGGCAACATTGGTCCCCGAGTGCAGATGTCCTGCAGAGTTTAGCTTCAGCTCTAACCAAGAAAACCCGCACAAGCTAATCAAGGTCTAAAGAGTCACCTGAAAACTACAGGTAGGCGAGGTTTTATCAGGGTTGGAGCTAAAATCTGCAGAACTCCAGGACCGACATTGCCTACCCCTGGTCTAGAGCATTGGTCTCTAATGTTGTTACTAAAAGGCACCTATCCTGCATGTAAGTTCCAACCCTACTCCAACATACCTGCTTCAAATTTTTAGGTAGCACTGAACAACCTAATTAGCATGTTCTTGTGTTTGAAGTTGGAACTAAAATCTGCAGAACAGGTGTCCTCCAGGAACAGTCTAAATTAACTAGCAGTGAAAACTGTTTACTAGTTCACATGTTCCTCAAAACCTATTGGATAAACATGTAGAAAGAGTTCTAAGTTAAGTCAATGTCAGCTGACTCCCAAGGGGTTGAAAAAACTCCTAGAAGAAAAAAAAACTAATTTTATTAAAGGGGGGGGGTGTATACATGTATACATACGTTGAAGTAAGGACAGTAGATGAGTGGTGTGATGAGCTTCATGGCATCAGGAACTGGATCTGTTAGTCTCAGTGTCCTCGGGTTCGAGGACAAGACATGGAAAGAGAAACAAAATCCTATTACCATAGGGGCCATTCACATGTAATGCAAATGTCATACAGCATATTTTTTAAAATATTTCTAAGATGGAAGAATGCTGTGCGGCAGACGCTAGAGACTATTGAAAGATTTCTGTCAAACATCACAATTAGGTTCTTGACTGTGGAAGATGGCAGTGTAGCCGTCTATGGGCAACGTGCAATCTAAAAATATTTTGTTTGGAGCAATTCGGTTCAAAGAGTATATCTGTCTTAGTGGAGTTAAGCATAAGTTATTTTCCATGCAGTCACTGATATTGCTAAATCAGTCTGTTAGCTTAGAAAACTGGTATGTTTCGTTAGGATGTGAGGAAATATAAAGCTGGGTAACATCTGCATAGTAGTGAAAACTTATGTTATGTTTTGTAATAATGTCTCCTTGAGGTAACATATATAACGTGAAAAGGATAGGGCCTAGAACTGAACCTTGTGACATGACTTTCTTCATTTACAAAAACAAAGTGATAGCGGTTGGTAAAATACAATCTGAACCAGACTAATGCCTGACCCCTAATGCCAACATAGTTCCCTTTCTGTCATTTACTCAACATTGTGTCAATGACGACAGTATGGGGGTGTGCTCTTGAGAGCCAATAAGGGGCCATTTGGGCTTCTGTTTTCGATTGTCCTTACCTCCCTCAATGGCGTGGGAGCTAAGGGATATTCGGGGTACCCCAGATGAGCATGCAGTCGCAAGGCATACAAACCTGCATATGGCTGCCATTTGGCGAGACCGACCAAGACTCCCTTCCAAAGCCTGTAAGTTTTTCGGCACCCATGTCCAGCGCTTGCATGGCTAGGGGTAAGCTGCCTCCACCCTGCATGCCATGGTCATCTTGCATTAGACCGAGGTGTTTAAACATCTGCATGAGGGTAGGTCAGACTCAAAGATGTTGCAGGAACTTCACGCTGTCATTGACCTCGCTCTTCGTTGATGAATGTGACATCAGGCCCTCTGAGTTGAGCGATGTCCATTTTGGTGGTCCAAGGGAGACATCTGTGGCTTTATTTTGTGCAGTTGGGAGATGCAGAGAAGGTTTGCTTTCTTATCATACCCATCTCACGTATAAGGCTGTTTGCTATACTGCGCAGGATTCTGCTCTTCTTCTACGCAGTAAGGAAGGAGATGGAGGCTGTGAAACATGTTCATCTATAGGTACTTACCTTTATTTAGACTGTTTATTTAGACCGTGGTTTTTAGGTCTAAAGGGAAAGAGCAAGCTCTCTAGCGTAGAGCTTCTCAGGATAAAGTTGGACTCTTTCCAACAATCCAGTGTTGGTGGTTCTGAAACCTGTCAGATGTAGCCCAAGCGTTCCCACTCAGGCCCCCTAGGCATATGGCATCCTTGATGTTCCTTCAAGGGGCAGGGCATATGCTGGCACCTGAGGCCGGACCTCTGGAACCTCCATGTCAGGCTCCTGGATGGGACGAAGATGTCTCAGCGGACTTCCGCCTGCTGTGGCCGAAACCATCACTCAGGCTAGAGCCTTTAGAACGCCTAGTGGCGGCTCTATGCATTTAAATGGCGCAATTATTTTTATCCTGGTTATTCCTTCAGCGAGGAGGACTTACAGAGGTGCACCATCAGTGTAGTGCTGTCCTTCCTCCAGAGGGATTAGAAAAACAACTTTCTCTGTCTTCTCTCAAGGTATGTGTGTCTCCTATTGCAGCCCATCACCTCTATGTTGAGGGTAGGTCATTTGGACAGCATGAAATGATTTGTAAGAGAGGTGCGAGGATGTTAAATCCACCCAGACCACACCTTATCCCCTATTGGGCCTCTCTGTAGTCCTTCAGGCCTGACGAGGGCTCCTTTCAAGCCCCTGGGAGAAGCCAATCTTTCTCATCTTACGATGAAGTCCGTTCTCTTAGTAGCATTTGCCTCAATTAAGAGGGTGGGGAACCTGCAGGCACTCTCTGTCTCTCTTGTGTGCCTGGAGTTGGACAGAGTGACTCCCATTTTATATTGAGACCTCGGCCCGGCTACGTGCCCAGAGTTCCCACCACTCGCTTCAGGGATCAGGTGGTGAACTTGCAAGCACTCCCCTTTGGTGGAAAGACCCAACCCTGTCACTGTTGTGTTCGGTGCACGCACTGCGCCTTTACCTGGAACACACGTGGAACTTTAGAACGTCCGATCAGCTCTTTTGTCTGTTTTGGACTCCCTTGCACTTTACTGGAAGGTTGTGATGCCATTTAGCAGGCAGTATATCAAGTTGTACCTGCCTATGCATAGTTTATGGAGGTCAAGACATGGGACAAAGTTGTGCCATTTCACATAGGCACCCCATACTGTCGTCGTCGACACAATGTCGAGTGGATGACAGATAGACTTTTTATAGGTACCTTACCATTGATTGCTTTTATTTTTTCTTGTATTTTTTCCGTTGAGATTGAACTTCTATTTTGATTTTTGTCCTTTTTGGAGCGGTCACTGTATGTTAGTGTTGTTGTGTGTAGATTTCATTCATAAACATTCTTAAAAGTAAACTACAGACTTTAAATTAAAAAGTTGAAGAGTCATGCTGCAAAAAAGAATCACAAAAATAAACAAAACGCTAAACTCTTTTTAGAAATGATCTCCATTTACATTCACTAAGAGAATTGTTACATGGCGGCTTCTAATAACTCTCTCTGGATGTGGCAGAAGGCCAAAGCAGAACCTGAACAAACATTCTTTGACATGTAAATTCTAGCTCCCATGTCAACAGATCATCTTTGCAGTGTGAGATGTAAAGAGTTAGCTTACTGAATTATGCATTAGCTTGTATGATTAGTTCGCAGCTGCTCTCTCGGTAATTGAAAAAAATCCCCCTTTTGTTTGTAAAATCAAAATTGATTAATTGTTTGGTTTGGCAAAGTGGCAGAGCTGCGAGTTCATTGAAAGTTTTGGGCTTGTACCAAAGATATTAGGCATTTTTCACAAAATTAAGGTGCAAATGATTCAGATAAAAAAACATATTTTTAACAAATTTAAGTCAAACGTGAGTGACCCTAGAATTTGGTTTAACATCTCAGAGGGTCAAATGAAATATTGTATGGAATATTTTACATACCACTTTTTTGTAGCATTGTTAGTAAAATTTAGAAATTGAGCATTTTGAAAACTTTGCAGTCATAGATAGATTATTTTGTGCATAAAGTAAAAAAGAAAAACACTTGAGTAGTCATCTTATAAATTCATTGGTATCAGTTTCAAATGATCAAGCCGACCCCATAGCATGGCAATTTGTCACCATTTTACGAGGTGGCTAATTTGTACATATTTTTTATTAATTGAATTATACGAATTTGCCAACTTGTAAAATACATACATGTGTTGTGAGATCGGGTTGACTGAACTAATGTATTTGACACAATAATAACTCTTCCTGAATTTGGAAAACTGTTGAACCACAAAGTTAATCATTATTTACTGTGTGATATAAATACATATTTCTGCATCACATAAAGGGCATCTCTGTAATTTGATTTTGGTGATCCGTACTTATTTTCAGCCAATTACAGGGGCTGTGCATCAGTAATACTACAACAAGCAGCCAGACCTCTGAGAGAGGCAGTATTGAGTTGATCTCTCCATGTCTTTGGCTGAAGGTTAAATTCATCCATCACTCAACACATCATCACATTGGCTCTGTCAATTCATTTTATCCCACCAAGCTCTTATCATAAGCACGATTACAGGTTTTTAGACAATGTGCACAGTCATTGGTCAGTAAAGTGTTTAAAAAAGTCTCCAAGAGAAATGTAACAAAAATTCAAACTGTTAACCTTAGTGCAGAAAAGTTTTTTAAAAACAATTGACAAAATGTCAGTAGACATTATATATGACCCTGCCTGTGAAAACCCAGCTAAAGTTATTTTTGCCATTTACTGTCATCCTACATAATGTAAAGAATATTCTGTGAAAATATAACATTGATATATTTAATATTGACCGGGAAAAATCATATCAAAGAGTTGAAACTGATGCTAGTAGAATTCGAATATGAGACTTTAGAATGGAATTCAGACAGTCACATATGTGTACATTTTTTCATATAAACACATTTTTATAACTTTAGGAAGTTAGTTTTTTAATATTATCAGTTTTTTTAGTTAAGTATAACCAAACTTTTTTCATTTAGTTTTTGCATATGTTTACAGTATTTACTACATTATAGTTTAAAATCAGAATTTAAGATTTCAGATGATGACAGTAGATCTCCAGTGGCAACAAATACTGTAGGAAATGTCTTTACCTCCTCCATCTAAAAAAAAAATAAAAAATTACACCGGTCTTTGCCTTCATACTTACAGCAGTAGCTGAATAGATAGAAAATGACACTGTAATCAAAAGCACCAGTATCAAAAGTACATATTTTAAGATGTAAAAAAACTCCACTTGTTCTTTAGCTGGAACTAAAAATTGCTCTCAATTTACATCTAATTGACCATATACACTGCATATTAAGCTGTCAAAAATAGGAATCTGATGTCCCCTTAGAAGCCAGCTACAGTAAAGCAGCTTTTTAAACCATACATCTCTCACTGGAACAAAACCATTTGAACAAGTGTTATTAATTACCTTAATGATTTTCAGAAGATATCTCTGAATGGAGATTAACGTTTAGTTGCACTATTCATTAAGCATGCACTATAATAGTGATGGATGATGGATGTATAGTATGTATAGACATATGAATATTTGAGTATCAACCTCTAAAGTGTATTTTTTGGCAGCAAGTCTTGAAATACACTATTATTTTATTTAATATCACAAAAAGTTATAGCTCCATGGCATTGTTATTCTAAGCACATATAAATGAAGACCCATATGAGTACGCAGTGGTGTAGTCAAGGTGCCTTTGTTCCTCAGACTAACCTGGTTTGCATTTACACCCAAAATGGCCTCACCAGTGTACAAGACTTTTTTGATTTATGATGTTTCAGACACATATTACTATGGAAAGTCTGACATTTATTTTCATTGGGGAAACTCTAACCACACTGAATTTATTAGGGTCTTTCCGGGCCCTCACTAACACTTGACTTATTTAAAAAATATTACATTTATGAAAGGGGAATTAGGTTTCTTACAAATATATCATTTATTTGTATTAAAAGTTTAGAAGTTTCATAACTTGTTTGGAATTGTTCAATAAATGTCAATATAACGTCAGGCCTACAGTATAAAAATTGTATATGTTTACACCGTTTTCTGGCATGTTTAAATCAAATGTTTTCTGGCTTTTAAAATCTGTCCGAGGACAATGCACTTAATTATAATGCAATTTTCAGTGAAGACTTTAAGAATTAAAGGGCTTGTTAACTTATCATACATCTAGAAACATTTTCATCATTAACCTCCTATAAGACTCGAGCTTTGGTTTGGCTTGCACTTTCTTGCAGATTTCTTCCAGCTATTTGAGGTTAGGAAGAACCAATAAATATAATAACAAAATATTTTTCTTTGGACATGAAGTAGTGTAATTGTCCACATTCATGTACTGTACTGTACAACAGGTTCCAGTTACACAGAATTAAGTATTATGGTGCAAACAACAAAAAAATGTGATGTCCATGTTTATTTATAAGCCATGGGGCTGTTAACATTTCGTGACTTTTGCACATACAAACACATTATTTTGAATGTAGACAGGCAAATTAGAGAGCGACATAAAATGTGAACCGTTTTGATCCTACATATCTTAACCAATTACTTAAAAAATATAGTTAGCACAAAAATGACAAAATACATGTATAGTTTAGATGATGCATTTTTAACTGTTTATGGTTAGTTTATGTTGCTTTTTGAAGTTAAAGTTTTTGAAATCTATAGTAATTTATTTATTACACATGCAGAAAAAAAATTGAGGAATGCACATAAAAACAAATCACAAAATAAATACACCAGTACAAATGAGTTGCTGTTCATTACCAAAGAGCATTTGTCAGCTTAAATTGAGGTCTGACTAACATTTTGATAAGAGAGTCAAAAATGACAAAAGAAACCATATACAGTAGTCTGTGTTCAAGGTTTTCAAAACAGCTGAATTCTATTAAAGTATTGTTCATACTTGACACGTCCGCATTAGCGTATTGTTACGCACAACAAATATAACGTCAACGCAGAGTGGGCGGTCTTGCGAGTTGGGTGCGCGAGACCCTATTTTGCGTGGAGGTTATGCACGGCAATTTTTGTAACTGTGCGCGTGGCTCTGCATCCAAAAATGACCAACCTCAAGGCGATTCTGGCCAAACAGGCAAGCCTGTATACAGTATCTCTTTGATCAATTCAAGCAAAAAAAAATTTTTCAAAACAAATTTATTAATTTATTGTCACCATATCAATAGATATGCATTTTGATCTATTCACTTGTTGGGGAAGGTCAATTTGGCATCTCCAAAACACTTAACATATCTTTGGACTGTGGAAGGAAAGCAGAGTACCCGGTAAACTCACGCTGACCCAAGAAGAACATTATAATCTCTACAAAATAGGCCCCCTGACTTAGCTGAAAGTCAAACCAGGAACCTTCTTGTTGTGAGGCAGCAGTGCCACCTGAAAGTTGCTGGAATTAACTAAAAAAAAAAACTTAAATCCAAGGCATTGTACAGTATAAAGACACTCAGCATACTGTAATGTCAAGAGCATTAAACTGGACCTCTAAATCACTGAACAGTGTAATTTTAGTGTGGTTTGATGTGTCATCTTTTATGTTATTTCCAGCACCCAGAGTGGTTTATGGTTGGAGAAAGCCACAGAAATCCTGTGGCCACAATATCTGTTGTAGGTTTTTAATCATGGTGGGGAATCTGTAATGGGACTGGCAGGCACCTCATGGCACTCATTAGATCAGATGTTTTTTCTGTACAGTTGCATGGTGGCCGGGGAATATCTGGGAGTTTAACATGGCCATGCAAATGCTGCTCTTCTTTGTAGTATTCCAGTCCTACCAGTAAACATTATACAAGACTTTTTCCTGTTACTTTATACTTAAAGCCCTAAACTTCTTTTGATAGTTGTGTAAATACCCTAGAAAGACCCTATAGCAGTGCACTATTAAACTAATTTAAGTACTTTACAGAGACCCAAATAAATTTAAACTTCTATTGCCACCATGGTCAACACTGGAATTTAAACTTCTATTGCCACCATAGCCAACACATAGTCAAATTGTCATTTGGACAATTTGAACCTAATTATACATCACTAAAGAATTCACTTGACCAACATTAAGTAGTAATATTACTGATATAAATATCAAGCTTTAATATTAAAGATGGCAAACGTTTCCAGTCACCGTTTTTAAAATAGTCATAAGCTTGTTTATTACAATGATTAGTGAAAACACCTAGCCATACAGTAATGTACAGTACAGCCTCTTGTTATACTAAATCACTAAGGTTTGTATAATGTAAGCTTAATGTGTCATTTGTAATATTACTATGAATGGACTTTATATCCAAGTAATATAATTTTTTTACAAAAAAAAAATGGTGAATATCATTAACACACGGTGTCCACCAATCATATCATTGGAATTGCAAATGTAGATGGCTAGCAAACAAGCTCAAATAATTGCACGTTTTCTGAGAGGTTTTCCGCATGACTGCGCAAAAACACCAAAGGTGATGGACATGCAGAAAGACAATTTACGAATCATCTGAAATGGGTTTAGACAAGCACAGCTGCCTTCCAGTTTATTACTGCGTCTTGAATATTTACCAAATAATCACACTCTGCAATAAATTACACCGGCTAACACTGACACAGTCTATGCATGAGCTGATTTTAAATGCAGTGCTGGATAATATGTATCTGAACCACAATTCCAGGTTGCTACTATAGTCATAATGCCATTGACACACACAGAAAGAGAGAGAGAGACGATTCAAGATTCAAAGCGTTTATTGTCATATACCTAGTGAAAAAAGCAGGTTTCCATGAGCAATTACATTTTTACTTTGCTTTCCACAAAGAATTCCAGGACTGTACATACTGTCATGATCCTGTCTTCAGGTCACAGTTTTCTAGTCATAGTGACAGGATCATGGCAGCCCAATGTTTTGTGTGAGAGCACTGGCTTTGTTTTTCCTAGCCATGTGCTTTCTGTCTCGTCTCCTGACCCCGCCCCTTGTTTCCTCGTTAATTATCCCATCATTGTTTGATTCATGTCACCTGTTCCCCTCTTGATTTGCTCCCCTATTTAATGCCCTTGTGTTTGCTGTCCTGTGCTCGATCGTCTGTTTATGTGGAGTTAATATTTCTCCAGTTACATAGTCTAGTCAAGTGTTAAGTCAAGTCTTGTTCATTGTAGAGATTATTTTACGTTTATTGTCTTGTTCTCTGTTGGTTTTCAGTCCAGTCAAGTTTATTATCTAGTTTAGTGTTTACAGTAGTCTGTCATTAGTCATATCTTGTTTTTGCCCCCTCGTGGGTTTTGTTTTCAGTTTCATTTAATAAAGTGTTCATTGTTCCCCCATTCTGTCTGCGCTTGGGTTCTGTCTCCTGGCATCCCTGACACATACATACACAAACTATACACTCATGCATACATACAATGTAAGAAACATAATAAAAATATGCTGCAGCAGTAGTAATATAAACTATGAAAAATACTATTATATATTTATATTTATACTTATATGAGAATATGAAAATATATAAATATAGACTATGTACAAATGTACATTATTAACAGTATTAACTAATGTGCAAAAGAAAAACAGTAACTAGTATAAAGTAGGAGTGAAGAATCAGAAAATATAAATTAGACTATGTATATGATATCTGTATAAGCAAATGCACAGTATTAACTTATGTGCAAAAAACTGTAGTGCTCTAACGTGCAAATGAGCATCAATGGTAGCAATAACATTAAGAGATGTGCAAAAATTGAGATGGTGTTGCATGAATAATATTAGCAATATATAATGGTGGTGGTAATAGCAGCCATTACAATGTTCAAAGAAGATGAACAGTTGGACTGACTGATTCTCTGAAATGGATGGTCAGCTAAGCGTTTAAGAGTCTAATAGCTGAGAGGAAGGAGGAGTTTTTTAGTCTGGATGTCCTGCAATTTACACTCCTGTACCTCTGTCCTGAGGGTAGGAATGTGAACAGTCCGTGTTGGATGGGGTCTTTAATAATGGATAGAGCTCTTCTATGGACTCTGACATGGTAAAGTGACTGCAGAGAGGGCAGTGGAGTCTCACGAAATTTTGTTATATAGTCACATATTTTTTTATTCTTTTTTCGTGCTATTATCACGAAATTTCGTGTTTTTTCGTGATCGTATAACGAATTCCTGTTTTCGTGTGATTATCACGTATTGGTTACTCAATTGTTTTGTCCTATTTTCTTACCATTGTTGCTTCGGTTTAGGGTTAGATTTACATGTTACAAATGACATCCCTAACCAAAACCCAACTCTAACCCTAACGCCAGGCGACATATAAAAAAATAAATCAGAAAAAATAGTATAAACCAATATATAAAGTGACATTCTAATGCAAGCACCAAATCTAACCCTAAACCGAAGCGACAATGGTTTAAAAATAGGAAAAAGCAGTTGAGTAACCAATACGTGATAATCACACGAAAACAGGAATTCGTTATACGATCACGAAAAAACACGAAATTTCGTGATAAAAGCACGAAAAAAGAATAACAAAAATACTATATCACGAAACTTTGTGAGACTGGGTAGTCTCAGCAGTCCTCACTATTCTCTGCAGACGCTTGCTGTCCCTTACAGTAGTGCTGCCATACCATGCAGTAATGCAGCTGGTCAAGACGCTATCAACAACACAGCTGTAGAAGTTGTGGAGGATCTTAGTTGACATGCCAAACTTCCTCAGCCTCCTCAGGAAGTACAGCCACTGTTGTGCTTTCTTAACCAGCTGGGTGGTGTTAATTGTGGACTTTTCAATTGATAATGATAGTCACTGTTAAAATCTTATATCATAGCCATGGAGCTTGTATAAATTCCTACACTTCTTGGCCACTTGAGAGTGTGTGTTTGTCAATACCAGTTGATGGATTTTTTTACTGTGTTAGACACTGTGCATTTAATACAGAAGCCCTTAACTTCTATACAACACAAAAATCCTGCAGTAGGACTTCCGTGTTATATAAAGCATTGAGAAAGTAAAATGTATAAACCAAAACTAGGATTAATTTGTGTGTAATGTGTGTTCACATGTGTTTGTGTGTAAAAATTGTTAAACTGGTTCCAAGTCTTTCTTTAAAAATCACCAAGAACACATGAAACTATAATATTAAGAGACACTTTCTCAAAAGCTTCGCCCTCTATGACTAGTTTTAACCTTTAATGTTTAGCTTTTAATACTTAAAACACCTCACTGTACTTATTACTTTCTCTCCTTGAACTGTGAAGTGTTTTTCCAGGGGGGCATAGACATCTTACATTCTCTCTCTCTCAGAAAACATGCAATTCTCCTTTTACCTCTCTGCTTTGCTTTGAACAAAAAAGCAAAGAAAGAATTGCGCACACATCTCAACATCTCCATCTCCGCATGATGCAATGAGATTTAACCACAGTCAAGCTCCAGCAAGGACAAAATTTTGACAACCAGTCCCATGTTGCTACTTTGAAATGCACGGAAAAGAGCTGCAAATTATTCTCATGGATTTTCAAACCGGTAAAATGCTTCAGTTTGAGCAAAAACTCTGGAATTTCCGACATTATTTTAAAACCACACACAAAATCTGCTGTCATATACAGTATGTGCTAGGTTTTACATTTATTATTGAACTAGTAACTTAAAAAAGAAATTGCAACATTCCCAGTATTTCTGCAATCAGATATCTGTGTTTCTTTCTAAATAACAGATGAAAAAGGTCATATAGCCCATAATTGCAGGCTGGAAAAGCCTTCAGTGCTAAACTGCTGCTCAGTCAGGATTATGCATTATTGTGTCAATGCCATTTGAGCAGATACCAGGGCCAAAGGGAGAGATTGTGTTGTAATGCATTAATAGCGTAGCAGAATTTGCAGGAGAAGTTTAAAACAAGAAATAAGTGTATTTTTTACAATAAGACTTTGAAAAAATCTTTATTTTGGTGTCACAATAAATAACTATGATACCTATTACAGTATGTGATGTGTTTATTATTATTATTATTTAGTATGTGATGTATTCATTGAGCTGAACAGATCTGATTAGATGACACACATTATATATGATTTTATTATCTTTGATGTGAAATCTGGAAACGTGTCTTTTTATAGATGTCAGATCTGCTATCCATGGTGCTGAGATATGTAAACAAAGAATTTAATATTTGTCTGTGACTGCATCTCAGAAACAGATGTCTGAGCTTTTGACAGTTCAGAGACAATAAGCACAACCCATATGACGAAACATTATTGGTTATTGGTATATACCATATATGTTTTTTTATATATAGTACTACTCTGTTTTATATATAGTACTACTCCTGCGTTAGGGACACGCAGGAGAGGATCAGTATATTAAATTACCTTTAATAATCCAAACACAGGTAAACACAAAAGCATAGAACACAGACATGGCAAACATAAATGAGAACTGACAATGAATACAAAAAATGAGTATATGAAGTCCAGGTAATAGTGAACAGGTGAAGACGATAAACAAAGATGGTGGATGACGGGCTGCAAAGAATATGGGAAATGGAGTCAGGAAAGTGAGGGCAAATGACAGGGGGATTGTGACAGTACTCCCCCCTCCTGGAAAGGCGCAACCTCATGCCACAGGGGAAGATGGAGAGATGGAAAATGAAGGCAGATGACCAGGGGAATCATGAAAATACTTCCCCCTTCCGGAAAGGCATGACCTCACGCTGCACGGGGAGACGGAGAGCAGGAGGGGGTCAGGGGGAGGGTGGTTGATCAGGAGGTTGGAGACTGGAGAAGCAGGGGGAGGACCCAGACCGCAACCAGAATTATGTCCCATGGAAGAGTTCATGGAAGGAGCCACCATGGTGAAGATGGAAGGAACAACACCAGGGAGGCGACTGACTGAGATGGAGTGGGTGGGGAGAGCCCAGGATGGAGAGAGCAGATGAAGAGCCAGGGTGAAGCCAAACTGACGGCGACCAAGGCAGCAGTGGGAATCTGAAAGGCCATGGTGTAGCCAAGGCGACAGAGGACCAAGGTAGAGCTGGGGGGAGGGAGAAACCCGGTGGAGTGAGAGGGACGGAGGAGTGAAGCCCTGACAGGCCCGGATTGGCCATAAGGAGAACCAGGAGGATTCCTGGTGGGCTGGTCTGTTTTTTTTTTGGCCATGAAGGCCGGTGTTGTCATGCCACCGGGATGAAGGTTGCTGTCCCTAGGCTGCCAGCACTTACAGCAGCCCCATTCGCATAGTTGCGGGTGAGAGATGTCCCTGCCGCTTTATGCCCAAGTTGATTGTGTCCCGAGTCCCGACCAATGAAGGGAAATGAAGTGGATTATTCTCAGCTTGATGTATTTAGCATAGGGATCAGGTCTATAAACAACTTTCAATTCCAGAGCTTCAGATATTAAGATCATCCGAATGTCATGAGACACAACATCATCATAAGAAAACATCAATCCGCCCACTTTTATGTTTGAGCTTTAAAGCGGTCTTCTGGCATTATCGACTAAATCAAAAAACCACCTTCATGCTACTGTATCAGAGGTTTCACATAAATTAAGTTACGTCATCATTCACTTACGTGTTGTCCCAAACCCATGAGAGGTCCTGTGAATTTTTTAAAATTTTTATACTGAGGCTATTTAACAATAAGTAATAAGTTCACTTACTGGAAAAATTCTTGCATTAGGGTTCATTAACATCTAAAATGCATGGAAAACACAGGACGTGCCGCTTCTTCTGCTTTTCAAAGCGCTTACTTGTGAACACGAGTTTTGTTTCAGACGTGTCTATATTTGAGTGCGCTTGCCGCGTGTGTGTCTATATAGACTTGAGCGCGTCTTGATACGAACGGCCTCTAAAAGGAAAAGGATTTACAAATCGTATTTTTTTATCCAAGTCATACTGTAGATGTAACCATGAATCCTCTATGAATAGTCATTATTCATAATTTATTGCAAGAGGAACAAAAATATAGCGTACAGCGTCAGTTCAGGCAGGCCACGTAGTCAAGCGATGCTATCAGCTGATTGTCAAACCTAAACCCAGCCTATCAGCTGATCCGATTCCTATGCATCAATTGGTCCCTTTCAAACAGGGCGCCTTATTTAAATGGATTTTCAGTCTGTCTGCTTGGCTGCTTTCACTGCTTTGCTTGCAAAAGCGCAGTTTCTTGCAACATGATTATACGCTTTTATTTTGCTGTAACGTTACTCACCCAACTGCTGACCATGTCTGCCGCCGCAAATGATAACGTTACAGATCCGTGGCAAATTGAATTCATCGAAGAATCCCAGCATCAAATAAGTCAAGCGGAGGAAGCCATTAATGACGAAAGCAATGCTTCTGTCCGCCGGAGCTCTCGCCTGGCAAGTAAATCATCATGTAGTCCTCCCAGCATCATTGACTGGCCGCTGCCGAAATTACTGGAAACCTTATACAGACACGACATCCCGGCACCAACTGGAGCTTCGCATAAGGAACTGTTTGCTTTGCTTTGTGAAAAAATTGACGTTCCAGCAGCAGATATTCCTCCTCCTCCTCCATTCTCCGGCAAGAAACAGACGCAGAAGAGAAAGAATCTAGAACCGGCTTCCACTTCGGCTGATGTTGCACCCAAGCGGGCAGGCGGATCCGACGTCTCAACCCGAGCAATCTACTCTTCTTCAGTCCAAAACAACGACCCAGTATTGTCAGCTTTGTCCAGCATTCAGTCTTCGCTCTCCAACATGAATTCCAGAATTCAAGCTCTTGAGTCCGGTTCAAGGTCTAAGGCCTCGGCAAACCTTTCCATTTCTGGTCCGTCTTGCGATAACTCCTCATCGACCACGGCGCGGCTGCCCGTGTTTACTCCGCAGCAGAATGATGACGTCATCAATTCAGTGACTATACCACGAAGAACTATGGGAAGTGCAGTTCCCGTGACTACAGGCTCTCCATTCTTTCCGCCGGCTGCTGCGATTTCTCATCAGTTGAGAAGCCAAATCATCGCAGGTAATGATGTCAACCTTGTCAAAATATTATTGTGCTCCGAAATGAGTGAGAAGCGTGTTGTTGATTGCGGCGATGTGTCTGTTATGCTTAAAGATAGCGACCCCCGACTTTCAAAAATGTTAACGTTAGCTGAGTTTAACCTGTTAATCCAGACAGCCGTTTTCAGGCCAAATCATGAAATTTACATGCCCACACTAAAACAGCTGTAGTTCCAAAACCCTTGTGACCTACAGACACAATTTTGATACCTCTAAAAAGAAGACACTTGTGTCTTTACTTCTCAGTTATCAGAATTCAGATATGTAAAAAAAGCTAAATGTTATAGACACTGAAGTGTGGTGAAAATGTTTTATTAAAATTAAACGTGTTTTTATTTAATTAACAATGTCATATTAAATGTGCCATACCAACCCAAATACAACATAGACTTAAGACCACATGTCTGACTAATCTATGTTTTAAATTTGAAGATGATATGATAAAAAATAAGGTTACTGTAAGCTTTGATCTTCACCATGGCACATTTCAAAAAATGGCCACTGGGCTGCTCCAAATCATCACCTGCTATAATGATGTAGAATAAAGTAGAAAAAGCTCTATAAATTAAATATTTACATGTGGTTATTACCTAGAGTATGTATCTACAAAACTTTATTTATTACATAAAAACATTGTATACACATTTGACAAAAATGTGTTATAATTTAAATATTGAAATAAACTAGTAACCGTAAACTACACAGAACATAGTAATTATGAAGCTTTTAAAATATAAATAAAACTATTTACATTGTGGACACCTCATGTTTTACAAACTAAAGCACTCACCAGTTGTTGTGAAGTGATAAAAGAGGCATTGATATTAATGGCGGTGACGTATCTCTATCGCGAGTAAATTGCGTAACCATTCATTCACTGATGGGCGATAGAAAAGCACACAGACAGCGATCTGTTACTAATAATAAGCTTTTGTCCTCACAATATACATTCAGAGTACTTGCATAATGTTAGGTAACGTACATCAACAATGTCTGCAAATAGCGAATGTGCATCAGAATGACAAGCAGTCTAAGTTACTGCAGATAACAGGTGCACGAAAAAACACACAAAAACATCAATAAAACACTAAACTTATTAGCTGTATGTGAAATATTAATCATAATGTGTGTGTGTGGACTCATTTTAAACATAATACTCTGACTGACCTGATCGCGTATGCCTTTTCCATAGTAGAATCGCGCTGCGTGTGCAGTTGTTGAATAACAATATGGATTTAGGATTATTTTATGCAAAATCCCATGGAAACAACAAAGAAATATCAATATTTCTCATATGTAATACGTTTGTGGACTAAAACTGCAAATGGATGTTATATTGTGAATGCTAAGCAATGAGATCTCAGCAGTGTGAACTCGTCTAAAGTTATGAGGGAGGCGCAGTTTCATAATAAGAGCGTGAAGTCATTTTATGAATGAACAAATTTAAATATGACCTTGTTGCATAAAATGTATTATTAGTTTTGCTAGAGCATTTATTTCATGGAACAGCACTTAGAAATGAAATCTAAACCCTTCAACCTTTCTAATGATATATGGCATGACAAGTTTAATAACCTTCTTCATCAGTATAATGTATTGTAAACTTAATAGTTTGTAAACAAAAACGCGTCTGTACCACGCACGGGCCCGTCCGCCTTAACAGGTTAATGTGGCATTTGGGGTTTACAGAGACGTCATCTGCGAAATGTATCCGTCTCGTAGAGCCGAGCTTGACACTTATCTAGCAATCATTTCTGACTTGGCTTTGACCTATGGAGGAACTCTCTTCTATGAATATCATAAATCATTCTCTGCAAAAGCTGCAATGTTCATTCAACGGTTCAATCAAAGATTGGACTGGTCTGTAGTTGACTTAACCCTCATAAGCAGACATTTCACTGGTCATCAAGCTCTTTCCTGCTCGATCTGTGGCTCTCATTCTCACACCCTCAATCTATGCCCCAAATCTGCGTCTCCTCCATCTAAGTCTGGTTTTCAAACTGTTGACTCTAAGGTGACACCATTTGCTACTCCCCTATGTTATAATTTTAATGAAAATGTTTGCAAATTCTATAATTGTAAATATGTTCATGCTTGTAGTTACTGCGGGGACGGCCACCCAAAATCTGTGTGCCCAAGACGAACCCGCTTTATGAGAAAGGACAAAAAGAAATAAAGCCATCAACCCCAGTCAATGTTCCAAAGCTGGGACAGGCACTGAGAAATCATCCTAACCGCTGCTTTGTCAATTATTTAATAACCGGACTTATCCAAGGGTTTTTTGCAGGATTGTCTTGGTTGCCTAATCAGTCTTTTTTCTGTAATAATTTGCTTTCTGCTGTTAAAGAACCTGAAATTGTCGATTCCTTGTTGGAAAAGGAAGTTAAGAAAGGATTTCTCATTGGGCCTTTTGATAAATCCCCTTTCTCAATTTGTCGGATTAATCCTATAGGGATAGCTACTCGAAAATATTCAGGAAAGAAGCGCTTAATTTTTGATTTGTCCGCCCCTCATAATGATGCTGCTCAAAGTATTAATAGTCTTATTCCTCTAGCTCCATTTTCTCTGTTTTACGCAACCATTGATGACGCAATTAAAATCATTAAAAAAGCAGGTAGGGGTGCATGGCTCGCAAAGGCAGATATTTCAGACGCCTTTAAAGTTATGCCTTTGCATCCATCGCAGTGGCATTTATTTGGCATTAAATGGAGGGAAAAATTTTATTTTTCGGTCAGGCTCACTTTTGGCTGTCGCAGTAGTCCAAAAATTTTTGATACACTATCAGAGGCGCTATGTTGGATTCTCCTAAATAACTGCAAATTACCGCATGTGCTCCATCTTTTAGACGATTTTCTGCTAGTGGATTATAAAAACTCAAAGCCAGAAAGATGCATTTCGGCGTTAAAATACACTTTCGCCGATTTAGGTGTTCCCCTTTCTGAGGAAAAAACTTTAGGCCCACTCAAAGTTATCGAGTTTTTAGGCATTACATTAGATTCGAATCTAATGCAAGCCTCGTTGCCCCTTGAGAAATTAAAACGCATTCGTGAAATCATGAGAAATGCTCAGAGTTCCGTTTCTTTTTCAAAAAGAGATTTGCTTTCTTTACTAGGCCATCTTAATTTTGCGATGCGTATTATTCCCCAAGGCAGGTCTTTCATTGCCAGACTCCTCGATCTTTCCAAATCTGTCAAAGATCTTAAGGACATAGTTACCTTAGACGCAGGCTCCAGATCAGATCTCAGTTTCTGGTCTTTGCTCCTTGAAAATTGGAATGGCATTTCTTTTTTTTATCATGATGATCTTGAGTCTTCTTCAGCCCTTGAATTGTATACAGATGCTGCGCCTTCTGTCGGTTTTGGGGGGGTTTTCAATGGTCAGTGGTTTGCTAGCAAATGGCCAAAGGAGCTGCTTTCCATGCCGGATAATAACATGTCCACTGCTCTGTTGGAATTATATCCCATAGTGATAGCTTGTATTCTGTGGGGGAAACAATGGTCTAGAAAACAAATTCTGTTTTTTTGTGACAATGAGGCAACTGTTAATATTATTAACAAAGGTCGCTCATCAGTTCCGTTTATCAACAGATTCGTCAGGCGCCCTACTTGGTTATCTGTCATGGATAATTTCATTTTTCGAGCTGCTCATATTCCAGGTTTAAACAATCAAATTGCTGATTCCCTTTCTCGATTTGAATTTCAGAAATTCCACCTCCTGTGTTCGGATTCAGCGCCAGCCAGCTTGGTTTGCCCTCTTTTCAGCCAAACGGTTCTAGATTAGACATGACCCTTCAATCTTATTTGCATTCAGCAGCCAAGTACATGCGTAGTGGTTTAGCAAAATCAACATTAAAAATGTATGACTCTGCTTGGTCTCATTTTAGTTCTTTCTGTGCAACTTTCACTGTAGATGTACTTCCTGTCAATGTTTCATATGTTAGTGCTTTTATAGTCCACTGTTTTGAGTCTCGTAAAATGCAGCCTTCATCCATCAAGAGTATGATAGCCGGCATTCAGTTCCATCTGCGCTGCTTGGATCCATCCACCATCAGCTTGTTAAAAAATCCTTCAATTCGTCTCCTGCTCAATGGACTTAAAAAAGAGAAACCTAAAGGCAATGATCATCGTCTCCCTCTCACACTTCCACTTTTAAAAAAATTAATATCACGTCTGAGAGAGGGATGCTTTGGGATCTATTCTGATATTATGTTGGAATCTGTTTTGCTTACGGCTTTCTATGGTTTTCTCAGAG
Organism: Paramisgurnus dabryanus; assembly: GCF_030506205.2. NCBI lineage: Eukaryota > Metazoa > Chordata > Actinopteri > Cypriniformes > Cobitidae > Paramisgurnus > Paramisgurnus dabryanus. The sequence goes on from NC_133346.1 coordinate 23,625,586, forward strand.
GTGGCGAGTTTTCAACACGCACAGATTCTTTTAATCCGTCACATGATCTCACAATATCTGATGTTTCAATATTTTCTCACCACTTCACCATATTTCTAAAGCACTCAAAAACTGAGAGGGATGGGGAAGGATCTTTTGTTTTTGTGTCTGAAACTAACTCTGCTTTTTGTCCCCTGTCGTCTATGTTGGCTTATCTGAGGTGTCGTCCACAAGCTTGTCTGGAGGACCCATTATTTACAACAGAGGAAGGAAAGCCCATGTCCAGAGCCTGGTTTGCATCCCGTTTCCGCCTGCTTTGTCAATTCTGCGGGCTACCCCCAGAGTGTTATTCGGCCCATTCGCTGCGCATAGGGGCTGCTACAACTGCAGCTTCCTCTACTCCCGTTTCTACCCTAAAAGCTATGGGAAGATGGTCTTCGGCAGCTTATGAACGGTACCTCCGGCCAGATACTCGAGCCATCCTTGAGGCTCAGAAAGCTATGAGTCATGATTGTGATATGTAGTTAAAATAAATATCGCTTCAGTAATTTATTGCTTACTTTTATTTTTCTGCTTCATATATCTATTTCTCTGCTAGCTTCATGTAGTTCTATAGGTATTTTTATTTTTATTGGCTTCTTGAAATTTTTTTTTAATCCTCTGCTGGCTCTTCGATAGCAGGAAGGGCCAGGGATGATTGCCTGGTATGGTCTGTTTGGGGGGAAATTTTGCTGCTATCCCCGTTTATATGGGAGATTGTCCCCAGAAGCTGCTGCTGTTCCCTGACTAGCTTTCATGGAGCTCATGAAAAGGTTGGGGAATTCAGAACAGAGCCATACCGCCAAATGTAATTTTAACATCTTGCAAATAAAAATTTTAAATGGCAAAGATTTGTTTTATTTTTGACACAAGTGGTCCTGACTGAAATATAGCGTACAGCGTCAGTTCAGGCAGGCCACGTAGTCAAGCGATGCTATCAGCTGATTGTCAAACCTAAACCCAGCCTATCAGCTGATCCGATTCCTATGCATCAATTGGTCCCTTTCAAACAGGGCGCCTTATTTAAATGGATTTTCAGTCTGTCTGCTTGGCTGCTTTCACTGCTTTGCTGCAACCCACCTCCTCCCCTAGCTCCTCCTTTAAACTCTGTTTAACTTAATCAGTTTCATTTCATTGTCACTGATGCACGCTCTGTTCTAATTGGGGGAAATTTTGCTGCTATCCCCGTTTATATGGGAGATTGTCCCCAGAAGCTGCTGCTGTTCCCTGACTAGCTTTCATGGAGCTCATGAAAAGGTTGGGGAATTCAGAACAGAGCCATACCGCCAAATGTAATTTTAACATCTTGCAAACAAAAATTTTAAATGGCAAAGATTTGTTTTATTTTTGACTCAAGTGGTCCTGACTGAAATCTATTTGATGCAAAACTCATCAGTTTATTGGAAAAAAGTAAGTTTCAAAAGTATGTTCGATGATGTTTTCTTTTTTTAACACAACCTTAGCCTATACGTTATTTGACATTAGACATGATCTAAGTACTAAAAAAAAGATACAGATTTTTTCCATTTGTTCCAATGCATAGGCTACTTGATAAGTCTTGCTTGTGTATTGTATATCAGGGGTTTACAAACTTTATCAACCCAACATGTAATCTCAAGACCCACCATTTTTTTAATACTGTATAGGGGAAAACACAAACACATTTGTTTCCTTTACTTTTTGAATAAGTTTACTTAAGTGATATTATAATGTCTTATCGAGGGCTGCATGATTATGGCAAAAATTATAATTGTTGAGGCTACAGCATTTGCACTGAATAGGAAATTATATATTTGAAAAATGCAATGAATTGCAAGGCTGAAGAGAACAGTACACTACTAAAGACTTATACTACTGAGGGTTTAATGATATTATTTTAATAGTAAGTCGTGAACTAAAGTGGGCCGGTCTAAGGCATGAAACTCCATGGCTGAAAATGAGTCCCTCTCCAGCCCTGAGCCCTGAGGTATAGACAGGGAAACGACTGACCAAGGCGGAGCTGGAGGTAAGAGGGTGCCCAGTGGAGCACTACAACTACAGTAACTGTTCCGAATCTGTATGAGATATTAATCTGAGTGGATAGATGACAGGGAATGAAATGTTAAAGAAAGAGAGCCACAATTGAGAGATGGAAGCTTGGCTTGATGGCCTGAACCCTAGAACTCAAGTAAAGAGGAAGATCATAGAGAAAAGGCTAAATCCAAAAGCAGAGCTCAAGGAGATAAGCCAAAAGGCAAGGGGCAAAGAACGAAGACTTATAGCATATTCAACCATCTTATCCATTATTAAATTACTCATTCATTACTATTTTATTATTTTCTTAATTTTGTGATCAAAAAGCTGTACTCTTTCGCCGTTTCCTAAACCTTAAAGTAAATAAAATGTAAAAGAACAAATGAAATGAAAGCCCTTAAATACAGTCTTAAGTCTAACTCTTAAATTAGTTTTAAGCCTAACCCTAAAATCTGATCAGGAGTCAGGAATGCAAACCAACGAGAATGTTGACCCAGGAACCTGGAGCCCTTTGTACAGTCAGTTCTACTGTAATGGTAACACCCAAAAAACATATTAACTGAACCGTTTTGTTTTGCTACATTTACATGTGTGAAATGTAGGGAAACATATAGGCCCCTCTACACTAATTTACTATTAGCTGTTGATAATTAGCTGGTGCAGTACAGTGGTGTGTGTTTGCTGTGTAAATAAACTGTGCCATTTACATCAGCCGCTTTTCACTCCTGTCAAAGTCATTTAGCAGGTCAGCTAAGCAGTTAATGGTTTGCAAACATTGGAATAAACACCCCGGTTTCTCACTGCTGGGAAATGAAGTGGATTATTCTCAGCTTGATGTATTTAGCATAGGGATCAGGTCTATAAACAACTTTCAATTCCAGAGCTTCAGATATTAAGATCATCCGAATGTCATGAGACACAACATCATCATAAGAAAACATCAATCCACCCACATTTATGTTTGAGCTTTAAATAATCGCTCTTCTGGCATTATCGACTAAATCAGAAAACCACCTTCATGCTATCAGTGGTTTCACATAAATTAAATTCCTTCTACATTCACTTACATGTTGTCCCCAACCCATGAGAGGTCCTGTGAAGTTTTTTTTTATACTGATGCTATTTAACAATAAGTAAGTAGTCTATATGACTTGCAATTTATTTCTGATAGCATATTTTTTATTATTGACTATAAAAGACTGAAGCAGCGTAATGAGCCAACACCGGGGCCCTAAGCAGGATTATCAAGGCGGGACCTTTACTACAGCACGTGATGTCCACAAGCAGGCTGAATAGGACAGGACAGGATCATAGAGACATTAGATGACTGACAAAATCAGAAATAGCCTACACGCACCACAACAAAAACTGGTGACAGCGCACCATAACATATGAAAAAACACTGCTGGTGACAGCACACTATAACATATTGTTACTCACTGCTATGACTACACACACATACACCTAGGTCTAAATACATAAAAAAGATGGGCTTTAGTTCTGGATTGCATGATGCACACAGCAGCTCTAAACTTCAGACAAACACAGCACAATCATTACATACGCAGGATCGATCCATACCGTTTAAAATCATGTGTTTACTTACTGCTGCACTTTGTGCTTTGCTTAAGGTGTCTGGTGTAGTGTTTGGGTATTTAAAGCGTTATCGTTTCTTGTTTGTGCTAAGAAACCAAAAGAAACAAACCAGCCGATTTCAAACGTCCACAGAAACTCTGGGCTGTGATTGGTTGGGCTCTATTGCTAGCAGTGATTTCGTTGGGCGATGGCTTGTTCGACTTCATGCGCCGCAAGAATTGACAGCCGGGTGACATCAAACTACCGCAAGAGTGATTTGCAAAACCATACGGAGGAGTTTGCTTTTAAATCGTTCTCGTGTAACTTTGACGTCATCCGGCTGCCGGTTCTTGTGGCGTCGCATGAAGTCGAACAAGCCTATTGTAAACCTGTGAGAAAGCCTGGGAACAGCGGATATTAACGAATATACGATAGGGCCCGCCGACTGTCAATCAAATTCTTCCAGTCGGGCGGGCCCCGATTGGTCCGGGTCCATAAGCACCGCTTACCCTGCTTACCGATAGTTACGCCCCTGAAAGACTCTAATTTTGTCCAATTCAAAGGCATTAAATTTATTGTGTTAAAAAAACAACACCAACAACAGAATATGGGTTTGGAATATAATACGTAGTGACAGATTTTTGCTCAGATTAAAAAAAAAAAACTGTTGCTGCCTTAATGCCATTCTGTGTTTCCATTGAATATCTAGAATACTAAATGACTTTAAACATTATCTTTTAATAATGTAATTACATAAAGACTAAAATATCTGCTTCTCAGAGCCCTTTGTACTTTTATTAAAGGAGGTAAATTATCTTCCCATGAATCTTTTGGATTAATTGGCCTGCAGGTGTGATATCTGTGCCACTGAAGCCATGTTTACCACCTAACCTCTGATAGCTTAATTACATTTAATGAGAATTTAAACAAGGTACCTGTAACATACCTATTAGGTTAAAAGTACTCTCATTTCAAAGAAACAGTTTTAAGCAACAAGTCCTGACGTTTTAAATTAAAATTTGTATGGAAAATGATAAAATAATCCTTGGAGCACTCATGACTCAACAAAGGGTTACAGCAAAATTCTCAATATAATCTGGTTAACAGATGCTCTCGCCCCGAAGCGTATAGCTTCACAGCAACAAAGTGTTACATTTTTCCACGTGACGCACAAGAGATTATGTCACAGGGTGACTATGATGGAGCGGAACCAAAAGCAGAGGAGATTGGTTCCGCTTGAAGATGGTCTCCTGCCAGACCTCTTTGTACAAACACAATGTCGCTTCCTGGTCTCCCTGACAACATAAATGAGGAGTGAACGAGCCACAGGTGCGGCAAATAAATGCAGCAGCCCATGATTGGAGGAGGAGTAGAGACAAGGCACATAAAAAGGTCCAAAGAAGCGCAATGCAGGGAGTTGTTTGCGGGCACAAGCTCCTTTATTGCCTAGGGCAGTCCAAACCCCACGCTCCGTCCCTGGAGGAGCCGGAGGGCGCCGTTGATCCGCGAAGCGCTTATAGCGAAAGGAAAGAGTGCGGCAGCCAAGAGAGGCGAAAAGGACGGAGCTGGGAGAGAGAGTTAAAGGAGCACTACACCGGGGTGCTTCTCTGTTGTGCCGGTGTTGGTATGCTGTCCGCTGTGTTTCGGCCAACCCAGTCTCACCCCATTTCGTCAATATTTGACGACACTTGACCATTCGTCATATGTTGACGTGAAGGGTATACCTTTCGCGTAATTTTTTGACGAACTGGGGACTTCAATACTATTACGTCCGTTGCATTCTCTTTCCTATTTTATTACCATTTGCGCGTCGGTTTAGGGTTAGATTTACATAATGACATCCCTACCCAAACCTAACTCTAACCCCAACGCCAGGTGACAACTGTTTCTAACCCCAACGCCAGGTGACAACTGTTTAATTTCGCGTACACTGTTTAATTTCGCGTACACTGTTTAATTTTGCGTAATCTAACCCTAAACCGACGCGCAAATGGTAATAAAATAGGAAAGAGAATGCAACGGACGTAATAGTATTGAAGTCCCCAGTTCGTCAAAAAATGACGCGAAAGGTATACCCTTCACGTCAACATATGACGAATGGTCAAGTGTCGTCAAATATTGACGAAATGGGGTGAGACTGTGTTATTTCGGCTGCGTTCTAGGCTGGGGAGCAACGAAACAATTCCCTTGGGGAAGAAAGAAATAGGAGGAGGTGGATGTTTACTGCAAGAAGGAATATTTGTTCAGGATGACTGGGTGAAGAAGGAAAAGCAGTACGGGTTGACACGTGAGTAGAGTTGGAATATTGTGTACACACTGCAGAAGAGGAATTATTGTGCGTGTGTTTGGAATATCTATTTATAGTTCCGGCCCCACCGGAGGACGAAGTGTGGGTGAGCTGATGGACGCTCAGTGAAGGTAAATTAAGAATTCAGAAGTAATCGTTTACCACTTTTCCCTTGCGTTGAAAGTAACGGCCGACGAGCCGCACGAGAAACCTGGGGTTAAGCTGCCTATGTCCTTACCTCACGAAGAGTGTGTGCGTGTGATGCTGTGGGTGAGTCTTGACTTTCAATTTGTGTATTAGCACTTAAGCTTGCATTGTAGTGCTGTGCTTTCTTTTGGAGATAGAGACTGTTTTACCCCAGAGACCCCGTGTGGAAGGAACAACACGTTGTGCCGACCAACATAAGTGGAAGGGAACTATTTACCTGTAACACCAGTGTGACCCGTGGAGCCCTCGCTGATCCTGAGCGTGGGCGGTGGTGAACTGTGTTGGAGACCTGCTCGGGTAACGTACGAGTATCCATTGTTTGGGCCGCGTTGTGGGCAGCCCTCTACACCACCATCTGTTGTGCGGAGCCACTTCAGGGAGTTGGCCCCTGCGCAGGTCCCTGGACATTAGTAAGGGAAGAGTGAGTGTTAGGGAGGCGTCCGGCCCCGCACGCCCTGTCTATAATGGCCCGGTAAGTCTTCCGCCCCCGGGAGAGGCGTTGGGTGAGTAAACCTGTGAAGGAACACGGAGAACTTCAGTCGGTGAGTCACGTATGTCTATGAATGCCAACTTGCCTCTGTTTCCAGTGAACCTGTGGAGAAACAAGAAGAACCTCAGTCTGTGAGTCACGCATGTCTATGAATGCTAACTTACCTCTGCTCCAAGCAAACCTGTGAGGGAAGATACAAAGCCCCAGTCTGTGAGTAACGTAAGCTCTCGAATGATAACTCACCTCTGTTTCCAGTGAACCTGTGGAGAAACAAGAAGGACCTCAGTCTGTGAGTCACGCATGTCTATGAATGTTAACTTACCTCTGCTCCTAGCAAACCTGTGAAGGAAGATACAAAGCCCCAGTCTGTGAGTAACGTAAGCTCTTGGATGATAACTCACCTCTGTTTCCAGGAAACCTGTGGAGAAATAAGAAGGACCTCAGTCTGTGAGTCACGCATGTCTATGAATGCTAACTTACCTCTGCTCCTAGCAAACCTGTGAAGGAAGATACAAAGCCCCAGTCTGTGAGTAACGTAAGCTCTCGAATGATAACTCACCTCTGTTTCCAGTGAACCTGTGGAGAAACAAGAAGGACCTCAGTCTCAAACCTGCGTGGAAACACGAGAACCCCCAGACAGGAGTTCTACCCCGTGTCTTGTGGAATCCCGTCTGAAACCAGAAGAGAGAAAGAAGTGTTTTAAATTGCCCTTTCCCCTTCCCCATTCCCCCTTTACCTTTTTAATATTTAATAAAAGTTGTCAAATTTTAATATTGTGTTGGTTTGGTCATTGGGGTGACTTTGGGAACCTCCTCGAGGTGGAACCTAGGAACGGGGCGTGACCCTTTAACTATCTCGGGTCCGCTCCGACCTGTGACAATTACTTGTGGAGATCCAAATGCGATTCTTTATTAGAAGTTAATCCACAACACAAGTAATCCGCAATTGTAATCCATAAAACAGGCTGAGGTCAATTAGCCTGGCTCCGCCCTCCTACGTGCTTCCGCTTATTTTTCCTTTCGCTTCAGCAGAACGTCTGGGATGGCTCTATAGAGTTTCGTTTTCTCCTGCAAAAATCTGCAGGACCAATCAGCGAACAGATGGGGGTGGCTAAGAACGATGACGTTGAGGTCGTGCGTCAGTTTGAGATGTAGTTCAGTAATGGCAGCAGAGAAAGACATGAGAAAAGCTATTCAGTCCGTTGTTGCAAAACTGCCGAATATACAGAAGTTAAAGCCGGAGCAAGAACCAGGTTTGCTAACTTTTGTTTGTCTGATTATTCTGACTTGTTGTTTCCGGACGGTTTCGGTGCATGATATACGTCACGACCACATGTTTGCTATTGGCTTTGGCAGATCCTGAGTGACTCTGGGCAGATCCAATAGTTTTAAACTTCAACAATGGACCCTCCTTAACGGAAGTAACGCTTTCCAATGGAGCCTGGCCAGACTCTCTGTACAAATGAAATGAATGTACGAGAGTCTGGTTATACCAGGCTAGAGGTCAATGCACTTGTAATCAATCCAAAACAAGACAAGAAAAGAAAAGAAAAGAAAACAACAAAAAATGTCAGGGAAACCCACGGCTGGAAACAAGAACAGGAATCGGATCCGGCTAGACTGCAGTGTAACGTACAGTAATACTGAGCAAAGAATGAATACAATGGGTTTAAATAGACAGCACTAATCAGGGTAATGAGACACAGGTGAAAGTAATCTGAGTTAATGAGTCCATGCAAGGGGTTTTGGGAAATGTAGTGAGAATGTGCAAATGTTTTTTTATCTCTACATAGGCTATATCATTAATGAAAAATCACATTATATATTTCCTAATATGTGATTTCCATATTATAGACAAGAGTTTTCAACGGAAATATGGCACTACATATCCTCACAACATAATTTTTTCTCAAAACTTAGACAAAAAATATTTTCAAAGGAACTGTATTCTTACAGTTATTCAAAGATGCACACATTATTACGCATATGATTTGAATATTAGAGTATTCATATAACGGCAATGAACGTCTCATATAGCAATAAATATTCACACATAACTTAACATCAACAGCATAATGAAATAAATAAACAGACAAGGAAGCAGGATTGACATGTAAATTGTATTAATATTACTGGAAAAACCTAAATATTACTGAAATAAATTTGTCAAACACGCTGTTAACCGTATTAACAAGTCTAAATAAGCAATAACAGTGGAAAAAAAACATTATTATCTCAAAAAACTTTATGACAATAATTATATTTAAAGGAAATATTCTTACTATTATTCATAAATGCACTTATTGCAATTATTTCATATATTATTTCATGTTTAAAAATACTTTAGTCTCTGGCCACGCTCTGTTGTAATAGATTGACAGGTGCGCATCCCGTCTTTCAAACAGGTATCATTTTGTATAGTTACTCATTTAGGAAAATTAGCCATGATTTTATGATTTTATTATTATTATGAAAATTTTTTTTTTTTGGCAGATTGATTACGATTTGTATTACCCTAGTTTTACTACAAATACAAGACCTTAGTAATTTTTTTACAACGGAGGGTCGGTGGTCTACGAAATTTCCCGGTAGATTTTTTGGTCCCACTCCGCCCTGGCTATACTAACTGTTATTAGACTGTTAAGGTGATCCAAAATACTTTTATCTGAGCTCATCTAAAACTGCTTTAATGCTATATGAGCAGACAATGTATCAAGCCTACTAAAACAGTATAACTTTATTAGGTACAACTAGGTATATCAAATTAAACCAGACATGACATTTCAGCATATGGAAATAGGCTTAAACAGAGGAAACGATATAAAACAAAAAAATGATTGTGCATGTGAAGTATTTGCAATAATGCCATGAATTGTGTTGATTAATGTTTATCTTTAATAGGATGCATTGTTCACTGCTGCCAATTAACAATCTATTCCTTCTGGAATGTTCCTTTTCAGAAGCATAACAACGTACTCAATGAATTGATTCAATAAATGCCATCTTGTCTGTAGTGATTTTCAGAACTGTTACCAGGGCAACCAAAACTGTGAAAGGGTCTTAACCATTCTCCTAAACCTAGCCTTCACAAAAACCTGTTGGTATTTAGGACCCCTTTAATTATTTTCACAAGTTACCATTTTAATTTTATGTATAGATGCATTCATGGACTTTTTATTGTAGCAATATAATTCATCGTCATATAACTCATTATCAGACTGTGACATCATTAGGATTTCAGGTAAACACAGTCGGAAAAGAAAGGTCATACAAACAGACAGCTTTCTTTACACACCTGGTTGGTAACGCTGAGGGCTTGCCTCTTTACACCTGAGATTTGAATCCACTGGGAAACGTTGAGGCAGGTTTAAGAGGTGCTTAATAAAAGCGTGAGTTAAGCTGTTAAACTACTAGACTGAAGTATGTATTCAAGCATGCAACTCTTTAGGCAAGGATATTAATGAAGCTGATGTGCTAGAAAATAAATTAATTTAAATATAAGCAGCCTTGCATACGCATGGTTTCTCGGCTTTGTTTGAGATTTCTCATCCTTCAAATTCAATAAACATTCAACCATCTGTTTGAGCTGAATCATATCTTTTTCTCTCTCTCTCACACTCACTCTCTCTTTCTCTCTCTCTCAATCACTCATTTTTACACTCAAAATGTTTGGCATTTTTAACCTATTGTAACATTCTTAGTTGGGCATGATAGTTAAATTCAACAAAATTCAATGAAATTAAATTTCATTCATATTATTAGTATAGACGTTGCATATTGTTAGAAAGCTTTTAGGGTACTTTCACATCTGTAGTTTGGTTCATTTGGTTCAGACCAAAGGCAAAATGTATACATTTGTAGCTTTTTTTAGCTGTTTTTGTTCCTTTTCACACCCAACTGATTGCTTTGGTGTGGATCAGTTGAAACCAAAATGCAGTCAGATGATAACATCCACATCATTCGTTGGCTACACGAGTCTGTGAACGCATTTCCTAAATTGCTTTTCGATTGGGCGGATTCAATGTGCGGGAAATTCCAATGGAACCCCGGAAGTAAACAAAAGAAGAGGAAAACGCAGCAGACATCACGCCGCTGTTTATGGACAGACGACTGCACGTTCTGCTTGTATTTGTGGTGGTTATATACTAAATAAGGCAGGTGAGAAAGCACTCTTTTAAAGAAAAACAAATCCCACAGACAACACTAGCAAAAGAAGTAAAAAAAATAGTAGATAAGAAAGAAACCTAGGGAGGAAACAAGATCCAATTGGGGAAGCTTAAAATAATTAAGGTGGATATACTGTATAGACTTTCTGTGAATAACTTATTTTTTCTGTTTTATATGTCTTTAAGAATTACTCATTCACAACGTAATTTCTTCATGCTTCAACAGCTTCAATGTAACTCTACACTCTAGCCTTATTTATGGCTCTTTTCCATTGCATAGTACCCCACGGTTTAGTTTAGTTTGGGTCGGGTCAGCTCACCTCACTTTGGTGTGGTTAGCTTTTCCATCGAGTTTAGTATCACTTTGTAGTGGGAGGGATCATAGGCGTGTCGTTATATTTGCGCTGCATAATGCTGTGACATCATACAAGTGAGAGCGTTGTACATTCCCATACATTCATTTATTTATCAGTCCACCACAAAATTTAAATTTGGCCACCACAAATAGATGTTTGCTCATCGCGTTTATCACTACCTCGGTCTCACATGACAGTTTCTGTTCAAACACCGGTGGCGTCATTCGACGGCGCTCCGTTGAGCCTCATTGAAGTTGCATTTAAGCATATATGCGAACGTGCGCGTCGCGAATGTTCCGCCACAAACTGCAAGATTGGAAAAAACTGTTATGGTGTCCCTGATTCTCATCTTGTGGATGTTTTTTTATCGCTAAAAGGGAGTTTGGGAACTTAGCAAAGCGCAGAAGACAACATGTTTCCTCGAGACAGCAAGCTAGCACTAAGGTAAAGCTAATATTTACATTATAGCGATGACGCTGTAGTGACGAGTCTGTCAAACCAATCAGTGATCTACAGTTTTTTCGTGTCACGTTTGGTATCAGCTTAGGTCGCTTGGAACCCCAACCGAGGTGGTACGAAAAAAGTATCGGGTACTACGTACTGCACCCAATGGAAAAGCTCCCAAAAGTAAGCTGACCCGACCCAAACTAAACTAAACCGTGGGGTACTATGCAATGGAAAAGCGCCATTAGTATACACATATCTATGCAAATTAGTCCCCGCCTCCACTCCTTCTACATTCGGCAGTTTCAGACCAGAGCATGGGGGAGCGGGAGCGATTGAGGAGTGGAGCGTGCAAAATAGTGAGAGCACAGAGTGGATTTTTATCCAAAAGCCGGATTGGATGCTCTGTCTGGCTCCAATTCCACTCACACTACAAGTATAGGGCATGCACAAATCTACCCAGAATACACCTGTGCCTTCAACAATTAACAAAGCTCTCAGCCTACACTTCGAAAATCGTTCATGTAAAGGAGTCACAGATAGTTAAAATGGAGATTTAGATCATGTTAAACTAGAAAGAATAGCCAACCGTTTAAGTCATAATGAAAAGTGTGTAATCCGCTCAGTTCTGTTCAGCACACGCGTTCATTCAGCTCGCAGAAAACAGCGCGGATATCATAGCTGTTCGCATCGCTCCGACACACTGCCTAGGGAAAAATGCGTATAAGGTGCGGTCCAACGAAACTGTGGCGCCGCGACAGAATAAAAGTGTAGCAGATTTTTTTTCCCCAGCTGTCAATCAACAAACCCGCTCCACGTCCGCCACGCATGCGGTGTGTCCCAGGTGTAAGGCTTTGGTTGAAAACAGCAGGTGTTAGGCATGCAGAGGAACTTTAAATTTGAGCATGTGTGGAGATATTTCACCGGAGCGGGATGAAATTGTGGATGAGCGGGGAGTGGAATTGAGCGAAGCAGTCTGGTCAACTTTGAACGGTGAAGCGGTTAGCGAACACCCACATGAGCGGGTAGCAGACATTTTTACCGCTCAGCTCCGCTCACATGCTCTGACATACGTGAACTGCGTGTTTGCAGTGCTAACTTTAGCGCTGCTGTTAAAAGGTTAGAGCACTTAATCTACACTTGAGAGCAGCACATGTAAGCATCACAGAAGTAGAGCTGAAGCAGCTGTATTGCAATCGTTTCACGCCGAGTCTATGCAGCATTAATATCTATGGCTCGAACCACTGATACACTTTAATGATGTGACAGAGGAATCTGAGGCGATTTTAATTCGTGGCCTTTGTAAAACTCCAATTTTTCAGAATTTTTTTTGCAATGGTGTTGAATGATGAATTTGCAAATGGGTTGTCTTAAAGCATATTAAACACCACATACACATATAAATAACAATAGAAATTTGACTTTTAAGACAATGGGACTTAAATTAAAGTGTTACAATGTGTCTTATACCACAAAACTCATGAACCACAAAACTCAAATGAAATTGTGTAATGTATCTTGCAGACGTCCATGAGTTTTGTTTATGATATCTCTGCTCATGTACATCACTCTTAAAAATATTGGGTTGTTTCAATATGGTTGATTAACAATAACCCCGCAGTTGGGTAAAAACAACCCATTATTTGGGTCATTTTTATCCCAGAAATGTGTTCTGTCCAATAGTTACCCAGCTCTGGATTAAAACAACCCAACATTTTTTAGACCTAACTCATCGTACACAAAGAGTTATGCTGTTTAACAATGTGAATGCGTTCCTGTCGCTCAGTCGCATTGTGAAAATGTTTGCTTTTATTCCCAGAGAACAAATATGCAAAAGCATCTACCAAATGCATAAATGAATGTGTGAAAAAGCCAAACAAAAAAAACTGTTTTTTTAGTACTCCAAACTGAAAAATAATTGCCTGTTGACTGTAAGAAACTCTACCAAAATAATTATTATCCAAGCAACCAGCTGTATTTGCCATATACATCCACTTACACACACTTCCCCAAAGTGTAAGGCCTGATCTCTGTATGTGGTCCTGCACCAAACCAACAAATCACTCCAGACTTCCAAATGTGGTCCATAACCCTTTCCGCAGCATTTCCTAAAACCCAAGGGCATTCTAAAGATGTCACAGACCCGAATCAGCACAAGTGGCCATCTATGTTTATGCTAACGCCACCACAGTAATTATGGTTCTGGGTTGTTTATAAATACGTCACCTCTATTCCATAATTCTTCTTATTCGCGTGCAATTAAATAAAGACTGTTTCTCATAAATCAATGTAATGTAACATTTATCTGTAAAATACGTAATGTATTTCTACACTGTACACAGTAAGTTGGGTAAATCTGGTAAAGGTGTTGAATGTAATATACTGTATCTTTTAATAGAGCTGGAATGGTTTAATTATTCACCAATCAGCACAGTACTCGAAGTATACATTTAAAAATGCTCCATGAGACACTTTTGCAATGGAGAAAGCATTTTTTTGTCTAATATATACTTATATAAATCATACCAGAGGAACATAGGAGTATTTACATGATGTTTTCATCTTTAAGGTACTTGGCAGGGAAAGGTTTAATAAGGCAGGGCCATGACAGGCTACTTTTTTTAGAATTAGCTCACCTAACCCTATGTCTAATTGGTGAAAAAGTCTGAGAAATGTCTTCCATCAGCCATCGACACACAATTTCAAGGTTACAGTAAGGGTTATATTAGCTCATTATGAGAACAACTTTGAAAATTCTCTCATCCGGCCACTTAAGATCTATATCTACCTTTGCTCATTATATTTATGTGACATTTTCTCATAACAGCATTTCCTGAAGTAAAAAAAAAATTGTTAGCAAGAAATCGCTTGATACATGATACAGTGCATAATGTTTACAAAAATATGACAAACAAGAACACTGCAAGATATAAATATACTTGACCAGTATCCTCACAGTATAGAACATTTTGTAAAATGTATACAACACTAGTCCAGAATTTGAATCATTAAAAATTTATATTTTGTATATAAAAGACATTTTTTTAAGTTTTTAAGTCCGTTCTATGTTCTGTTTGTTCCATTTTATCCCAACATTTGTGTAGTGTTAAAAAACCTGAGACAGGAAGTGCTTCTGGACCAGTGTTGTTTACGTCTTCCAAAATGGTCTATATCCTCACAGTATCTTCATCTTCAGTAAAGTCAATATGCCCTATACAAAATGCTGGGTTATTTTCAAGCCACCATTGGGTAACCAAGGGACAATTTAATCCATGCCGGGTCAGAGGCAATTCTAGGTTTTTAATGCACACACCTTGTACTTTGACATTCGTTCTGCTACGTGCCGTTAAAAGTTAAAATGGGGTTAGATCTTCCTCTGTGAGATTTTTAAAAAAAAAGAATGAGAAAACGAGTGAAATAAATTAAATGTGACTAAGCACATATCAGACATAGGAAGAAAAAGCCCACTCTGCTGTTTTGTTTCAGTCCAAAATGCCGTGTTTAATTAATTTATGTTGAGTCAAATACATTTTTTATGCAATGGCTAAAGCACGCTCACATCACACTTACAGTTACCGTACCAAACTGCAGTGGTGTAGTCTACGTGATATGCAGGACTACGCCGTATACCCACTAGAAATTGTCAAGGATTTCCGTATACCCACTAAAAATAGCACGAGGATGCGTAACAGCATGGTTTTGTGACATTTTTAAACTTTTAGTCATAATATACATGTGAAGCACTGACCATTAGCATGCTACATTTGCTACTTTAGCGGGTTGGTTGAAATACATAATAGGCTATATACTTCCTGTCGAACTGCGCGATCCGATCGGCGTATTAATTTCTATGAAATCAAATTACTATAGTGACGCGAAAGTGACTGGGGAGCAGACTGGTGTTGCGCCACAAGCGAGTGATAGCAAAGTACCGCGAGAGAGACCCAGTTATCACATGGATAAATCTGCTTTGAATCGCTCTCGCTGTACTTTGACATCACCAAGAGGTCTGCTTTACGCCAAATGACGTCGAACCTGGAGTGTAGCTGCTCACGCGACACTGTAAACAACATACAGTCCATGTGGAGAAGTGAACAAGTGAAGCAGTGCTTCAACATAAAATCCATAGAGTTTACAACGCACATGTGAGTAAACAACATTTAAATCATCAGTCCAGTTTATTACTTTATCTGGAGGTAAGGCTCCAAATGCAATAAAATAAGCCCGTGATTATATCCTGATGGTTTTTAGCTGCCTTCAGTTGCTCTGCATGTTTGCTTGTGCTTCACAGTGTTAAACTTCCCTTCTCTGTGTTCATTTATATATCTACGTTCAAGATGTATATGATCTTAAAGAAACATGTAGTTTCCATGTAAAAATGACTTACAGCTCCCCCATGTGGCTGAAAAGCGCAACAGTGCCTGGTATCAGACACTCTTCTGCAGGCAGGGGGAGGGACGGGGCTGTGTGCTCTACCCTCCACAGCCACTTTCAGAGTGTGCTTGTAGCAGCTAGGAGGCTGCTCAGGTTGCAGCAACAGTACAATTTGTCCAGTTAAAAGTTGTTCTATCACTGAAATAATTTTCAGTTTATCCAATGAGACATTATTTAAAGGTAAAAAAACTACATAGTGTTGCTTTAAACTTCGGTGAGGAAATTCATGTCTGCGTTGATGTTCAGTTCAGACTTGCAAATATTAGGCTAGATGGTCTTGTAATAATAATTAAGTATAAGCCTATTTTCAGTTTTAGACAATGCTTATATTATATGCAAAAATAAGCTTTTATATCAATGACTATGCAAATAAGAGTTAATTCATGGTCATCTTAAATGTGTATTAATTAAAAACATTTACACCATTAAATTACACATGGTAATGTTATCAATAGTTGTCAGATAATAGCTATTGAAGGAGTGGATTTTTTTCACCTTCAATGCATGTGTTAGCCACGGATTGAAGATTGTAAACAGTTAATTTAATTTTAATTAAAAGTTAAGTAAATTTTGTCCCTGAGTTAGATGTTGATTAACACTAAACCAGTCAAAAAATCAGTCCAGTTTCCCCAGCTGTAAACCCATTGGCTGTTAAAGTCTTTTTTTTTTCTTATAATAAACTGACATGTTGATAACACATTCAGTTTATGTGTTCATGAGTACACTTTCAGAATGCTCTTAGTTACATGAAGATCCATACTGTATGCATCTGTGAGTGTTGTGGTGCTTATGAGGTGTCGCGCTGGGACGAGTGAGCATAAGGGTGAGAGGGAAAAATCACAGTATACTCACTACAAAAATCTAGACTACACCACTGCCGAACTGTACCAGAGTACGATTGTCCCCTCTGACCACTTCTTCTGCTTGTCTGCATTCACTCTACCCTTTATGATACCCTTTATGTAATTGAATATGCTTACATCATTAAAAGATAAGATTGTTTTGAAGAAAACTGGAAGATATGTGCACTGGAGTTCATCGTAATTATCAGTTTATGGCTTATTAGGCGTTTTTGAAATCATGTGTGCTGCCCAGTTTATTTGGCGTATGACATGAAATAACTACAAGAGAGATTGAAAAGCATGTTGGGATTGGTCTGCTCTCCAATCACTCTTGTACTTCTTTATTGTCATAAGTCGATTGGTCTGCGCAGCGCGCGTGATGTGTGATGAAACACACCTCTGTTATCTCTGGTTGTTTGGAATACGGTGACACATGCCTGTATGTATTTTTGCTGCACATCAGAGTTTAGGCAGTGGTGGCCGGTGACTTCTCTTTTGTTGGGCGTAGGGATGGGACAGTTAGAAAATTTCATAACATGATTATAGTGACCAAAGTTATCACGGTTATCAATATTATCATGGTTTTCTTAAATTGAGATGGAAAAGTTCAAAAAGAACTGATACACACACTGAAAACATTTTAACAAGTTTTATTTTTGAAAATCAGCAAACAACAAATACAATTAGCAGCTATATCCACTTTTTAAAGCATAAACATTAAATCAGGGGTGTCCAGCCTTTTTTTGTGTGGCAATCTACTTTTAAAATGATAAAGCTGACAAGACCTACCTGCTAAAAACATTTTTAACAAAACACTGTTACATTTTTTAATAACACTTTAAATTTGTGTTAGGAGTACTATCTCTACGTTGAATTTAGGGCTGTCATCATTACTCCATTCTTTTTGAGGAGTTAAAAAAAATCCTTGAGTACATGCTGAGTCCTTATAGCGGAATAGCGGAGATGCGGTTTTGATGAAATAAACTGACAACATTATCAGAAGCATCTCTCTCTCTTTCTCTCTCTCTCTCTCTCGTTCGGTTGGTCGATCGATCGCCGGCACATACACCGTACGTGTGGATCAACTCCAGCATGTCTGCGCATCCAAATTTCGGAAGTTAGACGACTCCGCTGCAGCGTGCAGGCATAATATTTATAAAAACACACTTGAGAAGAAATGCGCAACAACTCAAAAAGACTTCTAAGACCATAATGCCAATTTGGCGCTTTGCTTTCCGAAGCTCGTGGAGGCGTGGAGCAGCATACACAGTTATTAACTTATAGGCGATCTACCGGCATTGCATTTGCGATCGACTGGTTGTATTGGACACCCCTGCATTAAATGAACATTAACATGGAGCCCTGAGATGTATGAACCTGTTTTAATGAACAGTAGCTTAAAGGACAAGTTCGGTATTTTAGACTTAAAGCCCTGTTTTCAGATTGTTTATGGTCAAATAGAATGGTTTTGACTGAAATTTCGACATTTTCGGCTGCCCTGAGAATTTTCGCGTGTTTGTGTTTCAGCTCAGACCTCTACAATGGGTTTAATGGTGCACTGGAACAATCCTTCCTAAAATGCATTAAACTTTCGTTTACAAAGACGTGAAACTCACCGAGTGGTCAGGGGTGTTCACTGGTATGCTCACACAAAAATCGCTCCAAAAGACGCATTCCAACAGGTTTTATCGTAGTTTTTACCAACTCCATTGACTGTATTAGACAACCTGTGAGGTACGGTATTACTCCGCGCCGGGAACTTTGTTTCTATTCTTGCAATTGGCAAAGGCGGATTAGCGCCACCACCTGGGCTGGAGTGTTTATTATTCAAGCTCTAAGCGGAAGAATGTACGGGTGTGAGGCGTTTGGAAAAATAGGTCCACAAGTTAACAACGAATGCTAAAACAGCTGTTGGAAAGCATCTTTTGCAGCGATTTTTGTGTGAGCATATCAGTGAACACCCCTGACCACTCGGTGAGTTTCACGTCTTTGTAAACGAAAGTTTAATGCATTTTAGGAAGGATTGTTCCAGTGCACCATTAAACCCATTGTAGAGGTCTGAGCTGAAACACAAACACGCGAAAATTCTCAGGGCAGCCGAAAATGTCGAAATTTCAGTCAAAACCATTCTATTTGACCATAAACAATCTGAAAACAGGGCTTTAAGTCTAAAATACCGAACTTGTCCTTTAAATAAGAACATCAAATGCACATATAAGCAACGCATTAAAACACAAAGCACCTGTTACTGCATCCGCCACGCCTTCTGGTGCAAAACCCAATGTTGCATGCGCGTGCCTGCGTCAAGCTGATTCTGGCTGGACAGGATTTACCGCAAGTTTTCAAAACCACGGTAATCAAACACGGTTGTAATGATAATTACATTTTAAACGATTATACTAACCGTCAGGACATTTTATCATGGTTAATCGTGAAACCGGTAATCGTCCCATCCCTAGTTGGGCGCATATTCAAAATATGTGTTCGCACTGCCGTGTGTCTGGCTCGTCACTTTAAAATATGTGTTTATTGCGTCACTTGAACCTATGTGAACCTATGGCAAAATACGTACCTGTTGCACACGTGTCAAAAAGGTTTATATTAAAACAAATGCTCACATTTACAAAATACTCGCAAGACACTAATTTAATACTTAACTCTGATTACACATGAGATTAAGTGAGTATCTGGCTAAAGCGAGAGTCTCTTTTATCTTAAAACCATTCAAAGCATCTGTCGCGTGATGCACATAGTTTACATGATGAGCGAAACACATATTTTGGCATGATGAGCCACACACTAAAGGATAAACACATGTTTTGACGAGGTTCGCCCAACATTTTTAGTGTGTTTAGGAGTTTTAAGAATGTTTTAATAAATTATGCAAAATTTTGAAATAAAAAAAAAACTTTATTGCTTCATTTCACACATTACAAAATAACTAAATATGATGTGATAAAATTCTGACTACATTTAAAATGCATTTCACGAAAAGTAAGAAACTACATAAAAACTCTGTAGAAATTAACCCTGGACACGTCAAATTTAATAACATTTTAATGACTTGTTTTCACCCAGAAAGGAAATATGAAAGCGTAACATTGCACACAGAGCAAACATCTCCTGACATCTGCTGATGGAATGACTTACCCTGAGTTTAGACTTTGGGTTGTGTTACCTTTTTCATAAATAAACAACATGTCAAACTTTTCATACACATATGCGTCAATGATGTTTTTCTCAGCAGGATAGAAACACATGTCTGCGTGCATGACATACATCATTTCTATTTACTTGCCTGATTTAAACAGAGTAGCATATATACTAATTTCATCTGATTCATTTCAAAGACCTTTGAGATCCTAAACTCTCTCAACAAACACAAGAGCATTGAATTGCCCTGTTGAATATTTTGCCAAATAACTGTGCTATGAACAAGTAACAGAATATTTGAGAGGCATTAGAGCAGAGCCGGCGCCAGACCATAACTAACAGGGGGGCACTCGGCTTCCAACGGGGGGCACGCAATAGCAACAATAACTTGCAGAAACAAGACATTAAAACAACAAATACAGCAAGCACACACTCATACAACTGGTACAGACTGTCAGCTCATTTCCCGTTTAAAGTGCAAAAGACCACAAACTATGCGCAAAACTACTGAACTTCGACCGCGGCGTGAGCGCAAGCTGAGCTCCGCTGCGCTCGCGCTACTCGACGCAACAACAAACCGCCCTCGCGCGGCGCAAGCCATTGAAATGAATGGGCACAGCGCACACCGCGTCCTAGCTTTAAAAAAGCCGCTTTACCATAATCACGTCGTAATGCTTAAGCTTACGTAATTTAAAACAACGCTAACTTACCTTTAAAATAGCTGAAGACGGCGTGTACGAACATAAACTTCCTTAAAACAGTGTCCTGTAGATTTGTAAATTCCACCTCGACCTCTAATCTCTGAGTTTGAGCCAGTCTGTGTTTGCATGAAGTCAGATGAAGCAGGCGGTGCTGATTCGTTCTAAATGTTCTAATATTCATATACACGATCCATAAAATGCCGCGAAAAAACACGTTGCTAGTATCAAGTCACAAATATGCTAAAGACGTAAGACGGGTGAGACGCGGCAATACATCCAATCAGAAAAACTGGTCTATTTTAATTAAAGAAAACATATATCAACTATATTTTCCTCATTTGATTACATTACAAGTCATGAAACATTCAATGTTTAATTTATTTTAATTATTCTTGATATATATTAAATTAATAAAAACTTTGTAGGGGGGGCACAACAACCTGTTCGGGGGGGCACTGCCCGCGAATGCCCCCCCATGACGCCGGCCCTGCATTAGAGTCATGCCTTGTGATCAGTTCTTGTTCCTCTTTCCAAACTATCTTAGAATAGTATCTCAGGATAAATCTCAATTTTTCAACACTTCTTTTCCGCTATTTTTTCTCACTATGTTTTTATTAGTCTAAAATCAGACTAAAATCATAGGGTTGTAAGTCTGATAAGGGTTGGCGCTAAACTCTGTAGTGCTCGGCCTTCCAGGGTAAGATTTGAGGAACCCTGTTATAGATTGTAGATGGACGATGCATCTCCATAGACTTCCACTGTAGAAAAATAAGGCCAAAATCTGCCAAAAATGGCCGCTGACATCTTGCGGCAATGACGTCATTTAGAGCCAGAAGCCGTTTCTCAATGTCAAGGAAGGATCCTCAGAAGCCCGAATTTCGAGGATGCCAAGCTATCGGCATCTGTCAAAGGACTGTTCCAATGTCGAGGATCCTCGGAATTTCAACCAAGGACTGAGTCCTTCGTTCAAGAAATATCCCATATACAGGAAAGTATGCATATGCGTATCCTTCGCGCTCTTCGCATGCTGAAATCACCCACAATCCTATGCGCGCAGCGACGAAAGCACAAGTTTTCATTGACGTTATGACGTTGCCTGTTCCATTTACATGTTCTTCCGAATGCTAAAGAGGACCCTCGCCTAGTCTCTGAAGGAAGTGACTTGTAAGGACCACTCCTGCCAAGGAAGTATCCTTGACATTGAGAAACAGCTAGAGTCTGCACTGATCATGAGGTGGAGTAGCGGTATAAAGGTCCTGCCATTATGCCCTATTTGACTCAATCACAAACACACAAATCATGTAATCCATTAGACCAATTCTAAAAGCTTCTAGTGACTAAATAAAATCAAACTTATTAGAAAAAACAACCATTTAAAATTACATCAATGTTAAAATAAATAACTAAAATAACAGAAGTCATCTTTGAGAAAAAATAATTTGAAGTGTAATTTGATATTTAGGTTTGGCTCACAACCTATTCATTTACAGTACATAGAGAAGGCAGGGTTTATGACCTATTGTACAGCCAGCAGACAGGGGTTGATCAAAATGCTTTTACTTCCCTTCTCAGGATGTGTGTGGCACACTTGGTCTATTCATAATCATCATCTAGCTAACTAACTGTTACAAAAACAAGTGAATCTTGATTGGTCAAATTAGACTAGGGGTGTAAAAATACATCCATTCAATTTCCAACTATACGATGCATCGATGCCACACATAAAATATCGATATGAGGTACCTTAATTTTGGCACTCTCCACGTTCTCATTCTTTGACGTAATGTCCAACTACCCATTTACGCTAAGTGCCCATTTTTGTTTATTTTCATCTGCTAGTGTCAGCATGTGAGCAAAGGTCTTTTTTTAAAACAACTACCTCAGTGATTGTCACTATTGCACATTTTGGCACAAAATACTGAAATACTTTGATTCTTGCCATCATAAGCTTGATTTTGTAAATTTTTTCCTTATTATTTTTCTTTTGATTCATAAAACAAAGATGCGCCATTTTGAAAGAGTTTATTTAAATGTTCATGTTATATACTTCGGTTGCATTTGTAAGTTATTAAAAATGTAACTGCTGAACTAGTTACATAATATAAAAAATCTATAAATGAATTGCATCGCCTGTTATTGCATTGAAAAAGCGTTTGATGCGTCTGCAAATATCGCATAGCTGGCGGAGAAAATATATATTGTATCATATCATAATGAATTGCTCTAAATTACACGTCAGACAACGCGTTCCTTTCTACGTAGGCAGTCCCTGGCCACGCTGCAAACTATATTTATTATTGACATTTAAACGTCTGAATATGTGATACTACAGAGTAAATTAAGACAACAGTAACAGTGTATTCTAACAAACAAAGCAGCAAGACATTTTGTTGTTTATTCATTTCAATTGTTGTTTGCTGGTCTTGAACACGCCTGGTGACACAAAGTTCTTGGTGTGTCTTTGATCTTCCATATGTTTAATTATTCCTCACAAGAGCAGAAACTGTCTTTCTCTCAGTTTTTTTCTACCTCTGTCTCTTTCTTTTCATCAGCTTTTGACTAGCAGGATGTTTCAGCTTTAATGCATCAGTCCGTTCCAGAAGACCAAATGAAATATTTAAAGTTATTGTCCCAGTTTCAGACACGGTTAAGGCCTCCTGTTAGGGCACAAACGCGGGTAAGGCTGTTTGATCACGGCCCATTTGCAGTCCCGAGCGGTCTTCCAGGAGCAAGCTGTATTCTAACGCGTGGGAATATAAATTGTGCCATCCGGATGCCGTTGGCCGGTGTTACTCGGGGCCTATTACAATCAGTCAATTGGATCAGCGCTTTCAACTCCTCAAAGGCTGATGGGCGACATTATTACCGGCTTTAAAAACTTCAGCTGTTCCCCACTGCAGATTGGAATGATGGCATTGAGTCACTGCCTGCCAATTTAATATAGTGTTTACAAATAGGCAGCAAACACACAAGAAAAGAACAACTCAATTTGATGGACTACCAGGAACCAAAAAAGAAAATGGTAGTATCAAATAGTTTGTCATTTATATAAATCATTTACTGTGTATTATTGTGCATATTGTAAAGGAAAATACTAAAATTGCAAAAATTGGTTCTTTAGGGAATTTGTATGTATTTTAAGAGTTACGAGCTAATTTGTATTAATAAAAGTAAAAACAATAAATCAAAAGTATACCCTACACTGTTAAAAAGTGAAAGTTGGATTAACTTAAAAATTTTCTGTATTGGTAAGACCTAAAACATTTCATTTGTTTCAACTTAATTTTTTTTTCACTTTAAGTAATAAAGCTTACAAATTTTTGGTGTACATTTTTTACCTTACATTTTTTTACTTGAAGTTTTTTTTATTGATCAAACTACTATTTTTACAGTGTTCCTGTCACGAGTGACTAAGAGGGCGGAACTAAAGATGTGGGGGGAAAAGTTCCGCCCGGACTGATTTCCGCAAACACCGTCACTTCCGGGTAACCCGGGCAACGAAATCAGAAAAAATACGCATCAGGTCCGCGCGATGAGGTGGCGAATGCTGACTGGGCAGCATGTGTGATACAGGAAGTCGTTGGTGGATGGTTGGAAAGAGGCGCTGTGGGTGAAGCTGTGCATTGTGCTGCAAGGACGAGGCAAACAGGTGGAAACTATATAGAGGAGTTGCTGAAGAGAACGAAGAGTTGGTGATACACTGCCGTAACAGGTTTGAAGGAATAGATACTTACCTGTATGTGTGTGTATGTCATCTTGAGAGTTGCATAGAAAGTTGATCTCCAGTCAGGATTATTGCAGTATTGTGGGCTGTTGAAGAGCTGTGGGGAGAAAAAGAGCGACACGGAAGTGAGACAAACGTGACGAAAATTGTGAGTACAAACAGTTGTTTACCTTCTCTAATACCCCAGTAAATGGAGCTTCGTCTCTTTGGTGGAGTGTTGTCCTTGTTTAGTGGCCCCACCGTGGAGGACGAAACCGGTGGGTGAGCCAGCGGATTGCAGGACACGCATATTATTGTACGGGGGCCGACGACACCTATACCACTAGCCGTGGTAGTGACCTTAACGTCTCCCTCAGTGTGGAACTCGACCAAGTGTGGAAGTATTGGCCGTACCAATCACGAAAGAGTGTGGGTTGCTGTGGGTGAGTGTGTGCACCTGAAGTATTGCAGTGCTGTGCCGTGTCTCCTGTTGCCATACCTGTCATGAATTCGGTCTCTTCGGCCGCTTTGTCTTTGTTTCACTTGTGTTGTGTTTTTGTTTTGACAGCTCCACACGTGCGCGCCTTCCACCTGGTGATCTCATTATCTCTGACTCTTCTCACCGGCGTCCCACACCTGATCCTTATTATTGCCCAATCCGGTTTGATTTAAATTCCCCTCGTTTCCTTTGTTCTTTGCAAGTTCGTCTTAGTGTGTGCTCTGTAGTGTAGCATGCCCGCTAGCTCTGTCTAGTTCTTGTCGTGTCTAGTTTAATACTTTGGATTATTCACCGTGCTCTCTGCTGCCTTTGCCCCTTTAGATTCCCCGCCCCGCTGTCAGTCTCTCCCGACTGGTGTGGCTACAGTCAAGTGTTTGTGTACTCTCATTCAGTGGACTCTCCGAGCGCTATTCTACACCTTGCGCTGTCCAGCCGCAGTGCGCTGTCCAGCGCGTAATTCTGCTGAAGACTCTGACTGCCGCAGTGCGCTGTCCTGCGCGTAATTCTGCTGAAGTCTCTGACAGCATCTCTCTCTCTCTGTGCCCCGCCAGGAAGCTCTCTCTGTACACCGCCAGGATTACATCTTTGTGGACTTCGGATGTGCGAGTGGATGTCCTACGGCAATGCTGTGTTTCCCACTCTAGTGACTTTCCCGAACGGATCGTTGAGCCCCGCCCACCTTGTGTTTTCTTCTCTTCATTGCATTCCTACAGACACTGAGAGTTTTCTATTATACATACTGCTGATTACAAGTGTTTTCTCGTATTACTATTCTGATGACATTGAGTGTTTGTCTATCTACACATATTGAATAAATACCTCTGCGCTGGGATTCCTGCACTCCGGACGGCGCTCGCCCAGCAGGGCTCGTGGTTGGGACAACACTCAGCCCGTCTCACTTCCATATCTCAAGAGGTTGGGGATATATCTGCTCGTATGACTGACGTTTCCTCTCGCCTTGACCAGGTCAGTCATTATGCCACCCAACCCAGTCAGCCGTCGCAGACGGAGCCTCATGTCTCAGCCCCATCTCCTTATGACGGTAATCCCGCCTCCTGCCGGGCGTTTTTGTCACAATGTTCCCTGATTTTTGCCCTCCAGCCCCGCCGCTATTCCTCTGAGCGTGCCCGGGTTGCGTTTGTGATTACCCTTCTGGTTGGCAGGGCTCGCGAGTGGGCTACGGCCGTGTGGGATGCCCGCGATCCTTGTTGCCGGTCATTTGATGAGTTTCGCGGGGAGATGGAGAAGCTCTTTGACCGTTCGTTGCGCGGGGATGCCGCTGCGGCTCGGCTGGCTCTTCTGGTTCAGGGAGGTCTTACAATCACCGAGTACGCCATTGAGTTTAAAGGTCACGTTCTTCCTGATACCGTTTTTTAAACCCTAGTTAGTGTGTAATGTTGCTATAATAGCATAAATAATACCTGTAAAATGATAAAGCTGAAAGTTCACTGCCAGGCGATATATTTTCTTCAATAGAATTCCTCTTTAAAAGCCTACAACGAACGGCCGGTTTGGACTACAACCCTCTATTTCCTGCTTTAATGACGTCAGTAAACTGTTCGTTGACTAAACTCCGCCCACAGGAATACGTCAGTCACCAGCTTTGGCTCAAAAGGCTCTGCTAAGCTAAGCTGCTATCGAATCAGAGCACACTAAACAAACTACACAATCAGGACTTGATACGTATTTCTGAAGGAGGGACTTTACATAACAAGGAAGACATCAGCGTGTTTTGAGGACAGTGAAAACAGCGCTATACAGATAAGTAAATTGTGTGAAAAATACCGCGCTTTTTTACACGTAAAACATGAACACATGTTATATTGCCCACTTTAAACACAATCAAAGCTTCAAAATCACAGACAGAACGGGAGCTTTAAGACCTTAGCGGCTGCCTGCCACTGGAATGAAGCGGCTCTTCGATCGCAGTTTGCGAAGGGGTTGTCTGATGATCTCCATGATGAAATCGCTGTTCACGAACTTCCCCCCACGCTGGATGCCATCATTGATCTAGCTCTCCGGATCGAAGCCCGGAGAATGCTCCGCAATCAGCGACGATCTCTTCGCCAGCGAACCTTTTCAGACGAGACCACCGCTTCCCCCTCTTCTTCTTCACGCCCTGTCAAGTCGGAGCCCATGCTGCTGGGGCGCATGCACCTGTCACAGAGAGAGAGATAAACGCCTACAGAATTCCCTGTGTTTGTATTGCGGGAAGCCCGGACATCTTGCGAAGACTTGCCCGTTAAAAGGCCGCCGCCCTTCAGTGAGTCCAGGAGTCCTGGTGGGCGCCACTACTTCTAAACTCTCTCCTGTCTCCAGTACCCAACTCCCCGTCATGTTGTCCTTCGCTGGGCGTGATCATCCGTCCACTGCCCTTCTCGACTCTGGAGCGGAGGGCAACTTTATTGATGAAGCTCTGGTTCGCGCCTGGGGTGTTCCGGTTGTCCCTCTCCAATCCCCTTTGGATGTCTGGTCCCTTAAGGGGCAGCAGATGGCACGAATTACACATTGTACCTCTCCTGTGAGTCTTTCTGTGTCTGGTAATCATCGGGAAGAGATTGTGTTGCACCTCCTTCATGCCTCTCTCTCTCCTATTATTTTGGGGCATGCATGGTTGGCGCAGCACAATCCTCACGTTGATTGGCAACGTAATGTTATTTTGTCCTGGTCTCAATCTTGTCATGTGTCTTGTCTTGGTTCTGCCTTCTCTGGTTCTGTTCTCTCTCATCCTCAGGTTCCGGCGGTCGATTTGACTGGGGTCCCGGCGGAGTATGCGGATATCGCTCAGGTTTTTAGTAAAGCCCGGCCACCTCCCTTCCTCGCCACCGGCCATACGATTGTGCTATTGATACCCTCCCCGGCACTTCTCCGCCTAAGGGTAGACTTTATTCTTTATCGGGTCCTGAGAGAGAGGCTATGGACCAGTATATTAATGATGCCCTGCGTGCCGGTCTCATCCGTCCCTCCACCTCGCCCGCAGGGGCGGGGTTTTTCTTTGTTGAAAAGAAAGACAGCTCCCTGCGCCCTTGTATTGACTATAGGGGTTTGAATGACATTACTGTTAAGAATAGGTACCCCCTTCCTTTAATGTCTACTGCTTTTGAGCTTCTGCAGGGTGCACAGGTCTTTACTAAGCTAGATTTACGCAATGCCTATCATCTTGTGTGAATAAGAGAGGGAGATGAGTGGAAGACAGCATTTAACACCCCTACTTGAGTACTGCGTTTGCCGTTCGGGCTTTGTAACGCTCCCTCTGTCTTCCAAACTCTGGTCAATGATGTGCTGAGAGACATGATTAACAAGTTTGTCTTTGTGTAAATAGATGATATTCTCATCTTTTCTCCCTCTATGCAGGAACACACTCAGCATGTCCGCCGAGTCTTACGCCGGTTGTTAGAGAATAAGCTTTATGTCCATGCGGAGAAGTGCGAGTTCCATCGTAAGTCAGTTTCGTTCTTGGGTTTTGTTGTTGCCGCAGGTGAGATACGTCCCGACCCAGCCAAGATTAAAGCGGTTGCCGAATGGCCAGTCCCCGAGTCCCGCAAGGATTTATTAAGGTTTCTGGGTTTCGCCAATTTTTACAGGCGATTTATCAGGAATTACGGTCAGGTTGCTCAGCCTCTTACTGCTCTCACCTCCACTAAGGAGAGGTTTGTCTGGAATTCTAGTGCTCAGGAGGCCTTTGATAATTTAAAGTCCCGGTTTATCTCTGCTCCTGTTCTCTCTTTTCCAGATCCTGCTGCTCAATTTATTGTGGAGGTAGATGCTTCGGATGTCGGGGTAGGCGCCGTTTTGTATCAGCGGTCTGCTAAGGATGGCAAGGTGCATCCCTGCGCCTTTTTCTCCCATCGGTTAAACCCGGTCAGACTGGCTTTGGGTGAGTGGCGTCACTGGTTAGAGGGGACCTCGGAGCCCTTCCTGGTCTGGACGGATCATAAAAATCTTGAATACATCCGTTCAGCCAGGAGGTTATCTTCTCGTCAGGCTCGTTGGGCACTCTTCTTTGACAGATTTAACTTCACCCTCTCGTACCGGCCCGGTTCAAAGAATACCAAGCCCGATGCTCTCTCTCGTTTGTTCGAAAGCCCCGATTCCGGAGGGGCAGGTGGTGGGTGCCCTGCGGTGGGGAATAGAACAACAGGTGAGACGGGCTGGCCGGGAGGGGGAAGTGCCAGATGGGTGCCCAGCGGGTCGATTGTGGGTTCCGGATTCTCTTCGCTCCGAGGTCATCCGGTGGGGTCACGAGTCCAAGTTTGTCTGCCATCCGGGGGTTCGGAGAACGCTGGCTACCGTAAGTCAGCGTTTCTGGTGGCCCTCTATGGGTCCCGATGTCAGACAGTTTGTGTTAGCCTGTCAGGTTTGTGCCCGTAATAAGGCCTCTCATCAAGCCCCTATTGGTCTGCATAAACCTTTACCCATCCCCTCTCGCCCTTGGTCTCATATCGCCATCGATTTTGTGACCAATTTGCCTAGTTCTAAGGGAAACACTGTTGTTTTGACCATTGTTGACCGCTTCTCCAAGGCGACTCACTTTGTCCCTTTGCCCAAGCTTCCCTCTGCCAAGGAAACAGCGCAGGTAATGATCGAACACGTCTTTCGCTTACATGGTCTGCCCACAGACATAGTTTCAGATAGGGGTCCTCAGTTTATTTCTCATTTCTGGCAGGAATTCTGTAGACAAATTGGCTCCACAGCCAGCTTGTCTTCGGGGTATCACCCGCAGACCAACGGGCAATGTGAACGGGCTAACCAAGATTTAGGTAGAGCTCTCCGCTGTCTGACATCGCAATATCCGAGCTCCTGGTGCCAACAGCTACCCTGGGTCGAATACGCCCATAATTCTCTCCCTGTGTCTTCCCTGAATTTGTCCCCATTTGAGGCGTCCATGGTGTTTCAGCCTCCTTTATTCCCGTCTCAAGAACCTGATGCGGTGGTTCCGTCTGCGCTGGCCTTCGTCCGTCGTTGCAAACGCACCTGGAGGAAAGCTAGTTTTACATTACGTCAGGTTTCCAGACGAACCAAAGCTGCGGCCGACCGTCACCGTAGACCCGCGCCCCGTTTTATCTGTGGGCAGAAAGTATGGCTTTCGTCCAAGGATTTACCTCTCCGTGAGCCCTCTCGCAAGCTGGCTCCACGATTCCTTGGGCCATACAGCATAGTGAAGGTTATTAATCCGGTGACGGTTCGGCTCAGATTGCCCCCAGCACTCGGTCGGGTTCACCCGGTTTTCCATGTTTCCAAGCTTAAACCGGTTCATTTTTCCCACCTTAACCCTGTTCCCTCTGCGCCCTCCCCTCCCACCCCTCAGCTTGTAGATGGCGCTCCTGTTTATACAGTTAAGTCCCTACTAGATGTGCGTCGCCGGGGTAGGGGATTTCAATATCTCGTAGACTGAATGGGATTCCTGCCTTGTGTATTCCCAACAATACCTACCTCTAGGTAAACACTGTGGGGGCTTCATGAACTGCTGTGGCATAATCCCTATCAAGGAATTATCCTCTCATAGTCCCGTCCTGCGTGTCCAAGCTGAGAAGTGTGTGAGTACAGCGATTGAAGTGTTGTGAAAGAGGTCATACTGTAATAAAGGGAGAAGCGAAACTGTTACCACCATACTAACTGTTGTGTGTCTGTCCTGTATCGGAGAGGAAGTCTAGCCGTCTGCTCCACTGATTTAGGTGCCTCCCCGGCCCTGGAAAGGAACGGGAAGCGGACGTGTTCAGCAAACCGCACGAACGACGTCTTGCGGTCCCATCTACATCCTCTCGAAACGACACTGGCCGTGCTTGGCCCAACGAGCGACAGTTGGAAGTGGGTAAAGGCCACCCGCCCTAGCCCCTGAACCAGGTACAGGTGACGTACGATCTCTTTCAACTATTTTCCAATAATCGAATACTAAGCCTCCAAGTGTGATAGAGATACGAGCTAAAAGCTACACTTACTTGAAGAGCCCCGTGAGTCCAGAATAGCATGCCCAGTGAATCATAGAGCCTTACCAGATTTAAGCCGTACCTGAAGGATCTTGTGAGCCCAGAACAGCCGCCCAGTGAATCATAGAGTCCCACCCGATCCAAGTTAAACTTACCTGTAAATACCTGGTAGATGCAGAGCTGTACCCACGGCACTATAGGGCCTTACCGGAGTTGAGTCCAGAGACCTCCGCGCCCTGTCTCTCTGCCAGTTCCATCCAGTGCGTTTCGGCAACGGCCCTGCATACCCTAAAAAGAGAAGCAAAGTTGTCACTGATACGACCGCCCTGTCCAACTGGGATCACACTGCTCAGGATTGGGGAAGAGCACAGTAGACAAGATCTCGCTAACCTGTCTTTTACCTGTAACAGTAGGAACCTCTGGGACGAGTTGTACAGACTGTGGGTCTGTGGACGGAGAGACGTCTCTCAGTATACTGTGGAAAGAGGGAACGCAAGGATAAGCTACCTCTATGACAGAAGTAACGGTAATACTTACCTGACCGGCTCAATTGTGTCCGCAGGGGTCTGCGTCAGAGTCCACCCAGTCTACGGGAAGTCCGCCGAAGAGAGATAAGGACGCCCTTATTGGCACCACGGAGGCCTCCCTTGTCAAGGTGCAGGTAGTTGCTTGGCCTTATATCCATTAATTGTGTGTTTCCTCTCTGCCTCCAGGCGAAGAGGAGGGTGCCACGTGTCAACAATTAAAAAGGAGAAACAGCTACTTACCAACGGACGAAGGAGCTCCGTCCTCTTCTCCCTGCTCTGTGGGTGTCCTCAACCCCGAGCTCTGGCCCTCTCCTCCCCTGCAAGAGAGAAGGAAAAAGTTGATGTTATTTTAGATTCCATATCCTCCTTCCCAACAACATTTTAATTAATTTAAATAAAGTTTGTTTTAAATTGACTTATCTGATCTCGTGTGCTTGGTCATTGGGGTGCTTCTGGGGACCTCCTCGAGGTGGAACTTACGGAGGGGCATTAGTGGCCCGCTCCGACTGGTAACATACCCCTAAACCCATGATAACAGGGGCGAATAAAAATTGGCCAAAGCATATACATTTTCATACAAATTCGCCATCTCCAAAAAAACACAAATTGTCATGAGATCGTGTTTGACCTTGAATGAAAATGTGACCTCTGTTATAATTAGCAATAAGGTACAAGTAATCAGGCTTCAAACGTGATCATATTGGCTTTATTTGGAAGTTTAGAAATTTTGAAAGTTTTGAAATATTCATCTTAGCCTTTTGACACTCACAAAAGTTTTATGATTCTGGTATATTCCCTCATTTCAGTGACCTCACTCTAAACTACCTGACAATGCATATTCAGAGCCCTAACAGCGCAGTTGCTTTGACCTTTATAAAAGCCCTCACAGTAAGCTAGAAGATTGATAATAGTTCAAAATGTTGAGCCCTTTTATACTCTGTACCCTTTTATGGTCTTGCAGCTACACCACAACCTGGGCATCAGATTTATGTGCCAGCTGGAATTTAATTTAAAATGCCTTTTATATTCTAATCCAATGTATACATTGAATTTGAGGTGGCAACAAGGTGCAGGATTTTTTATAAAATTTAAAGAAACATTAAGTAATATAAATATTTTTAAACTTACTGACATTCTTAGAAATATATAAAACTGTCATGTATTATTTTAATTCAGTAAATTCTACTTAAAAAAAAGTTTTTTTATAGGGAAAAATTCACACTGCATGACCCAATTTTTTAATGTGTTAGTTCATTCCAGAATGAAATATTTGTCATTAATGAGTTACCCTCATGTCTTATATTTTTTTATAAAATCCGATTCATTAAGATCCATGTGCCTGCAGTGCTTCAATCTTTACTTCATGAAGTGACCAGAATACTTTGTGTGTGCTAAAAAGAATGATTTTATTCTACATTTTCTTTTATTCTTTGTCACTCCCTGACACTCATTCACATGCTTTGATCTCCTGCGTCAGCACAATACATGCATTGCAAACGCTGACTCCTACATCGAGCACCATGTGCACATAGACATAATTCATGCCTATATGGTCATTGTATGCTTTGGTTCGTTGCTGCGCTGTTTTGCAGTGAAACAACACCTTCCCCTTTCACTTGTACAGTATATGGTAATGGAAAATTCATGCCCGGACCAATTTGCAATGACCAAAGTTTTTTTTTTTTATATATATTGCACAATGCAAAGTCCTTTCAGCTTAATATTTCTTTATCTTGACAAAAAATGAGTTGCTATAGTTGACTTATTTCAACAATATTTTTAGGGCTGTCCCCGACTAAGGATTTTAATATTCGAATCAGAATTTTCTAATCTTTCTATAGTCGACCGATAGTCGAATCATCTATGTGTGTGAGAATGGGTTGGGAGGGGCACAACACTAGGTGGTCAGTAGGAGGGTAAAACTGTTTTTATTTTATTTTACACACTGCACACAGCAACAGATTTTAATAAAGAAAACAAAACTGCCTTCCAACTGACAGACGAACTGATAATGGCTTTCTTATTTAGGTTTAAATAAAAGGTAATGTGGATAAACATTCTTAAAACGTTTTCTCATAACAATTTAAATCCGCAATCGAAATACAGAACATCACACAAATATATAAAATAACATTTTGATAAATAAACCAAAAAAATACCTGCCTAGGGAGGAAAAGAACACACTGACCAGCAGACAGGATTTACATTTCACATTTTGCGAAATTAAATTAAATCGGCAAAATTGCCTCTGCCAGCAGCATGCATTAAGTGCAGCAAAAAACAATGAAAAACATTAATTTACAGAATTAAATTAGAACAGAATATACACTTTTAATAATAAAAAAATAAATGAAAACGAAATAAAGTCAAAATCAAGTCACAGGGAGCATAATAAATATGTGCAAAATGCTAATGTGCAGGGAACATATATTTAAAAAAAAAACATTAAATAAGGTAACCCTGAGTGATCAATAAATAAAATTAAAATAAGTAAATTATTAAAACAACGAAAGTTTAGCCAGAATTGTGAATTTTCTCTTTTTAACTGCCGAAACAATAATAAATGATAAACTGGCAGTTTTTTAGCTAAACATTTTTACAGCTAATTAAAATTAGAAACGGCTGAAATGTTTGAAAACACTTGTACCCTACCCGATCGAAAAAATCCAGTCTTTCACTCTGCTTGTGTGCGTTTGAGTCTTTTAATATTGTGTGCGAGGAAAACCAACTTGTTAACATTGGCCGGCAGCAGTGCGCTCCTGGTTTTACTGATAATAAATCCAGCCTTGGAGAAAATTCTTTCTGATGGCGTGGAAGTAGATGGGATGCTGTGGAACATCTTTGCGACCCTGGACAGCTTCGGGTATCTCTCCTCGTTCTTTTGCCACCACTCCAGTGGTCCGGTACTGCTTTTTGTAGTGTCCTTTAAATAAGCCCTCATCTCACTGTCCCCTGGCTGCTGCTCCTCTTCATCACTGGACAACAGCATCGACAGCACTTGGTCTTTCTCTTTTTCTTGTCTTGAAGTGCCTGCAGTATCACGCTCCTCCACCAATTCACTATCATCACCTACCTCCTGTACAGGCCTGGCAGATAAACTCTCAGCAAGATTTTCCACCACAGTATACGCCTCATTCCTTTGCTCATCATCAGTGAAAAAAGAAAGCTTCTTAAAGCATGGGTCAAGAATTGCAGCCTTGATATAAATACTGCTCTCCAAAAGACGGCCTTTAAGGTCCCATCGTCTGTCAATCTCCTCGGTCAGGGTAATCTTGAGGGTCTTTGTAACAGTGCTATCATCTTCATGTACCACCAAGTGTCGTTTCTTAATGTTCATAAGCATTGGAACAGTGGCAGACAGAGATGTGTTCATATCTTGTGACAAAAGCTCTGTCAGTTTGATCATTGGCTTGAGAACATTGACTATGTCCTCTGCCATTCTCCACTGGGATGTTGTGAGCTCTAGATCACGGTCGGACCATTTGCTGACACTTGAATCCGTCAGCACAGCTGAAACTGCACCCCTTTGTTCTAACCGGCGATCGAGCATAAGATAGACAGAATTCCATCGAGTGGCAACATCTTGCACAAGTTTATGCTCTGCAACATTCAGTTCTCTTTGTTTTTCTGCAAGTGCTGTGGTGGCCTTTGCGCTTTTTTAAAGTGTGAAACAAGGCGCCTTGCAGCAGCAACAGTGCGACACACGGGATCTTTCTTTAATGCGCTGTTAATGCACAATTGCAGTGTATGCCCCGCACAACGGACTCCCTGGACATTTCCCCATGATGGATCTTGGGCCAGTTGATTGGTGCATGCAACCATATTCGTTGCATTGTCATGGACAACAGAAACGATCTTGGTACCTGGAATGTCCCAATCAGAAATTACTTCTTTCAGTGTTTGTGAAATATGTTCAGCTGTATGACTTTCCTCCATTTTTTTTGTTGCTAACACAAAATTTTCCAGTTGCCAAGCTTCAGTAATAAAGTGGGCCGTAACTGTAAGATATGCCTCCATTTGCAGCGAGGTCCAAATATCTGTGGTGAGGCTGATTGCTTTGCAATTGTTTATTGACGCGTAAACCTCTGTGCATATTGACGCGTATTTCGCATCCAGCGCATGCATAACCGTCTCTCTTTTGGGAACTGTGTATCCTGGCTCAAGTGTGCGCATTAATTCTTTGAAACCTTCACCTTCCACAACATTCACTGGCCTCATGTCGAGCGCAATAAACTCCGCAATTTTGTCCGTGATATCTCTTTTCCTTTTCTCCGACAATGGCGGTCTCAAATCTAGCTTTCTTTGAGTTAGTTTTGGCGCAGCTCCTGTACTAGATGAACTGCCGTCGTCAGTCTGATACTGTGGGTGGATCTAGAAAAAAGACGAACATATTTTGAGTCCCAGCATATGAAATTGCTATTCGTAAATTAAAATCACCATTATATATGAAAGAGTGAACCAGCTTTATTGGTAAGAAACTGACCCGTTTTAAGTGGAAAGCCATGTTTGTTGTTGATGAGTGGTAGGACATGAGCTGTTGGCACAACTTGCATTTTACTTTTTTTGGATCATCTTTTACCATTTCAAAGTGCATCCACACTTTAGATTTTCTTATTCCAGACATTGTTAATTAATCCCTGCCGCAAAGATGCTCCTTGTCGGTCACGGATCAGGGAAAGTGAAACTTAAATCAGTCACAGGGGCGGTTGGATTTATTCACAGACACGTTAAAGTAATTATTTAATGCTTCAAGTTCTTACTTTTCACGTTTTTTTTTACAAAATTATCATAATTAAAGGCTGTAAATAACTTAATATAACCTTATAAAACCAGTAGTTTTGTGTGAAATTAGACATTGAGCACCCCCATATTGATAAAATGGTATGATCCTCGTTTCATAACACCCGCGAAGATTCGACTGTGAGATCGGTGGTCGAATCAGGCTCCGCATATCGATGCATCGAATCCTCGACTATTCGGGGTCACCCCTAAATATTTTTTAAGTTATGGCAACTCATCTCTAGTAAAGTTTGAAATTATTAGTGCACCAAAGAAAAGAGGGTATGCATGTGACGCCACCTTCGGCAAAAGTGATTGCAGTTATGCCCAACTAAATGGCAAAAGACAGAGCGGCAAAATTTGTGTACAGTGTGAAATCAGCGAAAACACAGGAATTGTGTCTAAATTGGAAAAAAGCTTTATACGAAAGAGAATAAAAGTATAAGTAAATGGATCATCCATGCCAACGTCCTCTGACCATAGGTTGGTTGAGAAGTTGCTAGGGTCACTATCAAGTGCAACTAAATAAATTTTTTAATGATAACTGTCAGTTATACTGACATTATCGTGGCCACTGCTATAACAGCCAGCCATTTTGTTGAATGTTTTGCCACTCAAAGGAGAAGTAAATCAGTAGCAGTACCCATATGTCAGGTATGTAAAATTTTGGGATAAAATCATATTAAAAATACATGAAATACACATAATTTAAATAATTACTCTTATTCTGTGTAATTGCAAAGTTTTGTCAGTAAGCCTTTATTAAAAAAACACCCATTATGATGAGCCTTGTGTTCTACAAAGATGGGATGGTTCAATAGTGTTAGGCCAACTAAATTCTATTTAAACTGATAATAGTCAGTTTTACTGGTGTTTGTCGCAACAGCTGCTATGAAAATTTGCCATTTTGTTGCATGTTTTGCCACTAAACAGGGAGAGCTCCAGCGTGGTCATGTGGAAAAGTGACGTCAGTGCATACCCTCTATAGTTTAAAGTGCCCAGAAAGTATTCTGTCACTTCATAAAATGCAGGCATGAGGACTATTTTAAAAATTTCTTTACTGCTTTTCTGAGCCTTAACGTGGTGTCTTTGTCAATTGGGTAGGAAAATCTCTTTGATTTCATCAAAAAAATCTGAATTGGTGTTTTGAAGACGAACGAAGTTCGGGTGTGAAATGACATGAGGCTGAGTAATTAATGAAACAAATTTCATTGTGGAGTGAACTACAGTAACACTGTTATCCTTAATTTTGCCCCAACCCAAAGCCCCTGATAAAGTGAAGACCATTTTTTCAACTTATTTGCAGCATTCCTAAAAATATCTCCTGTTTACACAAGTTTATATTTTGTGGGCTATTTAATCAATGGGTTGTCAAATACTTGTTGCGTAATTCCCACATGTTGCAGTTTTACAACAGTGTGTCACTGAGGCTGTGTGAGCAACAAGCTGAAATAAAACTGACATCTGTCTTAATCTCCTAGGTACATTCACAAAATAATAATAATAATAGTAATGTGTGTGTGTGTGTGTGTGTGCGTGCGTGCATGCGTGCGTGTGGATATCTGAATATCTGATTCATCAAGCAATTTTTTAGAGTCAGATCTTAATCCCTTGATCCAGTTTACAAAACTGACTCTGTTTGAATTGGACTGGTGTGCTCCTTACACAATGCTTCTGCCATAAAGTAAATAGTGGCAAATTTAAGTAAACTATCAATTTAACACCAAATTATTCAGAAATTGTGGATATGTCCTGTATGTTTTCAGATTTTTTTAGGGAGATTTCACAGTCAGATGATTTAGAGTCTGCCTCTGTTTTGATGGAGCGTGACTAATCATGTGACAGCTGAAGATGAAAATGAACACGCACATTCCCCATTGTCCCAGGACTCTGCTGTGCTCTCCATTACATCTTCAGCCAATTGTATTCTTTATAGTCTGTCTGAGAAATCTGGATCCGAACCTCAGCTTTTTGATATGGTTTCCAGTTCATTTACATTATATACTCTAGAATGTATACTGGCAAGCCATGCTGTAGAAGGAAATGTTTGTCTCAACCTGTAAAATTATTTCTTTAAGCCAGCCCAGAATGGAGTTTTATACCACAATTTTTACAATGTTCTGTCACTATAATTAGGATATGAAAACAAGACATAATTGTAAGCCTGGAGAAAAACAGCGCTGCTATGCATTTTATTTATTTTTTTGAGCACTAAAAATGTTGAGAGTATCACATCATGAATTGCCCACAAATCTATCAAATGCTTAAGCTGTATTTTTAGCTAGAAGTTTAAACTGTCTCCACTAATCCATGAGGCAAGAAATGTTTGAATAGAGATGACAAGACTACTAGACAAGACAAATATCTTCCAGTAGCTTAGTATTGTAGTGCAATGCATTAGCAGCGCAAAGGTTAAAGGTTTGATCACCAGGAGACACATAAGGTGTGTTCATGATCATCCGGCGCTGCGCAAACCGATCAGCGAGGTTTGCCGCTTGCAGTCGAGGGAGGAGCTGAAGAGGAAGTTGTCAAGCCAGACACCTGCTGTTTGCCGTAGTGACGTTTGCGCCGTGTTTCCTTTTTTCCTTTTCACAAATTAAGTGAATTAGATGGTGAATTTGATAAAAACAAAGATTTTAATAAAAAGTTGCAACCAGAAACATTTTATATCGAATATTTTAATTGCTGCTTATACTGTGTGCCCGAAAATAACTGGAAACAAGCCTACATTATTAAAATACCAATAGAGTTTGGTATTTTCATTTTCTTACGCGACACAATTTAACATATTTATGCATATTAACGTGTTTTTCCTGTTATAAAAACATGAATTTATAATGTTTATTAGTGAAACTGAAAGTTGGATTGAACTTGAAATGCACATGATTGTTGTCATCAGTGAGGCGACCAATCACAAAGAGCTCTGTCGTCATCACAACTCTGTGGAGAGGCTGCACCGGCTGAATAAGCTGGCTACTCTCGAAACGCTCTCCCGGTACTTTAAAATCATATGACACCATCACATGCCTTCAGCGCCAGGTGAAGTCGGACAAAATTACTTACCGGCATGCACTGCTTCAAGTCAGCCGCCTATCGGTCTGTGCAGCGCCGGATGAAGTCGAACACACCTATAATGTTTATGGTACAATAAAAGTAGATTGAAAACACTTTATATCGCTTTAAATTGAATGGTCTGCCAAATGCACAAATGTCATAGACAACATACAAATTTGGAAAAGAATAAAAATGTCGAAATTCATATTTTTTAAACAGATGAAATGCTGGGTGATATCTTTGATACATAACAGTGGCTGTTATTTAAAAGATAAGATTTAAAAGATAAATTATGGTTAGGTCTCAGTTTAAATATGTTGAAATATGCATAATTATGTCACACGGTGACGATTTCTAAGGGGCGGAACCAAAGATAGGGAAGATTGGTTCCACCCGGAAGTGTTCCCACCCTGACGGAAGAGCAGAAACACCGGAACTTCCGGTAAACGCCGTGAGACGAAATCAAGCCCGATTAAACGCAGGTGTGAATCATGAACGTAGTGGCTGGGGATTGGAGGATGTGTGTAAGAAGAGACACATAAATAGATCTGCAAAAACACAAGTGAGTGCGGTTGACTTTGGACAGATGCAGTTCCGCCTAGTGCGGTTGTTTCGGGGAAAGCTCCTATCCGCCAAGGGCGGATTACAACACACACGCCTTCCGAAGAGTCCGTAGGCGGCGATGATCCGGGGATCGCTTTTGAAGGAAAGGAAGGAGTGGATCGTTGGTGTTTGTGGCAGCCGTGTGGTGCTGTTGAACCGTTCCGGTGTTGCAGAGCGAAGACCTGGGCATAGTCACGCTGGTAGCGGTAAGAATTGTTGTTTTCTGGAAACAAAGCAGAGGAGGAAACAGAGCCAGAGGCTGAGTATGTGATATATATGAAGATTTTAAAAACAAATGGATTTATGTGCATCACTGTGTTTCGAGTGTTGATGAGGAACGACTCACCGTAAGTGCTGCTGGAGAAGATTATAGCGGTGTATTTGAACACTGGCGAAGAGGATTTTATCTGTCTAAAGGAGAAGGAAACAAAGGAGAACATCATTAACCATTGTGAGTACTCAGTGTTTGATACAGTGTGTCATTGTGGAGTTGCCTGTTCAACGTGTATTGTGAGCCTTCAGTGATTAGGATAACAGCCCTACCACGGAGAAGAGTGGTGGGAGAGCCGAGAAGTGACAATCCTGGGAGGAGTGAGGGGCCGTAGCAGCGACGTTCTACAACACTGGTCTGCACTGCACCACGCCAACCGGTCCCAGGGACAGTTCAAGGAGGTCCGGCTGCGACCTTATTTTTCACGTAGATGTGTGAGGAGTGCTGTGGGTGAGTCTGTGACTTTGCTGTGAGAGTACACTTTAAATTAGTGCAGTGTGATGCTGTGTTGTGTTGTCAGTAGCCCCCTACACTGAATTCGTCGTGGGAGAACGAGAGGCTGTGGAGGCCGGTGAATTAACTTACAGTATATGCTGTGTGTGACCCCTGTATTGGAGCTCCAAGTGTAGAACTCTTTCCGTCATCCCTTGGACTTGGCCTGACTCGGTGGAACGGTGGTGAAGGACATTGGTACACCAGACTGCTGTGAGTAAACAACCATTAAGAAGTGCTCGGTGTGTATAAAGGACATTGTACTGTTGTAAAAAGGGTGGCGTAGATCAATCTCACCTGTTACGGAGCCTCTTCCAAGGTGCGCCCCTGTCCAGTTCTCTGTAGTTAAAGTGGAAGAGAGGAGAGGGCAGCGTTCGGCTCGGCGTGACAATTCTGGATTTCCCCCGTTTGCAGTATCAGAGGCCTTTGGGAGATTTGTGCTACGACGCTTCGCCATCTCAAGGTTTGGAGAACATCTATCGATTGGTTGAAGTGCAGTCACCGTAAGTCCACCATCCACGAACAGTGGTCATTGTCGTAATTATCTGTTGAATGTCCAAAAGTGATTTGAATGTCTGTTGAATGTGCAAAAGTGTTGATTGAGGGAAGTCGAAGAGACGCAGTGGCTAAAGCTAACTTACCTCTGCTTCATTGTAAAGAGCCGCCAGAGTGACCAGTGTAAGTCCCAGCGTCTGCAAAGCAATCCTCTGTGTTACAGCTATAAGCCTACAGCAGGAGAGAGCCTGAATACAATACCTGTGAAGTACTTACCTGTATGTCGTCACGAGCCAACTAGGTGAGAGTGAAAGTCCCAGTGTCTGCCAAGTAATCCTCTGTGTCACAGCTAAAAGCCTGCAGAAGGAGAGAACCTGAGTACAATACCTGTGGAATACTTACCTGTACATCGTCATGAGTCACCGGGGTGAGAAGAAAAATTTCGGTCACCCGAGAAGGATCGGCTGTGGCCCCCAGCCAAGGGAACAGAGCATCCTAGTGTCCCCTCCCTCTGCTACAAAGGCCCAAGGACTGAGATTTTTTTAAAATATTTATTCCCCCCCTTATCTACCCTTTTTATAATTAATAGAAGCTGTTACATTTTTAATGCTTGTCTGTTTGGTCATTGGGGTGTTTTGGGACCTCCTCGAGGTGGAAATAGGAGGAGTGTGACCCGCGCCAGGGGCGGTCCGCTTCTCCGACCTGTTACAATTATATACAGCGCAAACTTCTATCCATATGAATTTCTGGTCATAAAGTTAAAACCCATAAAAAGAAACAGGGCAAATAGATGAATTGTATGATCTGCTGTGTACTCATTTGTAAAAAACTCATTTTTAGGTTGAATGCTTTATATATGCCTACATTTAAAAAGTCCTCTGCATCTTTGTTTAGTAGTGATGCAGTACTGTACTTATTTTTAAAATGTATTATTTCAAATTATGACTTTGAGAGACAGGTCCAATTTACATTCTTAATAGTAATTTCAGTTTAGGTTACTAACTGTCACGTAAAAGGACAGAATAAAAGAAAAACAGGGGTGTGTTTCCCGGACAACAACGTACCTCACCGCGAAATCACCATAGTACACTGCATAGTTTTAGAAACTAACTACCTAGTCAAGACTCATCCAGGGAGATTTTATGAGATTTTGGCCCTAGCTGTATCCCTTTTAGCCACAACCTGTTGATTGGTGATGAGGTGCAGGTGCGGGTAATCAGTATGTGGGAGTGGTGCAGAGCCTGGTGTTTCTGTGACACTAACAAAGGGCCTTTTTACACCTATGCTGCGTCCAAAAACTCAAGGCAGTGACTTGTTGCCTCGCTGCCTCATGAGGAAATGACTTCGGAGGCATGAAGGTAGCTCAGAGAAAGAC
Source organism: Paramisgurnus dabryanus (assembly GCF_030506205.2). NCBI lineage: Eukaryota > Metazoa > Chordata > Actinopteri > Cypriniformes > Cobitidae > Paramisgurnus > Paramisgurnus dabryanus. The sequence continues at coordinate 23,667,996 of NC_133346.1, forward strand.
TTTCGGACACACTTCTAAGGCAGCGTGTTTGAAATTTAAACAGAGAGCGCCTTTGTGATAACTAATCAACTATTTGAAAACTACAATACTAATTTCTCGCTAGAAATGCAATTAAAAGGTGTGAAATGTGAAAATATACCTTTATTTACACTAAATTGGTGGTCCAGTCGCGTCCTTGGCCGCCATTTTATTTTTTCGAACTCGACCGGACTCGACCAATCACATTCTTAATGTACGTCCACGCATAGGTATCTCAGGAGACAGGAAGTAAACCAAACATTGAATTCGGACATGCCTTGATGCCTTGCTGCCTTGGAAAGCTGCCTCAGAAGGCAGCAATTTAGAGTTTTCGGACGCAGCCCTAATCACTTTATGCGTTTTCTCTGATCGGATAGCTATCCGACCGTTAAAAGACCAGGGGCCTCATTTATAAAATGCTGCGTAAAAACCATCCTACATTTGATCTTACGATCATTTATCAAAAATGCGTACGTGTGATTCATAAACCGAACGTACACGCAAAAAACGCGCGTACCCCTTTTAAATCTATAAATCGCAAATGAACTTGAACTTGTGCGCAGCCGAGCAGTTTCAGATCTCCGCCTTTAAACGATGCCTAATTAATGTCACAGACATATAAAAGAGCAATTCTCAATGTTTAAAACCTCTCGACGCGCACTAGCTCGCGGACGGAAAGACGTCAGTTTTTTTAATGCTGCTAACAATATATATATATAGCCTACTGTGTACAAACAACAATAATAATAATAACACTACTATACATCGTTTAAAAGGTCTACGGGTTTAGCATCAGTGTATGGTGTCCGTTTTGAGATTAAATTGCTCTATCATCATAAATATAGTATTTTATTTCAGAAGTCCAGATAACAACATGCGTAATATAAACTGACTCCTTACCTTTGTGCTGGTATAAGGAATGCGAAACGAATTCAGTCTGTTTCAGATGTGTGAATAACCCATAAAAACTCTCCAACAAAGTACATCCAATGACCATTTTTGTCCACAAATGCGTATAATCCGTGAAATATGGATATATTTTCCATTGTTTACATCAGATTTCAGATGCACGTCTTGTAATAGATTATAATTTGCAATCTGAGGACTATTTGCATCGTAACACTTGTATATGAGATCACACTCGCGTTCAAAACCAGCGCTCAAACTTGATTGTACAAGTAGGCGGGAGTATAATACATAATATCCAAACAGCGCTGTCAAATATCGTGACGTCATCTGACTCGCGCGTTCCTCCAATGACTTCATGGAAAATATTGATAGAAAGAACGTGTAGCCAATTAGAACACGAATTCAACGATCTTTGTGTGAAGCTTTATTTCCTGGTGTGGATACGGCATTTTATACGCTTATATAAGGATAAACAATAAAAAGAACGAACGTGTATGCATGTAAACAAAAGACTTTTATTTTGTGGCTGACTGGCACTTAGAAAAGGCACTAGTCTTACAAAAACTCTTGCAAGAACCTCATTTTTGGGTCTATTGACTTCAAACGTGAAATATAACTTCTTTAGACTTGTGGCTTTGGCCTCATTGCATTTCTAGGTTTCACACATATATTTATCATTAAGATTTTTAGTGTTAAAAAAGATGTTATGCAAAAAAAAAATGTATTACAATGTACTTCAGCCTCTCTAACTTTTTAAATTTGTATCTTAAAATAATTTTGAAACATGGAAAACGAAGCTCAAAGTGTCTTCTATCTAATGATACCACAGTTTTGCTTATACTATAAATGGTTTAGTAAAAACAGCCCTTTTAGTGAAAGTAGGTATTTTCATGGTTTTGGGCCAGAATGGGGCTGCTTTTTAAGAGGTTAAACCAAATTCCGAGCAGCAAGATTGGCTTATATTTTCCAAAACCTGCAGCAATCAGACAAGCAAAAGTGCGTACGTCTGCCCAGATCCTGACGTGGCGCTAAGCACTTTTCCACGTCAAAGACAGTTTTTATAAATATGGACTTTGCCGTGGATTTTTGCGTACGCAAACTTTACGATCAAATCTGTGCGTATGCACGCTTTATAAATGAGGCCCCAGGTGTAAATGCCCTCCGAAACGTTTTCAAGACGGATTTAAATCCGATCGCTCAAACCACTTCAGGAGGTGGTCTGGGACGCATTTCAGACGAAACTGGACAAGTGTTAGTACATCTGGTTGATGAAACCACATTTTTCAGTGCATAACTCCTCCCAAATGTAAGCACGTCACCCGAAAGTTAGCCGTCAAAGAGGCAAACAAACAAAGACGACACGCTCGTTGCTTTATGGAGAGACGACAGCGGGTAAAAAAGCTTCCTAGAATCAATAAAAAACTCAAATTATATTAAACAAAGAAATAAAACTTTAAGAGAGAGTTTTGTGAACGATTTTCCTGTCATGGACCTGTATGTTAAATCACCACTTCGTCACTCTCATCCTGCACTGTACTGCTAGCTTCAGCCCATGCCGAGCAAGGAGACGCGCGTCCCCTGCCCAACATACAGTAAAACATACAGTAAGTGCTGCCTTCTGTTGCATAAACGTTGTCTTAAGTTTTTTAAGGCGGAGTAATAAATAGTGTATTTGCATTTTGGGCGGGAGTAAAAGATCAGATTCAAATCTGTTTTGCTAGAAAGCATTTATGTGGCCAAATTTAAATGGAACAATTTAAACAAATCAGATAGCTATCCGATTAGAGAAAACACATGAAGTGACCAGGTGTAAAAAGGCCCATAGATGCATTAGCTATAGTTCTAAAAATACCAACTTTTTACTTATTACAATAAAAATACAATACACTGTATGCTGCCTGCTATCTTTTAATATCTTTACAGTGAGTGAAACAACTGGCCTTATTCCATGTAGAACGACTCAAACTATTACACTCTGCTGGGTTATTTTTTAGATTAATTTTGAAATATGGACAAATCCAGCTCACCTCAATTCAAACTCATCTATGCTGCGTTGTTTCAGCCCAGGGCTGGGTCAAATATGTTTATTTATTTAGGTTATGTGTGGATACAGCACCCAGATACAGTGTAATCTGATGTATACCAAGTATGCTATTCCAACCATATAGCCTGACATAGAAAGCACATTTTACATTTTAAATTTTGAAAACATGTACTTGGTTATCTGATCTAAAGATCTGTCTCAAATCTAAATCTTTTCAAGATAATTTTCAGTATTATTATTTTTTTCAATATATGATAATCATCTCAGCAGTAGACGTAATGTGAGATCTGTTAAGAGTAGTGGTTTGTGTTGCCAGAACCGTCATCTTTTTTAAACGATAAAGCCTTTGAAAGCCTGTAATTTGCTACCACAGAAGTGATTTTAACCACAGAGTCAGGTTCTGTTTAATTTTGCCGTTAAAGAGACCATGCTGCTTTTTGTGCTGAAGTATGATCTGTTCCCATTAGTCATTCCATAGGCATGGTGTCCACACCACAAGGCAGATTTCTGCTTAACCCAGAACTTGTGTGTCCTTTAGGAAAAATTACGGGCTAAATTCAAACCCACACTATCTACAAGGGCACCATAGCACATTATGAAAACCAACCTTCCACACCTTCCACTTGATGAATGTAAGTCATTTTATTGTTCTATGAATTAATCTTATCAGTCATCCTGCATTGTTTATGCTGTCACACAGTTATTTGTGACCTTTTCAACGTTTACATATAAAAATGTCAGCCTCAAAATCAAATTCTGAGATAAACAGCATCAACGTTTAATTTTAAACTCCTCAGTTTTTACTATGCATTTTATTTTTTTTCTTCAATAGTAAAGATATCAAGATTATATTTTCACAACAATGTTCCAACATATATACAATAGGCTAGGATGAATTTATGTAGAAAACAGTAAATCACAAAAGAAAAATGACTGGGTTTTAACAGGCAGTGTCACAAATATGAAAATATAATTGGATTATAAAAACTAAAATTAATTTACCATCAAAATTAGGCAACAATTTTATAATTATTTTTGTATTTATTTATTTTTATGTATTTTACCTATTTTTATTGTATGTAATTTCTATGTTAATTAAGTTTTACATACAAAGAAATTATAATTTTTTGTTATTTTAACCCAAAATTCGGTTAAAAAGGGACAAACCCAACCGCTGGGTTAAATGAACCTATAAAAATTTATTTGATATTTGGCCCAACAATGGTTTGAAACAAACCAGCATACTGTAGGTTAAATAACAACCCACCAGGTTGGATTCATCACTTTTTGACCCAACGCTTGGTTGAAAATAACCCAGCATTTTTTTAGAGTGTAATAACCTTAGAGGTTGTGTCTCTTACAATACAGAATATTTTATCATAAAATGTTTTTACACCAGCAAAATCAGCAATCCATTACATAAATCATGCCTAGGAAAAGAAAGAACATCTTCAATTTGTAAAGTGGTGTAATTTTTCTTCTCGCCTCGAAGCTTGGCAATACCTTCAAAGTGCGTCTATGATGCAATACATCAATCAGCATTACTATTTTATCTTCACTGCACAGAACATTAACACACAAATCTGGACTGTTTAGTTAGACATGTGTGATCCTGAAACACCACTTTGATATGCACATTCCTTGAAAGTTACCTTGGATAAGATACTTATAGTCTTCACTGCGAACACAAATTTCTTGACTTTGAGTCTGTACAAACATAGTCTTTGTACGTTATGCCCTCAATTTTTCTAGAGGCATGACAACAGAAAGCTCTCCCTGTCTTCAAAGTTTCATCTGCAGGACTTCAAAGAGGCTCATACCTGAAAAGTGTCAGCATTAGACTGATCATCAAAGTGCAGAACGCGCTTCTTATGGCATGTATATTTGCTTATCCGATCTAAGGGAATCCTTACTGCCAGGAGGCGGTATCATCTGTCAGGATCAGAATGAAATGTCTGATGTAACTAATCACCAACATCTGATCAGTGTTTTAATGTTGATTATAATCTTAAAACATTGAGCAGATATGCAGGCCTATCATCATATCATCCAGTGCATTTACATTTATTCGTTTAACAGACACTACATAAAATGCTACACGTAGTTAAACTTAAAATTAACCACATACAAATATTAGTTTTTTTAAATCATAATAAATTAATAGTAATGATCAATAGAATTAACATTAATTCTGTTGAGTTGTCAAAGTTATATCGTCAAAAAAATGTAAAGGATGAGTCAAATTTATATAGAAGATTTGTGGTATTAATGAGAAATTGCAGTCAAATGTTGTTTGTGACAGAATAAATTATTGAAAAGCTTAACGAATAGTTTTAGAGACCAATAGTTTTTAAGATAAGAGCTTTACTTGTATAAACCAGAATAGGAGGCATCTCCAGAATGGCTGCCAAGTGAATTCTTCAAAATTATGTTCCCTATTTATTCATGTTGGTACATCAAAGAGACACAATGGTACCTTAAGGCGCACTCATATTACCTAACCCAACTGAACCGTGCCCAATGGCGATTGTCCTCCCTCCCTACTTCCCCAGACCTTTCCTATCTGAGCATGGTACACAAGTCCTAGTCCAGGCTCTTGTCCTATCAAGACAATTGCAATGTGTTACTGGCAGGACTCCAAATCTACACAACCAATCCCCTACAGATGATCCAAAATGCTGCGGCAAGAGTGGTCTTCAATGAGCCAAAGAGGGTGCACATCACTCCTCTATTTGTCAGGTTACACTGACACTGATACATACTGTATATCAGCCTGAATCAAATTCAAAGCTCTGCTCCTGGCCTTTAAAACCTTACCTTCACTCGCTTATACAGACTTATGTACTGTGCTTTCTAGATCCCTGCACTCTGCCACAAAGTGACAGCTTGTGGTGGCATCCCGAAAAAGGGAAAAAGCACTATTGCGTACCTTCTCTGGATCTGTTCCACATTGGTGGAATGATCTGCCGGTTGGGACAAGATCTGCTGACTTTGTAGCTGTCTTTAAGAATCGGCTAAAAACCCATCTCTTCTGCCAACACCTCACTTGACAGGAAATTAAGCACTCTCTCTTAACCCATCGTAATGATAAAGGTGCAGTGAATATGGCATTTTTATTGTTTTAAACTATTGTTCAAGGTCTATGTATGATGTTTGCATGGTTTTTACATTAAAGAACATTAAAAGCAATTAGTAATGGGCTATTTTGTACCTGGCTTGGAAACCCCGTTTTGATGGGCGGGTCGCATTGATGACTTGGAAGTAAACACTCACTGCTATGTTGTTTTTCATAGAAATCCAGCTACATACTAAAGGTAGTAAACATCTTCCGTCATTTGGGGAATTGTTTGGAAAACTTCTGATGTGGAAAAATGGCAGCCGGAAATAACAATGCGTATGGGTGAAGTAGCAAACAACAAATCTTTAAACGTGTCAGGCCTAGAAATTACTTTTTAACAACATGGTAAACGCGCATCATAATCTAAATTGACCACAGACACAGTAATACCAAGGATGCTTTAGCATGTGACAGCATGGTAAGTCCTTATCACTAACTGTGTGGTTAGACAACACTGTTACACACAATCAGGACATATCAAGCGATCTCTAACAAAGCAGTGACACATAGTACTAAATTGTTTTACCCACATTAGATTGATGTGCCATTCTTTCCGGATACAAAATTGATGGAACAGGATGCATTAATTGCAGTCTCTCTGCAAATCCAGCGTCAACCTGTGGCTTGTTCCCTCAAAGTTTTACAACTTCAACAACACATTCCTAATATGACCTTTCTGAGGAAAGGTTATGCAGTTAGACTATTCTTCCACATCCAGGTACTGCACAATATTTAGCAGTCTTCAACTATATTTTTTTGCTAGGACGCTCTATCCAGTTTGCGTGAACCAGTGGGGAGGGCTAGTGAAGTAGAGGTCAGGTGGAGCCAGTATTTAAAAATTGGCTACTACTGTATGTCATAACTAGGCAAATTCCTAAACCTGGTGTTTGCTGGGCTTGGTGTTAATAACAGTTGATATTTTAGTAACAAGGACATTTTCAGTTCTAAAACTTAACATTTTATTCTGAAAGTGCATTTTTTGTCTAAATGGTTCTATAAAGTGCCTTTAACATCTGAAGAACCTTTCTGTTTAACAAAAGGTTATTTGTGGTAAAAAAAGGTTCTTTAGATAATAAAAAAGTTTTGAAAGAAATGTTTCTAACATAGTGTATAGCCTTCAATACAATACAGTAATCTCAAATAGGTACTCAGAATGGTATTTTTTGACAGTTAATGCACTGAAACCGACATGGTGCTTATTTTCACACAATGGACTATTATTATTCATTAAGTAAAAGTGTTTGAACCAAAACAGACTTGGAAAATGTTTTATTAGTAATTTGGTGCCTTGTTGTGATGAAGCAACCAGCCATTGTCTCTAGTAGAGTACTATTAATTTTCTAGTCATTCTTTAGTATCCATGTTGGTCTCAGACATCTACTAGAGTATAGACTGTATTAGCGGCAACAAAATAAACAAACGGCTTTTGTGGCCCAAACGTCCAAGAGTCCTTTTAGAGAAGATTATTTCTGATAACAAGCAACATAAATAACCAGTAAATTATCTTAATTCAAATTACAGGTAAAGCGTATCATCTACTAAACAGAGCTAAAGTTACTGTTTAAAATGAATGTATACAATGTTAACAACAGATCTTTAAAATCTTCTGCCAAATCTTTCGTCACAGTTTTGATCCATACTCGCCGTCCTCTCATTTTCTGTAGGAAACCGAAACATTTTTATTTGTTCCAGAGGTCATTTTAGCCACAAGCGAGACAAATAAGCAAACACAGACTAGAAGTTAACTTTAGGCCAGCTGCATGATCATGACAAAGCACATGTGTCCAATAAAATCGTCTATAGTTACTACATGGTCAACTTCTTGACATGATATTTTTTAAGTAGAAATGTTTTTCCTTTTTTTTTGTCACAAGTTAAAGGTACAGAATGTCATCTGTCTACATACAGAGAGTGAACCTACCAAACAATTTTCACTGGATGTGTAACAACAAGACAATGCATTTGATATAAAACTGTTTAATGGTACTAATCGCTGAACTACTTGTTCACAGACTACAATGTCAGGAACAAAATATGCTGTCAGGAAAAGGTTAAAAAAAATGGTTTCTAGCTGTCACTTTGAAAAGTATACCTTTACAACTAGAGAGGTACAGAAAATATTTTTACCAAATTTACAGTCACATATATGGTAAGTATAAGGACCTTTTTAAGAGAGAACTGATCCAAGGACAGCTTAGAAGCATGTTTTACCATTTTTTGAACATTTCTGTAGTCTATGTGTTAGACATGTGGATGTGACCTTTGCTATAGCAACACAGATAAATGTGATGAGGTTTTTAACTCCATATGCTGAGGTCATTAATCAAGTGCTGAAATGATGATCTATGAACAAAGGACAATCTCTACTATGAAGATGAAATGATGCATATCATATTATATGCCATCTACATTCATACTTTTTTGCTGACATGCTCTTAGGCACAGGTCATTAATCACATGACAATTGCAGGCCATGTTAGTAATCAGACCGCGAATTTTGCATCTCAGTGCTTCTGGTCTAGAATAAAATCCATGCAATTTAAAATATCTGAATTTAATTTTAGTACGACTTTTCGATTAATAAGATAATTAAAAGTATTTGCTACTACTGTATTCCTAATATCTTCTGTGAAATAGAATCAATACAGTATGTACAAGGGCAATTCCATGCAAATGTCAACTTTATCATGAAAAGTATCATTGGGTTTTTCCCCAATGTAAATTTTTAGAACTGTCATGTCTATAATGGAGAAATGTCCATAACGTTGTTTTTTTTCCTAATAAATGCACATACAAAACACTAAACACTAAATGACACTAATTTTTTATGCCATCAATTTTCCATTTGTTTGGTTTTATTGCTTTTGGTTTGTGCCTTTAAATTCAGCAAATTCCTGCAAAGTATATTGTCTCCCAAAAATGTGTCACATCCATAGCATGTTTCCCTAATCTAAAATAAAATAAAAATAAACATTATTAAATAATTCTGGACTCTATCAACAGGGCCATAGGAAAATATAAACAAATGGTTCAATATATTGGTAATTAATGCATTCTCTGAGAAATTATATTTCAAGCTTTGACTGCAAATGTCATATCCTAACATTGCTCAATACTCAGACAATGGGTAATGGGACATGCCTTGTGGTTTGACATGCCATACTCCATCTATTTTAAACAGCATTCTATTATAATTATGCATGCAGCTTTTACTATCTCATATTAATTCAGAGACATAATTGAATTTTACATTGTCTTCATACTTTATAACTGGTATTACACTGCTTCATCTACTTTTAAATTGAATTTGTCACACCACAGGACCATTTTTAATCAAAGCAGAACATTTCACATTCTTAATTTCATTCCTTTACCTCAATTATTAAACTTTAAAAAACTTTTACAAATATCCATGACAATTAAGGAGTGGTGTAGTAGAATCTAAAGATAAGAAACAAGAAATCGACATTCCAAGACTTGTCAAACTGCATGTGCAAAAACTTCATAGACCTGCTCGTTAAAAAATACTTTATTATGAAAAATGTATGACCTAAATCTTTGATTGCCACCGTCTTTATTTTTATTATGTTGACTTTATCCTCAAAATATCACACTGAAAAATGTTACTTTGGATTTAACTTGTTAAATCAAATTACTTTAATTTTTCAAGTACCAGCATTATGTCCAATTGTATTTTCAGTCTTTTGACATCACTGCCAGTAGTATTTGATCAAGGCATATTGTGCATATGACAGGTCGCTGCTTTTGATCTGCTGCAATCTGGATCCTCTTTGATTCTTTTAATGCATTTCTGTATGCTTTGTGATGCTACAGGTCCACAATCAGCTTTCTCTCAATCCCCACACCCAACTATTTGGTCATACACAGAACATTTCAAGCCCTGGCTAAAATTGCCAGTTGCAACCTGATTGAATAGTTCCCACACAACTGCTCATGTGTAGCTCAGTGGTAGAGCAAAAAGGATATCTTGTAATGCACTGTAAGTTATTTTGGATAAAAGCCAGTGTTGTAGTCCAGGGTTGGTCGAGTCTGAGTCAAGTTAGAGTCAAAAGATGTTTGAGTCCGTATGACCACGTATACAACCTTATGATACCTCATAGTCCTATCTTAGTATTATCCTGGTAACATTTCCGATGGCATGTGAAAGTAGGACAAGCCCAGAGCGGTGTCGTTATTTCGTAACCCTCTGCAGTATTCATAAATTCACATTTATTATGCACAGTAAGTCAGATGATCGTGTGTTTAACTAATTGGAACATATTAGGCTGCTTTCCGCAAATTTTTCTAATAATTGATCATTGGCTCATTTGAACTGTCTGTTTTTTAATCTCTTTCGTGGTAATGTGATGTCATACACCAACAGGTCTGCACAGCGGTGTGTGAAGTCAAATAGACCTAAACGCACCAAATCATATTTACGTCACATGTCTCGTGGATGCTCAACAGATCAGTGCCTATTTGATCATGACAATACATAATAACTTTGTATAATAGAGCTCTAAAAGACTTGGGGTCAAGTCCGATTCCAAATGTGTTTGAGCTCGAATCAAGACTGAGTCAAAAGTCCGGGACCATTAAAATACGGTTAAAGTCAGAGTTTCGAGTCCACAACAATGATAAAAGCATCTGCCAAGTTTATAAATGTTAATTCCAGGAGTCCAGTTGAATGTCTGAGACAGCATCAAATCTGATAGACTGTGATAGACAAGTGTTCATCAACCAAAACACTGCGTATGCAGTATTTGAATCAAACTTTTCCATCTCAGGCTATTCTGCTGGTATAAATGAATTCTAATAAAAGCAACATAAAACTAACTTTGGTTCGACATTTGTAATGTTAGTATCTTCCTATCTGTTTGCATGGCTCCTGGCAAGAGTAAGCTGTAAAGTGAACCATACTTTATGCTCATTGTAAAATGTCTGACTATGCGAGATTACAATGAACTTTGAAGGCTTCTGTAAAATTATATTGTAATGAAACAGTGATCTCGAGCTGTAATGATATGTAAGCTGGTATGTAGAGTGCTGTCCTGTTAAAAGAAAAATACTTTAGTAATAGGGAAGTAGCTATTCAAACATTCATTACAAGTGTTTTTTTTATCTCAGATGATTATATCTTTATTTCACTGTCCTTTTCAATGCTGTAACTCCTACCATCCTTTTATTGCCATTGCCCTGGTATTATTTTTCGCCCCTTGTTAAATTTATGACATATGCTACACCTAATATTTGTAATAAAACAGGTTCGGTATTATGTTTTACAGGCAAATTGCCACAGTCTGGCACCAGAGGACCGCTACAGTACTACATGACCTTCTACAGCTAGAGGGAAAATGAGAAAGGTAAAAAGGGCACTTTGATACATTGAATATAAATTATACCCCATGTAGGTCACTGTAATTATGGCAATATTACCATTTCATATTAGTTTAAAGCTATTTGAATCAAAGTTGGAAAAGAGTACTGTGTCCTTGCAAATTATATTCCCTGGTATTATGAAGCACACAGGGCTATAACCTGAATTTCCTGGATAATTTATAGTAGAAGATTAAACACTTTAATGTAATAAAACTTAAGTAGTCTTTTAGCAGATGCTTTTATCCAAAATGATTTATAGCATGCTTTACAGTGCTGTAGTTGCTTGTCTTGATCAAGGCCATAGATAAACATTTAACAAACTGTATTTGTATATAAAATGTTTTTGTAGCAAACATAGATTTTTTTTTATATTTAGCTACAGATATGTACAAAATGAAAGGCTTCTAATCATTAACACATTACTATTAAAAAGCTGTCATTGTTAGTTGTAGTAGGATGTTTTCCACCCCAGCCTGATTTCATGGGAATCCGTAGATATTTTACGAGATGGCTAATTCGTATTACAGTAAGTGAATCACAATATCTGGGATCACACACCGTACGAGAAGCGCTGCGTCTAGGACAACTTGAAGTGCACATTACATAGTGCGATCTTAGTAAGATAGCAAGGCAAGGCAAGGCAAGGCAAGTTTATTTGTATAGCACATTTCATACACAAAGGTCATTCAAAGTGCTTTACACAGAAATGAGAAAACAATATATAAAAAAGAAAAAGAAAATGTAAAAATAAGATTTACACGATAAGATCACAATAAAGACAAAGATACATGAGAATTTAAAATAACAATTAAAGAAAATAAATGTGATTTTAATAAAACAGTTAAAAATGTTAAAAAGAATAAAACAGGAGTAAAAGTGACTTGAGTTAAAGGTGCAGTCAGTGTGAAGCAGCACAGTGCTCATTCAGTAAATGCAGAGTTAAACAGGTGTGTTTTTAATCTAGATTTAAAAGTGTTTACTGTTGAAGCACATCTGATCTCTTCTGGAAGTTGATTCCAGCTAGAGGTGGCATAAAAGCTAAATGCTGACGCACCTTGTTTTGAGTGAACCCTTGGTATTTCTAACTGACCTGATCCTAATGATCTGAGTAATCTGTTAGGTTTATATTCAGTTAGCATATCTGTCATGTATTTGGGTCCTAAGCCATGAAGTGATTTATAAACGAGTAACAATACTTTAAAGTCTATTCTAAATGTGACAGGAAGCCAGTGTAAGGACCTGAGGACTGGAGTGATGTGCTCAGATTTTTTGGTTCTGGTCAGAATTCTGGCAGCAGCGTTCTGTATTAGCTGCAGCTGTCTGATGGTCTTTTTGGGGATCCCAGTAAGGAGTCCATTGCAGTAATCCACCCTGCTGGTGATGAAAGCATGAACAAGTTTCTCTAAGTCCTGTCTTGAGACAAAACATCTAATTCTGGCAATATTTCTGAGATGGTAGTAAGCTGATTTGCTTATCGCTTTCACGTGACTACTGAAATTAAGGTCAGACTCTAAAATTACACCAAGATTTCTGACTTTATTTTGTGTCTTTAGACCCCTAGAGTCAAGGTATGTGTTAACTTTGAGAGTTTCATCTTTATTTCCAAATACAATGACTTCGGTTTTGTCTTTGTTTAACTGGAGGAAGTTTTGACGCATCCAACAGTTAATTTCATCAATGCATTTACATAGAGAGTCAATGGGGCTGTAGTCATTGGGTGACAGGGCTAAGTATATCTGGGTGTCATCTGCATAGCTGTGGTAAGCAATTTGGTTCTTTTTCATTATTTGACCAAGTGGGAGCATATACAAATTAAACAGAAGCGGTGCAAGAATTGAACCCTGTGGGACTCCACATGTCATGGATGTCCACTCAGATTTATGGTTACCTATGTTCACATAGTAACCTCTTCCTTGTAGGTATGTTTTAAACCATTTGAGAACCATCCCAGAGAGCCCTACCCAGTTTTCCAGTCTATGTAAGAGTATGGTGTGATCTACTGTGTCAAAGGCAGCACTAAGATCTAGTAGCACCAGCACTGATATTTTACCTGAATCAGAGTTTAAGCGAATATCATTTATTATCTTTATGAGCACTGTCTCTGTGCTGTGATGCTGAAGGAAACCAGATTGAAAGTTATCCAGATAACCATTTGAGTTTAAGAATTTGTTCAGCTGATTGAAAACAACCTTTTCAATGATCTTGCTTATAAACGGAAGATTTGAGATTGGTCTGTAGTTGCTAAGTATGGTTTTGTCTAGGTTACTCTTTTTTAGGAGAGGCTTTACAACTGCTGTTTTTAATGACTCTGGAAAAGTGCCTGTGATCAGAGAGGTGTTTACTATTTTTAAGAGGTCAGTTTCTAAGCAGTTAAGCACCTTTTTGAGAAAAGATGTGGGGAGAGTGTCAAGGCTGCAAGTTGATGCTTTAAGATGTTGTACTGTTTCTTCCAAGGTTTTTATATCAATTATGTCAAATTCTGAGAGAATGGCTAATTTCTGAGGTTGTTGCAATGATATCTGACTGACCACAGTACAATTTGAGGTCGTATTGATTGCCATTCTGATATTACTGATCTTCTCAGAGAAAAACTTAGCAAACTCATTGCATTTGTTGTCAGAGAGCATTTCACTAGGAACTTGATTTGGGGGGTTTGTTAGTCTCTCTACAGTAGCAAAAAGAGTGCGAGTGTGGTTTATGTTGTTATTTATAATATTGGAGAAGAAGGTCTGTCTAGCTGTGCCTAGTTCTACATTGAAAGCACGAAGACTGTCCTTATAGATGCTATAATGTACTTCAAGTTTTGTTTTCCGCCACATACGTTCAGCTTTTCTGCATGTTCTTTTCATGTGCTGTACTGCTGTTGTGTTTCTCCAGGGTGCTTTACGTCTGCCAGTGATCATCCTGACCTTTACTGGAGCTATATCATCAATAGCATCTTTAACTTTTATGTTAAAGTTTTCAAGGAGAACATCAACAGAGTCTGCGGATATGTTTGGCAACATTGACATAGCATTCATAAATACCTCACTGGTGTTCTCATTTATGAACCTTTTTTTGATATAGACAGATCTAGCATCAGTGGCAGGACAGATCAATAATTCAAAGTAAACACAGAAATGGTCAGATAGCGCTTCATCCTTGATTACAGTGGATGAAATGTTTAGACCCTTGCTAATGAGCAGATCAAGAGTGTGTCCCCGATTGTGTGTAGGACCTTGCACGTGCTGGGTCAGATCAAAAGTGTTTAAAACATTTAACAGTTCAATCGCAGTATTGTTTTCTGAATTGTCTATATGAATATTGAAATCTCCAGCAATAACAAAATAATCAAATTCAGAGGAAATTGTTGACAAAAGTTCTGTGAATTCATCAACAAATGCTGAGGTGTATTTGGGAGGTCTATAAATAATTGTAAACAGAATGCGTGGTGTACCTTTTAGAGCAATACACAAATATTCAAAAGACTGGTAATCACCAAGTAACACTTGCTTGCATTGAAAGGCATCTTTGAATAAAGCAGCTATTCCTCCACCCCTTCTAACAGCTCTACATACACTTATAAAGGTAAAGTTGGGTGGGGCTGATTCATTGAGGACTGTAGCACTGCAGCTGTCATCTAACCAAGTTTCATTTAGAAACATAAAGTTTAGCGACTACTTCAAAATGCTAAATATTCATTAGCAGCCAATGTTAATTACTTTTTGAGCAGTGTCCAGAGTCACAGCAAATTGTCGCCACCAGGCGCTGCAAGTGTGCATACATTCATAGAAAATAATGTGTTCTGCTTTTAAATTCATGGCACGACGCTGCGCTTCTCGTCCGGTGTGCGACCCCCTTAACCGTCCGATTGTTTAAAAAAAAAAACATTTATGAAACTCACCGCTTACTCCAACGTCTCAGAGGCGGAAGAAAATTGTACAAAAAGTATGAATGTAGTTGTACTAATTTGAATTACCCACCTAGTTTGTATGAATTGCCATGACATTGTGTTGTCTACCCACAAGAATGTTTTTGGGACAGTTGTTGATATATTATAAAAGCAGTATCACATGATTATAAACATTTTTAAATATGTAAATATTAAAGGTACAAATGATTACGAATCCATTGAGATGCATTGAAGTTTTAATGGTGCACTTTAAAAATTATTATGGGCCAATCACACCAAACGCATTTTAAATGTTTGGAACCGCAAGGCACGCCACACTGCCTTTTTTAATCACTTTAAGAAAAAGCAGTGTGGCATGGGTTTTTATATTGCTAGGCAACCACCGATGTAGCTGTTCTGTCAATCAAACATTGCTGTTTGAAATCAAATAATTTGCTGTTAACTGTCATATTAGCAGAAACTTTAAAAAGAGAACACTTGCTCTGACCTCGATCGAGGGTAAGAACTGCACAAACACACAGAAGAGAGTGAGTGACTGCAGTCCTGTTGTTCCAAGCAACTTTAAACTTCCATCACCACAACAGAAGGCCCGCCTCTCCTCTCATCTCCTCTCATTCGATTGGACATTGGAAGAACGCGGATGACTTTGGGCACTTTTTCGCTCTAAGTGCTCCTTCAAAAACATGTGCTGCCGCAAAAAAAATGCAAGGCGTTTGTCACGCATGACGCTCACTGCCCATAGAAAATCTTTAAAAAAGGCGTGCAACTGCCATAAAGGCGTTATGTGTGACCGGCTTCTTAGTCTACCACATACCTATGCTGTACACATTCTTCAGGTAAGTAACCTATATGAAAAATTCTAAATAAAATAATAGGATAACCTTAAAACTCAATTCTTAATTTCCCCATCAAGTTTTGTTGTTTAGTAATCTCCATCAGATATGCACAAATACCCACAGTGTTCTATATACTGTATTTAGGTTTACTGTTATTACAAAAGTGTATTCATAGTCATGTGGCAGGATCGTGGTGTTACCCATGTTTTGTGTGGCGGCAAATGGCCATTTGTTTTGGTAGTGTGCTGCCTTGTCTTGTCTCTGCTCCTGCCCCCTTGTCTCCTTGTTAATTATTCATCGTTGGTTAACACCCCTCACCTGACCTTCCCTCGTTATCTTGTTAAGTTTTCCCTATTTAAGGCCCCAATGTGTTCTGTCCCGTGCTGAATTGTTTTTATGTCCTGAACTGTCAACAATTGAGTGACTCAAGTAGTCTTGTCACCGAAGTATTGTCTTGTTTACATCTTGCCATTGTACCCTGTTTATGTCTTTTGCCCCCTCCTATGTAATTTACATGGGCGTCAGAACCATTATATGTGTGTGGGACTAGACCCAAGGTCACGTTTTTTTCTGATCCCATTTTTTAAACCCTAGTTTAGTGTGTATTTGTCAAAGGTCGGGGCGGACCACAGAATGTAACGGGCCACGCCCCTTCCTAGTTTCCACCTCGAGGAGGTCCCAAAGCCACCCCAATGACCAGACACATGAGTGATTAACATTAAACGACTTTTATTAAATATTAAAATAGGAGGAATTAAATAGTTAAAAAAACAACATCTCCAGTCCTCGGATCCTCATAGCAAAAGGGGGGGGGGCGCTCAAGGAAATCACAACTTATAGGTTTCTTCATCCCACACTCCACCGACCTCAACGACTAGGCTCTCCTCACGAATCCTCTGGTCTCGAAGTGGCTTCCATCAACAAGGGCACAGCATGACACTGCAAGCGGTTAAGTACACACACAAATGAAGACAAAGACTCACCCACGGCACTACACACACACTTAGTGAATTACGGACTAAGCCAGAACTCGACCCGGGCCGCTGTGTGGTTGGGTGGCTTTTTCCTGGTGGTGGGGATGAAATGGATAGGAGAGGAACGCAGGACCCCCCTTGTGGTGATTCTGATGCTTCCTGGCTCGCCCACGCTTCCTTCTCTCCCGTGGGGCCGCAACGCTACGGGGTAGCTCTCAACACAAGATCAGATAATACTTTGCGTTTATAATCCACAATACAAACTTCGATGCTACTCACATATGTCCTCTACTTCCAGTGTGGTGCTTCCCGGCTCGCCCACGCTTCCCTCTCCAATGGGGCCGCAACGCCACGTGGCAACTCACAACACAGGATCAGGCAATACCTTTGCATTCACAATACATACCACAGACTTCAATACTACTCCAGTATATGCTTTACTTCCAGGATGATTCCTCGGCTCGCCCACGTCTCTCTCTCTCTTCGGTGGGGCCGCAATGCGGCTACTCACAACACAAGATCAGGTGATACTTTGCATTCACAACACACAGCGCAGACTGCAATGCTACTCACGTATAAGCTTTACTTCCAGGATGGTTCCTCGGCTAGCCCACGCCTCTCTCTCTCCGGTGGGGCCGCAATGCTACGTGGCTACTCACAACACAAGATCAGGTGATACTTTGCATTCACAATACACACCGCAGACTGCAATGCTACTCACGTATAGCTTTACTTCCAGGATGGTTCCTCGGCTCGCCCACACCTCTCTCTCTCTCCGGTGGGGCCGCAATGCTACATGGTTACTCACAACACAAGATCAGGTGGTATTCTCTTTTAGTTACTTTCAATGGTTGGGTTCGTTTACTCACACTTGCTGGGGTTTCCCGACTATCCGCTTTGAAAACAGCAACTGTCTTCACTTAGCTGACTAAATGACTCGCTTTAGCGATATTCCTTCACCCAGTTCTTCGTCTCCAAATTCTCAGTGGTAACCACAGAAAAACAGCCCAACACGATACCGCCAACAGTACAGCACCCAAGCACGCGTTCTCTTTCCGTGGGGCTCTGCTATACGATATAGACACAACTCCTTCCTTTTTACCTCTCTTGGGCCCGCACTCTTTCCGTCCGCTTTTAGACCCATCCCCGGATCCACGGCGCCCTCGGCGCTTCACAGGAAGTGTACGTTGGTGGTCCGCCTTTGGCGGAGCAGAGCTCGCCCCGGAAATCAACTCCTCACTTGTGCTTTTGCAGTTCTATTTATGTGTCAACTTCACCACCTCCTCCAATCATGAGTTGCCATCTAAATCCTCCACACCTGTGTATCGTAAGCCCTAAATTGTGCTGCCATAGGAACCAGGAAGTAAAAAGGTGCTCAAAAATTTCAGCCCGGGCGGAAACTGTCTCCCGGCGGAACCAATCTTTTTCCCTTTTAGTTCCGCCCTATATAGTCACCCTGTGACATATTGTTGCTATAATAGCATAAATCAGGGGTTGGCAACTCCTGGTCCTGAGGGCCACAGCCCTGCAGAGTTTAGCTCCAACCGTAATCAAACACAGCTGAAAAATCTAATTGACGTCTTCAGGACTGTTTGGAAATGACATTTAGGTGTGTTCGATTAAGGTTGAAGCTAAACTCTGCAGGACTGTGGCCCTCGATGCCCACCACTGGCATAAATAATAGCTGTAAAATGATGAAGCTCAAAGTTCACTGCCAGACTATATATTTTCTTTAACAGAATTTCCCTTTCAAAGCCTACAGTGAACGACGGGTTGGTACTACTACTGCCCCCTACTTCCTGCAATAATGACGTCAGTAGAACAGTTTTTTGACTAACCTCCCACAGAAATACATCAGTCGCCAGCTAAGCTAACGGCAAGCTAAGCTGCTGTCAAATCACCCCACACTAAACAAGCTACACAATCAGAACTTGATAAGTTTTTCTGGAGGAGGGACTTCATAGAACAAGGAAGACATCAGCCCGTTTTGAGGACGGTGAAAACAGAGATATACAGAAGTAAATTGTATGAAAAATACAGCATTTTTTATATGGGAAACATGAACACATGTTATATTGCGCACTGTAAACACAATCAAAGCTTCAAAAACACAGAAAGAACGGGACTTTTAAAACCAATGATATTTGACCCTCTCACTTTTTCAATAAAAAGAGTGCCGTCAGGAACAGAGGAATAGGCCTATCCTAATAAATAAACTCTGTTACGCGTTTCAGCTAGAGCTTTGACTTCCACGCTGCTGCTTCCTCCATTCCACTTGGCTCATTTTGAGTCCGAATAATTTAAACCCAGAAAAAAACCCCACACTGACACAGAAAAAAAATGGAAATGAATGACATATTTAAATAGTAAAGTCCTGCTTGTACTTACAAGCATGAAAACCTCAATGAGGGATTACGTTTACAGAACAACACTGTACTTTTAAATTATAAAACAAACACACATTGCTTGTATAGAATATTATGCTCTGCTAAATTTCACTCACACTTTTTCAATCACAGCAAGGCTGTTATCAAGATCCAGTGATAACAGCAAGGTTCAGACTTCACATGTCCAAAAAGATCAATAAAGACAGGTGAGCCATCTGCCTGTAGTCTCACAGCGACTGGCAACTGATGACTTTTCCTTCGCTTGTCTGATCTTTCTTTAAGGTCCTTATGAAGGCGTGGGTCTAATCGATAACCACAGTAATTGTGTAGGGCTGTCTGAGCGAGCCCCCAACCAACACTGGATATCTTTTTGCTACTACTTTTATTAGTGGCAATTGTTACAGTACATGAATGATGCTTCAAATTATGTTGCAGTTTGTTTGTTAGTGCAATGATATGCAGTTGCTGGGGTATTTATAGCACTAGATGGTTGCAAGGGTGTCTTGGGGGTTGCCTAATGGTCCAAGTCTAAAGAGCCCACCATGACATATACAGTATACAGTTGAGCAGATATGTTTGAATACTCCTGCAGAACCCAAAAGATGTTTATCATTAAAACATAACAATAAAATAAAATAAGAAGGATCGTAAAAATTGCAGTCTTGCATGAATGTTTTAAATGGTTTGTTAATATTTAAATGAAATGTTACAATGTAGCCAGCCATTGTTTTTTCATGAAAGGGTTCTTCATAATCCATGTCCATAGTACAAACTGTTTGGTAGGAGTGAACCCAACCTATTTGATCTAAATAGAAGGTAAACTCAAAAAACTTTGTCTATAACATTAGAAAGGTAACCACCACTTTAATTGGGACTATGTTTCTATATCTTCCCTACGGTCACAGCAAAACCTGACAGTTCAACATCAACGAACGTCCTCATTGTTGGCTCAGCTTATCAGTCTCTGCCTGTCCTTGGAATTCTCAAAAAAGCTAGTGTTTGCAGGGCACTGGATTAAGCTGTCAGCTTCAGTAATTTAGTCATTTACTCAGTGTGCTTGCTGACTTTTCTATACCGAGAGTTGAGGTCTGGTTTGCAAAACACAGGGGACTTCATAGCATGCAGTGATGCTGCATTCATAGGAATCAAGCAGAATCGAACTATGGACGCATAAAATGAGTATGAGCGCTGTCATCTCACAACAGACACAAACCATTGTTGGGTTTTTTAAATTTTTGGAGTTTGCACATGTTTTTTTTTGTGGTACTAAACAAATCTGGCAGCTGCCTTGTTTACTTTTGAGCAAACAAGAGAATTTATTTATTTTCACTTCTGAAACTACTTTATCAAACTGACTTTTCCAAATGTTTTCGGTTACTAACGATAATTAAAATTTTCATTCAAATTCAGGCCTATTCGCAAATTAAACATTTAGAGCAATTTGTGAACTAGTCCAACAGAGGAACGATATACAATTGCAAATCAGACATTACGTGGCTTGCTTGGAAAGGTTTAACCCAACACAAGTCATTTTCTTGTCTTTTCCAGGTCTGGAAATAAAATGTTTTAGTTTTTCCCTGATATATTTTCTGGGTTTTTATAACCATGGGGCCCTTGAATCTCTCATCTCAGCATTCTTGGAATGAATGAGATATTGCAAACATCCAGGTTTGCAAGCGTTCAAGGATTAAATTTTAGCAAAGAATTTGGCCCTCATAATGGAACTACAAGAAAGAGATGACAAGACATGTTTTATAAAACGGCAAATGTCAAGCTCTATAAAATGTGCAGTGAATTTGAAAGGCAACATACAATGCTTTTGAAAACATGCCATGTGTGGATTAGGACTGTTTACAACATTGCTTGTAAATTCTGTATGATTTTACTTAAGCGTGCTATTCTGGACTTGGCAATCATTTCCAAACAATTTCCCTCTTCCAAGTTTGTACCAGGACTGTACAACAAGGTCACCGATTTTTTAAAAATCTTTTCTTTTCTTGTGCATACAGTATGCTCTACACACTGTGATTTGGAGAAGACTTTGTGTTTTTTTGTAATGAAGTATTGACCAGTTTCACAGTTAACCATGGTAAAATTCCTGACAGATACTTCATCTTTTAATTATCACAAAACTGTAACGGTTTCAAGTATCGAAAAACTCATGCCAAGCACTGTTCAGCATCAGTTAGCAACAGTCTAAAGTTTGCTAAGGTGCAGCAAGAAGTGTGTTTTTTTAATTTTTGTTAAAAAAGCAACACACAAATCTGTAGTTTTTGACAATTAGAGGTACATTCACAGGGGCCTCAGCGTTAAAGCTTGAATTGTTAATGTGTCAGCAACACTTCATTGGCGTTGCTAGCGGCAGAAGTTGAACATTTCTCAACTTCCAACTCAACCTTGCTTGGTACCTCACACATTCGACCAGTTGGCGGTCTTTTGTGGCTGTTCGAAAACATTCGACCATATGAGCAATCTGTCAAATGAGTTTTCGACTACCTCTGTACGTGGTCAAATGTGGACGAGCTGATCCACTTGTGATCCGACTGACCAAAATGCATCTTAACACCAGTTGTAAACAGGGCTTTAGAGTAAAATAACACAACACACATTCATTCACGTCTGGTCCCGTTTACTTGTGATCACAGGGCTCATCCCTTAGAACTAGCTCAAAAGCATGCACATTTGAAGAACTATAGATAGATTAACAGGTTTACACACATAATTATTTAGACTAAACTAATCTGATGAGGTATAAACATAATTTAGCTCCATCTGTTTCTTTGGGGATTGCTGTTATGACTGAAGGCAAGCAGATGATTTGCTGGCAGATGATTCAGTGTTTTTACTCGCAGGCAAATGATTCGCTGTTATGATTCGCTGTTTTGACTGCAGGCAGGCAGATGATTGGCTGACAGATAATTCGTTATTTTGACTCACTTACAGACAGACTTGCATTACACTTTTTAATCATCTTAACAGACAGGGTCATAAAAATTCCATTACAATAAATTTTTACTTGTTTTTTATGTTTTAGCGATAATAAGACATTTAATAGCTTTTAAAAGATTAATTAAGACTGTGTGTCTCTTTAAATTTTTAACATCACTTGTTTGTTTTTTATCGCAGTGACAGCGGAGGCTGTTGCTTTGGTTGGACAGGCAAATATAAACAACACAATATTAAAAAATACAATTATGCTAAAGTTATGAACAAAACATGTAAAAAATGATCTGAACTAATTTCAAACAGCTTTCGTATGACACTGGAAAATGCTTGAACTTGCTTCTGATCCACAATCACTTAAACAGAGTACTCGCCTGTGTGTAATAAACACATTAAGACAGACTCATGCTGCATTGCAGAATCTATTGTCACTAGATCTTGTGTCTATACCTAAATGATTTCTCTTTGCAGTTTTTATTTGCCTGTCCGAGGCACCCAGCTTTGATTCAGGAAGTTGCTCAAATCCCTGTCGTGGCACAAGAGCACCACTCTAGTTTCACATTAAATAACATCATATTTGTCTACTTTGTTTACTTTTTGTACAATTTGCTTTCACCTCTGAGATGTTGGAGTAAGCGGTGAGTTTCATTAATGTTTATTTATTTTTTAATAATCGTAAGGTTTAAGGGGGTCGCACATCGGACGAGAAGCGCAGCGTTGCGCTATGAATCTAAAACAGAACACATTATTTTCTATGAATGTACGCACACTCGCAGAGCCTGGCGGCGCCTGTCTGCTGTGACTCTGGACACTGCTCAAATGCTGTCGCGCCACAGAGCACCACTCACATAGTTTAACATTAAATACCATCATATTTGTCCCAAATCATGAACGATCAACATTCGCTGCTAACATATATTTTGCATTATGAAGTAAACTCTATCTAACTAAGCTTGCGCTATTTAATGGTGTAAATGGCACTTCTGGTGTACGATACCTCCGAGTTGTCCGGTGTGTGACCCCCTTAAGTGCGTTGTGATAATTCACAGCTGTTCTTCATTAACAACCGGCAAAACCAAAATCTTATTTTTTAAACACGTGCATTTTGTGTATATTGTGAAAAATGCTTTAATTCTCTTTAATATTACTTTTAAATATTAAGTAGATTGTGGTCCCTTCTTGTTTAGCAATGTATGTTTATATTAACACAAAAACAAACCTTTGTCTTTATAAAAGTACTGTCGCATCAGAAAACGTCTCGGTTACATATGTAACCCTCGTTCCCTAAAGGAAGGGAACGGAGAAGTCACGTCGTGACCGACGAATTGGGAACCGCTTCGCGGGTGACCTTTCTGCTTCGAGAAACCTTTAAAACGCCAATGAACTTGGCATGCAGATAATTGCATCTGCCGGCGCCGCCCCGCCGCACAGGTATTTAATGAGCGGCAGGTGCAGTTATCAAATCAGCTATTTTTTGCTGAGAAAGCTGGACAGAAGGAAAGGGTCCGGCCGATATCAGCAGTGGAACAGCAAACTGTGGCGACGGGACGTGACGTCTCCGTTCCCTTCCTTCAGGGAACAAGGGTTACATATGTAACCGAGACGTTCCCTTTCAGTCGGTCACTACGACGTCACGTCGTGACCGACGAATTGGGAATCCCTACCAAAGCGCCACTGAAGCTGACCCTTCCAGTGCCTGCGTAAACCCTCCGACTCTCCTCTTTAAGGGAACGGAAATGGGGTTGAAGCAGAGGCCGGTCACTTCTTGTTCCTTAACCCACGATAGTGACTAGGCGAACTGGGAAGCGAACTCGTCAGGCGGGACTAAGATCGCAGCGGAAAGCAAACCCTCTAGGTATCTTCCACTAAGGTGATGGATAAAAAGACACGAGGTCTATAAAAAATACACTCTCTTAGCAACACTAGAGAGGCGCGGAACGAACTACGCTAAGGGAAACATGGTAAATCAGAAACCTTCCACGGAAATACTCACAAAGAAACCACTAGGGGGCGCAATGTTTGCGCTAGCCTCACCCAGATAGTCAAGGATACATCTAGTGAGAGGCTGGCAGCCGATGCTCCGCAACATCGGCCACCAAGCGGTGGAGAAGACAAAAAAACATTTTTTGTAACGTTTTTTGCCTTGATGGCCTTCCATAATAGTGCGTTTTTGCGCAGCACCAAAAAGAAAGGCTCCAAGCCGACACAGGAGCCGTTCCTCGATGTTCTCACTGATCTGACGAGAGAACTCGAGAGGATACCGGCTCAACACGAACACTTTAGAATCTAGTGAACGTATTAGGTGTCGCCCAGCCAACAGCTCTACAAATATCTGAAAGCGAGGAACCACGAGCCAAAGCCCAAGATGAAGCCACGCTTCTGGTTGAATGGGCTCTCAAACCAAAAGGGCAAGGAATGCCCTGTTTCTCATAAGCCAGGGCGATTGTGTCTACAATCCAATGAGACATCCTCTGTTTAGTGACAGCTTTCCCTTTCTGCTGACCACCGTAACAGACAGAGAGCTGTTCTGAGGTCCGAAAGCTTTGAATGCGATCCACATACACACGTAGTGCACGCACAGGACATAACAAAGCCATGGCTGGGTCTGCCTCCTCCAAAGGCAGCTCTTGTAAGCTCACCACCTGATCTCTGAAGGGAGTGGTGGGAACTTTAGGCACGTAGCCCGGCCGGGGTCTCAGTGTAACGCTGGATTCAGCCGGCCCGAACTGAAGGCACGAATCGTTGACAGAAAATGCATGAAGATCCCATATCCTTTTAATAGAAGCCAATGCGAGGAGCGCCAAAGTTTTCATGGTGAGAAACTTGACGCTCACCGTCCGCAGAGGCTCGAAAGGGCAGTCCTGAAGGGCTTTCAGCACCATGGACAAGTCCCAAGGAGGAATAGAGGGAGGGCGCGAAGGATTCAGCCTCCGTGCACCTCTTAAAAACCTAATGACCAGATCGTGCTGACTCACAGATCTACCGTCTATGGGTATGTGATGCGCGGATATTGCCGCAATATCTACTTTAATGGTAAGTGGTGACAGCCTCTTCTCTCCAGCGGTGCTAGAGATATGAAAGCACAATACTGATCGAGCATTCCCGGGGGTCCTCTCGTTGAGAAGTACACCATACAACAAACAGGTTCCATTTCAGCGTATACGCCTGCCTCGTAGACGGCGCTCGCGCTACAGTGATGGTGTTAGATACCGCCAGGGGTAAATCACCTAAAACCTCCGCGCCCCGTCCAGAGACCACACATGGAGGTTCCACAGATCGGGGCGAGGGTGCCATAATGTGCCAGGGAATCAGCCAGGGAGGGACTGTCGCGAGGAGAGTGAACTCAAACCAATTCCTAGTTGTCCGGTACGGCGCAACTAATAGAATGCGCTCCTCGTCCTCCCTGACTTGCACAGTGTCTGCGCAATAAAGCTTACTGGGGGGAAACCCCGCGGCCAGCTGTGTGCCAGTGCATTCACGCCGAGTGTTCCCTCGGATAATGAATAAAACAGGTGACAATGGGTTGTCTCTGAAGAAGCAAACAGATCTAACTGCTCTGCCGAAACATTTCCAAATCAGCTGAACCAAACCGGGGGTGGAGCCGCCACTCGCCGGGGCGCGCTGCTCATGAGAGCGCGTCTATGTGAATGGCACAAAGAGACCTCAGATACTTCTGACTCCAGAAGAGGAGAGACGGGCGAGATGCGACAGGTGACGAGAGCGCAGACCGCCTTGGCGATAGATATACGCTACAGCCGCAGTTTTGTCTGTGCGCACTAATACATCTTAAGCATCGAATCACGTTGATGAAACGGACGAGCGCAAGATATACAGTGCACAGCTCGAGGCAATTTATGCCAATGTCGCTGGAATGTCGACCAGACCTCCGAAGCGACGAGCCCGCCGTACTTAGCTCCCCACCCCGTTGTAGAGACATTTTTGCCAACAATAGCATGCCTGGAGACCTATCTCAGTGGAATCCACACCCTGAGAAACGCTGGCTCTGACCACGGGGTGAAAGTGTGACGGCATCTTGATGTAATTATAATACTGTGAAAGCCAGTGAGCCACGCTCTCCTCGGGACTCGGTCATAAAGCCAACACTGAAGCGGTCTCATATGGAGCAGCCCGAGCGGTGTCACAGCCGCAGCTACTGCCATATGCCCCAGAAGTTTTTTAAATTATTTTAGTGGAACCGCAACCCTGCCTTTAAATGTTTAGGCAAGTCAGAATTGACTGAACACGTGCTTCTATGAGACGTGTTGTTAAATCGACCAAATCCCGTTATATTCCGAGAAAAGAGATCCTCTGCACGGGGCAAAGTTTACTCTTTCCCCAGTTGACCTGAAGACCGAGACGAGCGAGGTGTTCAAGTACACGATTTATGTGTGTGCACAGCATCTGACGAAACTGAGCTATTATGAGCCAATACGCCAAAACGCAAACACCGCTCTCTCTCTCAGGGGCTGCAGTGCGCCCTCCGCAACTTTCGTGAAGACACAGGGAGAGAGAGAGAAATCCCGAATGGTGAGACTTTGTACTGATATGCCCACCCCTCGAACACAAAGCGGAGAAACGGCCTGTGTCGGGGAAGTATGGAGACATGACAGTACGCGTCCTTCAGGTTGAAGGCTGCAAACCAATCCTATGGGCGGATACATTAAAATATGCTCCTCTGCGTAAACATTTTGAACAGCATTCTGTGAATGTGAATTCTGTGAATTCTCAACTCAGTACGCAGATCTAGGATCGGATGCAACCCGCCACTCTTCTTGGGTACAATGAATTAAGGGCTTTAAAGCCCTGACTTTATCTCGGCTGGAGGGACCGGCTCGATCGCGTCCTTCGCCAATAGGACAGCAATCTTCCGCACGCAGTACGTGCGCATCGGCAGCCTTCACCGTGGTGAAGCCTGAATATTTGGGAGGTATCCGGGCAAATTGAATGTATAACCGAGACGGATCGTGCGTAAAAGCCAACGCGACGGGCTGGGAAGCTCTTCCCAGGCCCCCAGATACCGAGCGAGAGGAAATTAACGGCATGATGTGTACCCGTGGCGAGCGGAGACGGGGAACTCAACGACGCGTGCTCTTTGGCCGCATTGTGAGATGTGGTGTGTAATGAAACACTCACCCGAAATGTCATGGGCTTGCCAGATCTTTTGTATTTTACTCAGGTCTGAGTGTATCTGGCAAGACCATGACAGTACTATGTTCTGTGTTAGGGACATGTGGAGTGATATTATATGTGTGGCTTCCACATGTTCCCAGTGTCTTGTGGCTGTCATGGTCTTGCCTGACCTTGGTTATTATCCAGAGGGCAAGACCAGGGCAGCATTGTGTTTATGTGGGAATACGGGTTGTTTCACATCATGTATGTGTAACACGTGTTCCCAGTGTCTTGTCACTTTTACCCTACTCCCTTATGTAATCATGTCTTAAGTGATTAATTATGTTCACCTGTTCCCCATTGATGTTGTGTCTTTATCTTGCCCTTTCGTTGTCTGTCGTGTGCGCGTTCATTGTCTACAGTTGTTGTAAGTCAGTGAGTTCATGTATTTCGTGTTTCTGACTTATACTTTGATTCCAGTGTTTTGTTACTGTGTTTCGTTCCCATCACTGTGTTTATTTATATTCTGTTTTACCCCCTCGTGGGTTTTTGTGTTTGTTACTTTAATAAACTCCCAATTATTTATATTTATCGTCTGCGTTTGGGTTCTCCCTCTTTTGTGCACAAGCCTGCCGTGACAGAATGAACGCGCCACATTGAACCCAGCGGACATAGCATGCAGTGTGTGTCGGACCCGGAATGGTGGTCCTCGATCGCCAGCCAGACTCTCTCCGGCAGTAGTCCCTTCCCACCGCAGAAGGGGCGTCCCCTTAATGACTACGCCCGGGCGGTTGAGAAGAGGAAGGGATGCTACCCGGAGTTCCTAGCCAGCGCTTATCTGGTGGCGGGAATGGATGACCCTCCACCAATTCAGGAGCGAGGTAGTTTACTCCAGCTGTCCTACTGGGATTTGGTAGACTGCCTCGCTCAACGACAGAGCCCAGCTGAGACTGCCCGACCCCTTTCACCCGCACCTAAGCTAGGGGGTATCCTTACGGGGGCGATCAAGCTGGGGAAGCCTGCTCTCGTTTCCCCGGTGCGGGAGATTAACTCCGCGGTCAGTCTCCGTCCTGACCTCCCTGCCTCTAAACAGAGGAAGAAGAGGACGAAGAGAGCTTCGGAGCCGGCGCAGCCGGGGACACGTCACCCGCCGGCGCAGCCGGGGACACGTCACCCGCCGGCGCAGCCGGAGACACGTCACCCGCCGGCGCAGCCGGAGACACGTCACCCGCCGGCGCAGCCGTCTGCGCAGTCTACCGCGCAATCCAGGACATTCCACTCCTCTGCTTTTCAGCAGAGGTTTAAGACTCATTTTCCACATTCTGGACATTTGTTTCCCCCTGTTATTGCCCCACCACCCCTTCATGATGTTCTGTTTTTGTTAAATCACCCCAACCCGTTTGTCACGTATGTTTGTTTACCGTTGTTGTTCATTGTGATATTGTCATGGTTGTCTTCTGTTGTGCAGTCTCTCGTTCCTCGTGTTTAATGTTTTGTTTTGTGACGTCTTGTATCCGTCATTAAAGAAGGGGGTACTGTCATGGGCTTGCCAGATCTTTTGTATTTTACTCAGGTCTGAGTGTATCTGGCAAGACCATGACAGTACTATGTTCTGTGTTAGGGACATGTGGAGTGATATTATATGTGTGGCTTCCACATGTTCCCAGTGTCTTGTGGCTGTCATGGTCTTGCCTGACCTTGGTTATTATCCAGAGGGCAAGACCAGGGCAGCATTGTGTTTATGTGGGAATACGGGTTGTTTCACATCATGTATGTGTAACACGTGTTCCCAGTGTCTTGTCACTTTTACCCTACTCCCTTATGTAATCATGTCTTAAGTGATTAATTATGTTCACCTGTTCCCCATTGATGTTGTGTCTTTATCTTGCCCTTTCGTTGTCTGTCGTGTGCGCGTTCATTGTCTACAGTTGTTGTAAGTCAGTGAGTTCATGTATTTCGTGTTTCTGACTTATACTTTGATTCCAGTGTTTTGTTACTGTGTTTCGTTCCCATCACTGTGTTTATTTATATTCTGTTTTACCCCCTCGTGGGTTTTTGTGTTTGTTACTTTAATAAACTCCCAATTATTTATATTTATCGTCTGCGTTTGGGTTCTCCCTCTTTTGTGCACAAGCCTGCCGTGACACGAAACCGCTGATGGATGCTGAGCAAAGGGGGCTCCCTTGTAGATGTCCCGCTCGATACATCCGCTGGCGAATGAGGAAGAGGAGAACGTAGGGTTTTGAGCCCGTCCGAAACTCCTATATGCCTCCGGGGACCTGGAGAAAGAAGAGGAATTCGCTCTTTGAGGTTAGTGGGTGCCGATTGAAGTCGGCGGAACACAACACGAAACCAAGAATTCCCCACCTGGCCCTCCTCCGGGGTGGGGGGGAGTGAGGTTTTCACCATCTCCTGACGAGCGATCCTCTCCATATTCAGGTCGGCCTACTCAGAGCCGCTAAGTTTCATTTTCCACCTCTGTAGCGGGCTGAGTGGGCGGGTGAACAACTTACGACAGGTTCCTCAGAGCTGCCGGGATGAAGGAACGAAAAAGCCGTAGCAGGACACCCTCGGCGAAAAAGCAGACCAATATACTGACGTAACGGAGGGGGCAGCTAGGCTCCGACATGGCATGAAGCCTCAGTCTGCTCTAAAGCGGCCGATCATTGTTGGACACTCTCAGCCGCGTCGCTGAAATGGCTGGTCTAAAAAGGAACATTAGGGCGATTATTAACGACCTACTTAATGCCCGCAAGACACAACCAGAGATGGTGGGCATAGCACGTCCGGCGGCCTGTGGGGTGAACCCAGTCGCTCGTAGCGCCAGGTCAGAGCCACACAGGATTCTTTAGTTGCCGGACCGTGACCTCGCCTGTGCAGATCCTTCAGTGCCGTAGCCTGGCGGACCTGCATCACGCCATGGCGGGCACGGCAGATGCGCCTCTCACAAGCCCGTGGGTCTGTGAGGGGAGGGAGGCTGGTCTCTTGGAGCAGCATAACCCTTAGCGGCCCCGCCGTCAGGAGAGGTGAGAGGTGATGGCTGAACGGTCGGTTCCGGGAGGAAAACGAGTTTTCCACGACCGTGTCAACCAACATGCACCCCGGGAAGAAAGGCACAGAAGGTTGGGGCTGTTCTTGCAGTCCTGAAGTGCCAATCATCTAGGCGGGACGGTGCGGGTGGGGAGGAGCTCTCCGCTCCACACAGACCGTCACCGCGCTCCCGAGCGTACATGGCCGCCACTCGGGGTCGAGCATGGGAGCCCCTACCCAACCCGAAGGCGGGAGTGGGTCCGAGTCGGCGACCGAATAGACGACCCCCTCTCCGATGCTGTGACAGACATAGAATCCTCGTGAGGACTGAAAGAGGACGAGAGCACGTAGAACACGTGCCACCCGTCTCTTACGGCACCTCTGGCTGTGGATGGGGGTGCTGAGAGTCACTGGACGAACCAGCTAACCGATTCAGCACCGTTTATACAGAGATAAGATTTCCGGAGTTTTGCCACCGCACCTTTAACTGGGCTCCGCAACGGAAAAAAGGGGGTGACGTTCCCAGAGGTACGAAACCCGTCTCCGCCATCCAAGAGGTTCACGTTCTCTTAGGAGTATGAACCCTCCACGAACGCCGCCTCAGCATGCACTCTTGCGCACGAGAGAGGACGATCGTGGCCACCCGGGGACCCATACATTTGCCGCATCCAGAAACACGGACGGAAAGACATCTTTAAAAAGACGCTCCCGCCTCAGTGCAAGTGAAATACTGTCTTTAAAAAGACGCAGAACACCGCAATACTCTTTTAGAGGAAACACTCTTTTAATGTGCTGATGTTGATGAAGCACCCAGGGGAACGGTTACGCACACACTCAACTAAGAGTGAGAAAAAAGTCAAAAAATTAAAAAGAGAGGTGGAACACCCGCGAGCCTCCGCTGAAATGCCTTTGCCCAACCAAATCAAACACCCAGAGTTCTCCAAAGAGCAGAGAGTAGCTTCTGAGAGTGAGCAGTAAGTCTGCCAGCTTTCAAAGCTAAAAAGCTGATTTGATAACTGCACCTGCCGCTCATTAAATACCTGTGCGGCGGGGCCAATTATCAATGCAATTATCTGCATGCCTAGTTCATTGGCGTTTTAAAGGTTTCTCGAAGCAGATAGGTCACCCGCGAAGCGGTTCCCAATTTGTCGGTCACGACGTGACGTCGTAGTGACCGACTGAAAGGGAAGGTAAAGTGATTTCCGGTCAGGGAACATAGGGACCATCAATAGGTGTGTTTGCCTTCAAGCAGTGCTGCACAGACCGATCAGCGGCTGACTTGAAGCAGGGCATGGCTGTTAGAATTTTTGTTCGACTTGAACTGGCGCTAAAGGCTTTTGACTGTGACGTATGGTTTTAAAGTACCACAGGAGCATTGTAGGCATATGAAAACATTATTTCCAGCATGCATGTTGATTGAGTATAAAATAAAAGACTTTCGACTAAATATTCTAAATATCCACATGACAACAAACATTAATGTCAAGCGGTGATTCAGATGTATCCTGGCGTTTTGTGTTGAATTTGAAGCAAATGATGTCACATCTTAAATAATGTGCCGTGCCTCATTACAGCCTTGTATGATGTGATGATCTTATTCTCCCTCAAAATGCAGTTCTCCCAAGTGGAACGATGGCTGTTTTCCAATCAGATGTCTTCTTTAAATCCACAATGGGGAACTATGGAATAAAGAGAAAGTAAAGAAGACTAAAATGAGAACACAGGGCAGGGGGAGAGAGAGAAGATTTTGGAAGGGATCCGACCTCTGTTCTGGCAGAGAAAGCAGCATTATTCATGCAGACAGGAATATGGCTGTTTGTTTGCATAAAAGGAGACATTTCCTTCCCTGTAGATGAAAAGACTCAATTTGCAGTATGAGTTTTGACTGACTGAGGGTACAATGGAAAATATAAGGGACAGAAGACAAGATTTTTTTATACACTGTTCACTTCAAGGGCCCTATTTTAATGATCTAAGCGCATTGTTTTAATGGGCGTGTCCGAATCCACTTTTGCTAATTTGACGATGGGAAATTTTTGAGATCAGTTTCTTCTCTTATTTCAGTGTTTCCTTTTTATTTTCTAAGGATAACGTGAAGAAACAGTTGTTAGGAATCTTGCTTTTAATGTTTTTTTGACATCTCATGAAGACTTTGGTTTTTATTTTTAAATAACTATATTCAAAAAGATTTATGTAACATTATAATATGTTGTATTTCACTTGAAATTGTAAAGGGTTATTTGTACTTAAATAATTAGAGGAAAAAAACCTTGGGAGATATATGTATATATGTATGTATATGGATGTAAACGGGTAAGGAGATTAAACGGGTTCCTACGGTGGTATAGGTAGACCTTACCAATTTTTTTTTAAGTTTGTCATAGTTGTTAAATTTAGGTACTCTTTACTCAAATATAGGATAGAAACTACTTAAACAAAGTGAGTAGAAGTTGTTACAGCAATATTATTGAGTATATTCTATAGGTTGGTTTTTACATTGTGCCAAATAGATTTTAGTTATGCACAGCTCCAGTGGCGGCTCATGACAGCTCATCTGAGGGGTGCTAATTCAAAGTGTTCTGGGTGTCGAGATATGTGTTCATCACGTGTTTTGTCAAAATAAGTGCCTGCTGCACACGACTCAAACCGTAGAATTCACAAAATGAACACAAGACACTCCATTAACAGTAAAAGCGCAGAACACATATTTAGAAAAAAGGAACCACACGCATGATGGGCTACATTCATGTTGTGACGAACTTCGCATCGAGCGCCCTCGTAAAAAAGAAGTCACCGGCCTCTACTGCACAGCTCTTAAATACAGGTTTTCTCTCTTTATTTGGCAACTCCAGTTATGCACAATGCTATGATTAGTTGCATTTATATGCATTTAATGAAAATGGATGTGAAACTAGCCCATGTTAGCCAGTAACAACAACTATAAATGATTTATCTGCACTGAATTATTTAATTTCAAAAAGTATCCAAAAACGATATAAAAAAGAATCAGCCATGTGGTCCTGTCAACTCAAGGACAGCTTCAATATGTTGTTTACTAGTTTGTTACATTAAATAACCTTTACAATTTACCAGGAAGCAAGTCATCCGCTTCATTTTGTGTTTAATGGTCACATTTAGGAATTATTCATCAGGTGACAGTGAAACATGTCCTCTTGCAATTCTTCTGCCTGTCATATTTATAAATGAATGCAGGTGGTCTCAGCATGTGTATGTAGATGATGGGAAAACATCAAATTAGTGGGCACTGAATAACATTAACTTGGACAGGTTTATAAATATTCATCATAAGAACAAGTCGCACTAATAGTTGGGACATCAAAGCATTTTGAAAAAAGTTTGCTGAAGCTTTTAAATATATCAAAGTTACATATTACATTTAATAGTTTGTAACTACAGATAGCTACAAATAAACACAGTAATTTGCCATGTCAAATATACTGCATCTTATGTGAAAAGCTTAATCAACTTAAAAATAATTCAATTGGTAACACTTATATTTTTTTTAACTTAAAATTTTCACTTTATGTAAATAGTAAACTTACTAGTAGCCTATCTAACTAACCTTCGAACAATTGTTTCTTGAGTAGTTTTGTGTGTGTGTGTAATTTCATACATTTTGGCCTGCTTTTCAAATAAAATAAAAAAGTTATCACATATACTACAATAAGCACTTCTTTTTTGAGTTTTCATTCTTTGTCAATAGGATCTGTCATCCTTGGCTATTAGTATTGTATAATGTATTGTATAAAAGCATTGGTTGTCCACCAGAAGTATGTTCAGAACAACACAAGTGAAACATAATGACAGAAACTTTCTTTTTTGTATGAACTATTCTTTTAAACTGACAGGAGTCTGTGAACATATATTTGTTACCATGTGCCTTTTACAGTATCTGTTTTTGTTTTAGTTTTTTTTAAGAGAGAGTGAGAGGGCAATATTCAAAAAGAAAAAAAAACGAACGAAAACCCTCCAAATATAGATTTGTTATACCACACAACATATGAATAAGAACAAGGAGAACAAAGCTACAAAGCTGCTATCATTCCCAATATCATTTGATGATAAAACATAAAGGAAAAACATTCTGTGGGATCAACAATGACAGAAATACAAACAAAATTACTTTATAAGAGCTATAAACAAATAAAAAGAAACAGCTTGCTTTGGTAGTCTACATTGATCTTAAATTTATCTGTATGGTAAAAATATCTCTCATCTCTGTTCTGTGAGAGACAGAGGGAACAGTGAGAGACATAACAAACAAGCAATGACATTTATTATAAAATAAGTGTTCTATTGAAGAACATGTAAGCACAATATTTTTAGAAAGATAAATAGTTCAGCTTTAAACTGTTAAACGTTGTTTGTTTTTGCAGCTGTACAGATTATTTATATCACTAAATATATTTGAGCAGAGCCCTATATTGTTTTCTGAGTTAAATAGGAGTAAATATGGGAGATGTTTTTTTTTCAGATGGACATGAATGCACAAATAGCATTTAAATATTTATTTTGTAACAAAACAATCGTTTTTCAAAATCGTTTGTCATATCATAATCAAATTCAAATTATACATTCAATAAAAAAATTCTTAGATTGATACAATATAAAATTATAACAACAATGAAATTCAAATTATACATGTGATCAAACTATTTTCTTAGATTGATACAATATAAAATTATAACGTAACAATGAAATTCAAATGATACATTTGATCAAATGAATTTTATTAGATTAAGCATGGTTTGCGCATGCGCACCGCACAGATGAAAAGGCGAGAAATCGTTCTGTGAGAGAACGAACGCAGAAGTTGTGAACGGTTATCTGCTGAACAGCGCGAACAGGACACGTTTGTCAGGTAAGGAGAAATTAACCATAATTGCACGTCTGCGTTCAGCACTAACACTATAATTTTATAAGGTGCACTGTAAAAGGTGAAACATTGGATTAACCTAATAAAATTGAAGTTACCATTCACAATAAAGATTTTACATTGACCTAATGTTCAGAAACCATTCAGTTCAAACAATTTTTTTGCATTTCATTCAAACTCTTTTCTGAATTTGGTGTAAATCAATATTTTAAATTGGCTTAAATAAAAAAAAAGGGGGTTTAAACAGACTTGATCTAAATTGAGTTTTCTTCAATCTGAAATATGTATTAATTGCACGTAATATATGAAAGGCTTCATAATTGCCACAATTTAAAAATTTTAAATTCTCTCAATATATATATACACATTAAAATGAGTCATAGAAACGTTATTTTAAATATTTATTAAATCTTGTATAAAAAATCATACAAGACAGGCACCTTTTTACCTATAACGTTAGCCAGGTTTACAGGCTAGCATGACCTATCTAGCATAATGGGGAAACTGATTCAGCATTTAAATACTTAAATAGCATTAACCTCATATAATTTTAATAAGCAGACAGAAGGTTTCAGCAGTGACAACATAAACAAATGGCTTTTGTGGAACACACATAACTACAAAGTCCTTTTAGAGTAATTTATATCTGATAACAAGCTAAATAAACCAAACGTAGATTACCTTTCCATAGCTAAAGCGTATCAAAAACTACACTTAGCTTATGTAAGTGTAAAATGTGTACCCCTATAATGTATGCAATCTTAACTTCAGATCGGCTGCCTTCCATCAAATAGCGGTAATCCATGATCACTGTCTTCCCTCGTATTTAGGAAACCAAAACATTTGTTATTTTCAATAAGGTATTTGTTCAAGAGTTCAGTTTAGCAAGTCAGACCATTTAACAAATAGAGACCGGAAGTTAGAATCTGCTTAGACGCGTAATTGCGTCCCCACACGTGTGTCATCTGCCCTCACTCTCAACATTACCCATGATCCTTTGCACCCCGTTAACCACCATCTTTAATTACTGTCTTCACCTGTTTACTGTTTACCCATATCCCGGACAACTGCCTCTGCTGGAGTGGGTGCTGGTCTAGTGTGGATTATTATTCATCTTTGAGGACGTCACCAACCTCACTCCCAACCCAGAACCCAGCCAGCCACCACCCCTCTGCACACGGCTGCTTGAGTCCATCGTAGGCAGAGAGCCAGAGCCTGCTGCGACAAAGGTACCCGCTGGGTTGCCCTTGCTCAAGGCCCCATTCTGGACTGCCTTTGTCTTCCTCTTCCCAGTAATCAGTCTGTCCAGAACCCCCTCCTACACTCCATCAATCTCCAAAATGGTACCCTTTTAAAGGTACTTCAAATGTAAATATAGTATTGATGCCAAATGTATACAAATCTGTACGGTACTGTACATTAATGGTATATATATGGACCTTTTAAAAGGGTACTGCCCCAGTGACAGCTTGGGGCCATTTGACCATATTTTATTACGGTGTACAAACAATAGCATTTCTGGGAATATTCAAAACCAATGCGTTTTGTAAGCACTGATAAATAATTTATTCAAAAAGTCACCAGCTTCCTTTTGTTAGCAAAGACAGAAGCGTTTGCACAATGTAAAACACTCATGGTTTCAAAGCACCCATTTGCTTCCTTTGTTCTTCTTGTAAAGGCCTCATTAACAAACCAATCCAGCCGTCTGTGCAGTCTTTAAAATAAAATATGACCTCATGCCCTGCGACTATTCTTTAAAATCATAAAGCCCCTCGACCACTTTGTGCTCAAACCCATACAAATGTCTAAGTCAATTTGATAATGCAAGTCATGCATGCATTCAAATAACTGCCCTTTTCCATAAAGGCATTTCTGAGAATTTAATGAAGTGTGTCTTCCATTTGTCAAAATGCCTTCATTGGCCAGGTTCCCTTGGTTTTCTTGTCACAGGTCATTTGTACAACAACATGAGCATTTTTGGTTACTATATTTCTTTTATCCTTCATTTTAAGGCCTTTAATCACACATTTTCAGATAATCTGCCTTGCCACGTGAGTATTTAACAAGAGGCAGGTGGATTTACCAAATCAGCTACATAGGGCCCGGCCAGTATCAGCAGTAGAACAGCAAACTGAGGCGACAGGACGTGACGCCTTTTTTCCCTTCCTTCGGCAAGGGGCTTTTTTCCCGCATAGGGGCTGAACGAATGCCTCTAGGGGATCTCTCAACATTCCGTACAGCCTGTTTCTCCCGTGGGAAGCCTACGTTAGCCCCCTGACCGCCTTCCTTCATCGTCTCGTCCAGGGAGCACGGTATCCTCCCCCTCAACCCCTAGTGTCACTGTTGTCTTCCTCGGCCCACGGGAAGCCTATTTATTCGCTGACTGCATAATTTTTCTTCATCTCATCCACAGAGGGCCTAAACCTCCCCCTGACTGACTGACTTCACCATAGTCTTCCTCGCACCCGCGGAAAGCCTTTTCACCCCCAGATCACTTATTTTTCTTCATCTCGTACACGGAGGGCCTAAACCTCCCCCTGACCAACTGACTTTACTGTAGTCTTACTCTTTCATCTTGTACACAGAGGGCCTAAACCTCCCTCCTGACCGACTACGACTACCCCTTGAAAACAGTTCCGTGGGCTCCGCAGGGGCAGGGCACAGCGTCCAAGACAAACCTACCGTTCGCTGTCATTTAAGCGGTCCAGATACCCCTCCACGATTTTGCTTCCATTAGGCAAGGAGAGAGTTGTTCTGACTTGGCATATGAGATTGACCCCCCTCCGAGCTACGGATGTCACAGACTCCAGAATGAACCCGACGGTAACAGGGAACCCGAGGAGAGGCAACGGCACCCTCAAAGCTGTGAGTCTCTGCTGTGGTGCTGTCCGTCCAACCAACTTCAGACACACAGAGGTTCAAAAAGCAGGAAAACAGCTTCTCAGGAGCCGAAGATTACTGCTGGTTTTTGAAGGGAAAAATGCTGATTTGGTTAACCAATTTGGCAAATACCTGCATGCAAATTTCATTTGTGCTTTTTAATAGTTTCTCGAAGCATATAGGTCTCTGTGAAGCGGTTCCCAATTCACGACTGAAAGGGAACTACATTAAATCTAAGAGCAACTTATGAGGACTATAATCTGCATTTCTTGTCATTGTGTAAATTAAATTGAAAGTTATAACATTTCAGTGCTTTACCAGAATAGTCTGGTAAAAATATGTCAATTACAACACAGTCACCGTGATTTTTTTTTTCAAATACTATATACTGTACATGAAAGAAACAGTTGCAAAAAGACAGAATCTTGAGCAATCACGGTAAAAACATTACGAATGTTGACCCTGAACACTTACCCCTACTGTACACAGCAAAATCACTGGTGTTAAAATAACACCCAGGGTGTCAAATTTAACACTGGAAAAGTGTGTATATGTGTCCACACTACACTGTGTTAATTTAGTCAAAAGTGTAGTGTTAATTTAACAACACTCATTATATGTTAATTTAACACTCAATATTGTTAAATTTTACACTTTGTTCAACACTATTCATTGTTGTTTCCACACTACACTGGTGTTGGCACAGAAATACAGTGTTAAAAATTAACACTCCTAATTTAAAGTCAACACCGGTGTAATGTGAATTCAACAATGTTAAGTGTTAAAATACTGATTAATAGCCACTTTTGTTGCTAATGGGTTGTTTCTATAAAAGACAAATGACAAGAAATATTGCAAAACCTCTTTTTATTAAAGTACATCACATTTAATTTTTACATTGATACACACAACACTTTGCATTTAACACTGCTTATTTAAATACCTCAGCTACAATTAGAATACAGAATACAGTATGGAATAATGAAAGTTATCTTATACCACAGCGCAGTGACATGAAAACCACTTATTATAAGGTCTTTAATATATCAAATGAGAGTTTAAAAAAAATTAGCCACCCTACTCAAAACTTGAACATTAAAATACACTGCAATTACCTTACTGGCAGGCAGAAATGCTTATCCTTCACAATACTAAAGATTTATCCATAAGAAAACAGACATTTCAATTCAAAAGACGTTTCATTTTTCTTAAATACGTTCCAACCTGGTATTTAGTTCTGTAGTTGTTTTACTCATGATGTAGCGGAAGG
Source organism: Paramisgurnus dabryanus (assembly GCF_030506205.2). Taxonomy (NCBI): domain Eukaryota; kingdom Metazoa; phylum Chordata; class Actinopteri; order Cypriniformes; family Cobitidae; genus Paramisgurnus; species Paramisgurnus dabryanus. Next base: position 23,707,682 of record NC_133346.1, read on the forward strand.
CTGCATCAGTGGTCTTCATCATGGAGGGAATGGCTTTTTGGTCCAGAATGATGCAAAAATTCTGGATGCAACTTCTGTTCCCAACGCAGTGCAGGCAGGGCTGTGCTGATCCATCCCCCTCAAAGCATGGATTGATGCTCATCACCTAAGTGTTTTAAAAGAGTGTATTTGATGAATGTATTTGATGTGTACTTATGAACTTGTATGTATTTACATGGGGTGAACAATGCAAGCAAACTAACTGCTGAATAAATAACTAGAACAAAATACTAAAAAACTTACACAGCACAATCAGTAGCTTCAGTTGCACATTGACCCTCTCCAGTTTTTCTTCCTTTTACAAATGAAGGCAAGAGGTGAATGAGCCAGGGAAGAGCTGCCACATCACTGTCCCGTCCTAGCAAAACAGAATTTAAACACCATGAGTATACAGTTAAACTTTAAAACCGTAAAAGTAGCAAACCCATGTACACTTACCATATTTAAACTCCTGTTGACCAGACAGAGGGTCATCCATATTGTTGTATGTTGGCTATTTTGCAATACATCACCTCAGCATATTTCTGCAGATTTTCAAAGACAAAAAGAGTCAAGAAAATACCAAAAAGGGTGCAGTTTTAACCGTTATTTGAATCAAAATCATCTCAGTATAATAAATCATGTTAGAGACAGTGTACAGTACAAATGTACTGTGTGTACTCACATAACTAGTTGGTAAGCTCTTATCCTCCAAACTGGGTTAAGGAATAACAGTTCCAGAATTCATGGGTATGCCGTATTCAAATATAGTCTGGTAGGGTCCTATCACAAAAAATGACAATAAAGACTCTGAAAACTCAACATTCTTTTTATATTAAAAACAGCACTCAAGACAATATGAATCTTCATTTATACATTTTCAAAATAGTAATCAATTTGATTGCTATTTAATATGACATCAATAGCAAAACGATGTATGAGAAGATAATATCTTTTTATTAAAGTTGGCATCAGGTCATGTGAGTTTCTTTCCAGATTAATAATAATAATAATATGTACAAAACTACATATACTAAAAAGATTGGTTAACTGTTCAGTTATGTCAAATAAAATGATTTATATGTATAAATATATAAACTTACCTTCTGTAATGAATTTATATAAGTATTAGCAGTCGTTTCTCATTGGAAGTCATCCATGTCAGGTCTTCTTTAATAAACTGCCCTAAAAACAGCATCTCTTCTGAATGATTTGAAGCACTCAGTGTGAACTTTCACCAAACTAGCATCTATAATGACAGAAAAACAAATGTTCGCCATACACGTTTTACACTTTCGTATGTATTTGCCATTTGCATCTGTCTGACATCTAGCGCCACGAAAAGCATACAACACACAATGCATCCAATCTGTGCATACAAATGATGATATTTTGTGAGGTTTTGGTCAAATTAATTGTTGGTTTGGCGATATTTCCCCTGTTTGCGTACATCTTAGAAAAACATATGACGATGCGGTTGCGGTTTTCTCCGTGTTTTTCAGTAATTTGAATAATTAACCGATATCCGTGCACTCACGTGCATGTAAACGACCTCGTTAACTCACGGTATCTAGCCTATATGATTACCTCATAACGAGCATCATATGGTGAATAAATGAGCTTTCATTTAACTTAATTTCATACCTTCAATTTGTAGTGCATGTCGCGTTTTATCATGGTTCAATTCTTTCGTTCATATCTCCTGTTAAAATTATCCTTCTTGGTTTTAAACTTTTAGCTAGCAGTTTAACTTTATACTAAACTAACAAGGGAACAACGTAACACAAGGTAGCTCTGATTAAACTGAACCAAATAACGAACAAAGGGGAAATAAAATGGGAAAATATCTTATTTAGGTTTTTTGGCATATGGCTGTGTAGAGTCAGACAGAGAAATAACAGTTTAATTTAGCTAAACCATGTGAATATTATGAGACTGATTTACCTGATCTCTTCAGTCCTCCTGTGAAAGAAAATGGCGGTAAAATCCCTGACAGGATATGTTTAGTGGAGGCGTGGCTTGATTTACACCGCTCAGAGTGAAATCTGATAACACCCTTGTTTAACACTGACACTGTCGTGAATATAACACTGGCCTAGCAATGGCAGTGTTATTTTATTACCAGATAGTGTTAAAACAGCATCAACACTGTGAATTTAACACCATCCCTGAAAATTTAACACTGGTGATTTTGCTGTGTAAATCCCATTTCCATCACCTTCCAAGACCTACAGTAAAACCTGACCAAATTCACAGTTTTTTTTTGGAAACCCTAAGGGGAGTTTCCTTTGATTAAAGGGTTCCTGTTTGAGTCTGGTAAGCCTGTAAATGGCTCGGCCCCCTCACTAACACGTGTTCCTGCGGCCCACGCTCTCTAATAAACAATTTCAGCTGCACCAGTGACATGGAGAAAGAAGCGGGTGGTTTCATAAACACATTCTAAGAGTGAGAAGTCTCAAAGCGCTTCTAATAAGCAAATATTTGCCCTATAATTAACTAATTTAGCTACATAGGCATTGGACAGACACCGATCTAAAGTGTTTGCACACTGCAAAAACCCTTCCAGTATTGAGCCAAATTATTTCCACATGCAGTTCCTTTGAGGCAACTGATAGCACTCGATAGGAATCTGAAATGCTGTGATGTGTTATAACCTTTGGGTCTTCAAAACCAACATCAACAACAATTTGAGTTAACTAATATTTTTAGAATTATTAGTTGAATTAACTCTTATTTTAAGTCAACCAGGTAACTAACTTTTTTAAGTTGAACAAATACATTATTTTTAAATTGTATCATTTCTGAAGCGGCCTTTAAAGTCATGCTATTAAGGGGTAACTGTCTTCTATCTTATAGACACTTTTTTTCTATAAACCTCTGATCTCATAAAAAGAGGCAGAATCATAACAAAATAATTTACTTTTAGAAACTTTGTATAACACTTCAAGTGTCCCGTATCTTGAATTTGGACGGCAGAGATGTTGTTTTCAATTTGACAACAACTGAAACACAACCCAGGTCAAAGCATTAGTCTACCAAGCTTGCAGAGTTAACTTATCGGCTTCTTGCAAACTTCTCACACATCTGGATAGCCCACTTTAAATTGTTTCAAGATGTCATGGATATGGAAAACACAGAACGTTCTTGTATGCCTGCTAACAGTTGTGGACTCCAATGTTTACATTGTCTCGTAATAATAATGCCGGTAAACGGTTTGCATCAGTGAGTTATTATGAGCATGTTCTGGTACGTCTGCACTTCTAAATATCTTAAAGACTGTTTTTCAAAAAAGATACCTAATGCTTCTCCCTGGAGTCTTCACTGATCCAAGCTGCCTCCAAGACACTGAGGTGTGCTCTCATTTTCACAATGTCATTTTGCCCACAGCAGATGCTTCCACAGAAAGGAGACTGACCTGGCTCTAACAGCTTCTAGAACATGCTGTACACAGACAGTAAATGACAGGAAATAGTCCGAGAGGCTAAGAGTCCAGACCCTCAGCTTTTCTCCAAAACATTTAACTCCACCTCAAGTCACAGAGCTAAAGTGGCAAATGAAGAGCAGATGTTCAAAAGTGTGGATTTTAAACACAACATTAACCTACATGTGGGACGGTGGCATTCTATTACTGTCACATCTGCAGGCACTCAATCAGAATGGTAATTATCAGATGAGGATTTGGATGCAAGATGGCCTGATTTAAATTCCCAGGCACATTTGATGTGCATGACTGCTTTGAATTTTAATTTGGTTACAGTTGTATTAGATACTATTAATTGTGTGTGACACACCTGAATATTTTCATAAGCATTAGTTGTGACCATCCAAAAAACTTGCCACAACTTACTACCCAAGTGTTTTAGATCAGTGCTTTTTAAAGGTCACCTTATATGGCAACTTTTCAAGACGGAATATAGGTGGTCCCAGATTGTGCCTGTGAAGTTTTAGGTTCCAATAGCTTACCCTATAGATAATTTATTACACCAGTGGTTCTCAAATCTTTTGACATTCGCAGACTTCCCCTTGAGTAGGGTAATACCTCCACCTCCAAAAGAAAATTAATGACAATAAAAAAAATCTCCATCTTAGAAATGAATACACATTAGACATTTAAACAAAACATATTAAATGATACAATGTAGTGTTGTTGGTTATTTTTACACAGAATTTATGATAAATTAATGTATTTTATAAAAAATCCATAAAAATGGGCCCCCTTAAGTGGTACAAGACGGTGCCCCCCAGTTTGAGAACCACTCAAACTAATAACTCAAATTACACCATGTTGAAATACAGTATATAATACCATGTTGATTTTTGGGTGTGCAGGTAAAAGTGCTGGTTTTGTGTGTTTCTTTTTACATGCAAATTAGCTGCTTATCCCTCCCTGTTTACTGTTAATCGCCCAGGGGCATCGATTTGGAATGCTAGGGACATGTCCCTACCAATATTCAGGGAAGACTGAATTGTACATAGCAATAATTTCGACCAAACAATTATCTTTTTAACAATCTGTAATTAAATATAACAACTGATGTCAATCTGTTTCTTGTGTTTTTTATGTATTACTTATTATGTTTAACATGAATTTATTCAGGAATCATTTAAATGCGATTAGAAATTTTTTACAATCCCGTTCTGTAAAAATAACGTTCTATGTGGTACACAAACGGTTAATACCTCCCGTTCCCGCCTCCGTAACTTACATTATTAATATGATTGGCTTTTCATTTATTTAGTCCCGCCTCTGTTACTCACATTGCTTTATTATTTGGCTTTTCTTTACTCACTAGCATGTAATATAAGCTGCCTTGAGCCAAAGCGCTCTCTCAAAAAGAGGCGCATGATTATTTGGGCTACAGGTAAGTGAAGAAGAAAGCATTATAATACCCACTGTAACTGTTTCATGCACAGAATACGGAAGCTGCATCGCATAATGATTCAGGAACGTTGGCTCTGTCCAAAAAAACTCTAAATTGATGCATTCTGTGGCAGCTTTCCAAGGCAGAAAGGCCTCAAGGCATGTCTGAATCCAATGTTAGGTTTACTTCCTGACTCCTGAGATCTTGTCCCACAATTCTATGCGTGCGCGCGCATGGGGAATGTGATTGGTCAACCTGGTCGAGTTCGAAAAATAAAATGGCGGCCAAGAAAGCGGCTGGAGCACAAATTTTGTGTAAATAAATGTATATTTTCACTTTTTACATCTTTTGATTGCATTTCTAGCGAGAAATTAGTATTGTAGTTTTCAAATATGTGATTAGTTATCACAAAGGCGCTCTCTGTTTATATTTCAAACCCGCTGCCTTTGAAGGGTGTCCGAAAGCATCTCTCTTAGCTGCCTTCATGCCTCCGAAGTCACTGCCTCATGAGGCAGTGGGGCAACAAGTCAGCTGCCTAAGTTTTTGGACGCAGTCAGTGTTTTCCTTAATACACGACAATCCCATGTTAACCTGAGTAGTTGCAAACTTGTGTCAGTAGAACTAAATCTTTATAAATGAGGTGGCCAAGGCTATTTAGGGGGTCCCTAGTGCATGAAAGAAAATAACCTCAACATGGTAGAAGCATGAATGAATTAATGTCATGATTGCTGAATACTTACCCCACATAGATAATGCCTATACTGTCTGCACCATGTTCATTACTTGCACAGATGTAGACATAATGTAAGGTTGCATTTTAAAACTTCAATTTTTTTCACACTGATTAACTGTCTGTTAATGATCTAATGTTAACTACAAAAACTTTTTAAAAAGTTGTTCAGGAAACACCATGTATAATCACACACTTAAATTAAGAATTAAATATAAAATAGCAATGCCTTTTCCTCAATGTTATGAAGTAACTATGGGTTTATATTTTTTAGAAGGTGATTTTCTGTTTTCTTTTTGACAAAGACTTAAACAGGTCCTGCTTATTAGGCTCTAGGACATAACCAATTGTTTATTATAGTGCATTAAATTTGGGATGGCACCGGGGGTAGTGAGTCAGATGTCACTGAGTAAAGTGCATACTGAGTTGTCTGTTGTTTAAGTCAAGTAAACAGCGATAAACAGTTTTTGCAATGTGACTCTGGGGAGCAATTTTATTGATGTCCCCACCAATGCCAGAATCAAACTTTCGCCCTTGCTGAAAACACACATTGATTTTAAATGATACAATCACCTTACTTCATTGTTTATATAATGAATGTGCGGAAATTAATTATGTACAGAAATTTAAAATAGAGATAATAACCTAACTGTGGTCTTGGGGTGGCAGGGGGCAGGGTCTGCACAAAGTGACATCAGTTTTCTCCAGTGTTGCCAACTTGGCGACTTTGTCACTAGATTTAGCGACTTTTCAGAACCCTTTAGCGACTTATTTTCAAAACAGCGACTAGCGACAAATCTAGCGACTTTTTCTGGCGTTGTTGGAGACTTTTGGAGACTTTGTGACTTGAAAGCACGCATCATTCACTCTTCTCAATGAGCAGCTACCGCTCCACCCCATCCCAAAGCACTCACTGGCCTAGTCCTCGCACAGCAGAGCAGAGTCTCTCCCAGCTGCAGTCAGGGCAGGAGGTTCATCTCTCCGCGTCCAGACGGCATAATCGTGCATGCGGGAAGCGGCCCGGAGCTGCCTGATCACGCGTTGGCATTTATGGCGGGATGTAAATAAATGGTCTTTCAATTAAACAAATCACTGTACAAAATTAATGTATTTATCAATCATTTATCAGTTTATCCTCAGATGTTTTAAAACTGGACTATTTGGGCATTTAAACATGAACATATTTTGTTATATGAGAACAGAAGCAGATACATGAACGAGAAACATTTTTTATGCATTCATGTGTATTAAAATTACGTTTGTGACTGTTCATAGAGAAATAGAAACATGAAGAAGCCAATGTAGTAAGAATGCAAATACGACGTGATGATGTCACTGTTATGCTAATGAAGCAATGACGTAATCTAGCGACATTTAGTGACTTTCCAAGCAAGCTTTAGCTACTTTCCATTTTAGCATTTAGGTTTTCTCAGATAATGCCAACAGCTTGTCCAGTGAGACTGTTGAGGTTTTACAGGGATTGGACAGATTTTTATCACATGGTGGCTGTGTACACACACTGGTGGTGACACACAATTAGGTTTAAATAACATATTCAACTAAATTCCTCATATTAAGCCCTTTAAGAAAACATAAAGTGTACTTTGGCAATGTTTTATGCCACTGTCACAAACTCTTGTCAAGGGCAAACGGTGCCTACACGCTAGACAGCAGTCACACAGCGTGCTTGACAAATATGAATGTCTAAGATTTGTTTTGAGGGTTTGGAAAGAACCATGTCAGTTTGAATTTAAGAATGAATGCTGCAAACTGGATTTCTGGTCAGCCCAAATGGTCACACATCTCAAGAAACAATATAAATCTATTTAAAGGGGCAGTGAATTTGTCAATTTTATTTTTTATACTGTTGTCTAATGTCTATGTCACCCCCAGGGGCTGGCTATGTTTGACTGAAGCCACGCCCCTTCTCAACTTCCACCTCGAGGAGGTCCCCAAAGCCAACCCAATGACCAGACAAACACGAGAACAGGTAAGAAAAATATAAAACAATCTTTATTGAGTTTAAATATTTAAAAGGACTGGGGAAATGGGGAAAGGGGAATTTAAAACGAATGAGTCTCTGGCTCCTCCCTCCAGGGAGACTGCAGCCCCGGGCAGGCAGGGACAAGGGCAACGGGGGTGCAGACCACCGTAAGCCGGGGGGAGGGGAAACGTCAGGCTCCGGCCTGGTCCCTGCTATCCGTGGCGCCCTCCTTCTTCCTTCCTGGAGGCAGAGTACAAACAGTGTGACTGGTAAGGGAACTTTCCGCTATCTGCGTACCTTTCCTGTTCGGCAGGGGGTCTTCGCCCCGCGTGCCTTCACGTTTCTCCGTCGTACGTTCACTCTCTGGCTCCTTGTTCTCCACAGGTGGCCGCTGAGACACAAAAGCACTGTTAATTTGGACTTGGGGTATTTCTCACCAGCTCTGCTGTTTACAGCTCTCTTGGTAGGTATAACTCTCCACAGTCTGTTCTCTGAAAGTTCACTCTCGTTCTCCCTTTGCTCCACAGGTGACTACTGGGACACAAAAGCACTGTTAATTTGGACTTGGGGTATTTCTCACCAGCTCTGCTGTTTACAGCTCTCTTGGTAGGTATAGCTCTCCACAGTCTGTTCTCTGAATGTTCACTCTCGTTCTCCCTTTGCTCCACAGGTGACTACTGGGACACAAAAGCACTGTTAATTTGGACTTGGGGTATTTCCCACCAGCTCTGCTGTTTACAGCTCTCTTGGTAGGTATAGCTCTCCACAGTCTGTTCTCTGAATGTTCACTCTCGTTCTCCCTTTGCTCCCCAGATAACTACTGGGACACAAAAGCACTGTTAACCTGAACTTCAAATACCTCGCACCGGCTCTGCTGTTTACAGCTCTTGGTAGGTATAGCTTTCCACAGTCTGTTCTCCAAATGTCCACTCTCGTTCTCCTTTTTCTCCACAGGTGACCGCTGGTCTGCTGTTTACAGCTCTTGGTAGGTATAGCTTTCCACAGTCTGTTCTCCTAATGTTCACTCTCGTTCTCCTTTTACTCCACAGGCGACCGCTGGGACACAAAGCACTGTTACTTGGATTTTTGGATGCTTCTCACCTGGTCTGCTGTTTACAGCTCTTGGTAGGTATAGCTTTCCACAGTCTGCTCTCCTAATGTTCTCTCTCGTTCTACTTTTGCTCCGCAGGTGACCGCTGGGACACAAAGCACTGTTACTTGGATTTTGGATGCTTCTCACCTGGTCTGCTGTTTACAGCTCTTGGTAGGTATAGCTTTCCACAGTCTGTTCTCCTAATGTTCTCTCTCGTTATCCTTTTGCTCCACAGGCGACCGCTGGGACACAAAGCACTGTTACTTGGATTTTGGATGCTTCTCACCTGGTCTGCTGTCTACAGCGCTTGGTAGGTATAGCTGTCTCCGCAGGTCCAGCAGAGGGGCGAAGATAACACACCGCCTCACCGGGTCGAGCGCTGCCCTATCCTCACTACCCGTAGGGCGATCGAATCCTGGACAGGGGCGCCCCTTTTGTAGAGACCACGGGGCGGCGGACCTCTTTCGCCTCCGCCTCTGCGACAGGGGCAGACACAGGTAAGTTTCAAATGCAAATAATTCTAATGTTGTACTCACACTCGCTGACAGCTCTTAATCTGCGTCACTTCACGCTCCAAACAGCACACTGCGTATAGTAGCTGGTAATTCCTGAGGTCGTTAGCCTCTCCGTCCTCTGCCCAATGAAAAATGGATGATGCGGGGTTTCGTCTAACAAGACACACAGCAACCCACAGCAAATACACAGCACCACTTCAACGTGAACAGTTTACTAATTGCAAAGACTCACTCACCACACTATCAGTGTACACAACAAAGGACGCCCTGCGTCCTCCACTTCGTTTGGGCTGGATGAGGGCGATGGAAATACGACCGGAATGGTAGTTCGTTGCTGTGGCTGTTTGGATGGACGCTTCTGCAGCTCACCCACCACGCTGTTTCAGGGGTAGGGCCGCCCTCCTTCTCCTGGAGGTATCCAACGATTGCACAGGTTAGTTATTACAAGTCACTCAACACCAGAGTTGATACTCACAGTGGTTTGCCTTTGTTTACGTTGCAACACAAAGTCGGTTTCCTTCCTGCTTTACTCCTTTAATTGTGCCACTTAGACCAATGTTTCTTCTACCCGTAGGACCTTCCTTTAACTCCAGCGTTTCCACCGCAAACTACAACGAGAGAGAGAGAGAGAGAGAAAATGTAGACCGCCACCAATGTCTATCACCGAGCACAGCTCCGTTCCTCAGCACACACCAAAAACGTGTCCAACTGTGATTTAACTGCTCTTTAAATACTCCTTCATGTACTCCAGTTGTCCAATCACCCGGCGATCTCCTTAACTACACACAGCTGTGCTTAATCGACTGATTACAGCCCTTCGCGATGCTGCCGGATGTCCGGTGTTTCCTTTCTCCGGTCTGGGCGGAAACATCCGGGCGGAACCAAACTTTCCCAACTTTTGGTTCCGCCCAAAAAGAACGTCACCTTGTGACATCCTCCCCCGCCAATGCATTCTAGTCCCTGGAATGCCTTCGAGTCGTCCACTCACCGTAACGGGAAGGGGGTCGACCCCGGTTCTCCCGTTGGGAGCGCCTCACGGGGGAATCAGGTTCAGCTGGCTCGAGCGCTACCTCTGGTTGTCTGTGGGCAGCCGGGGGTTCAGCTGGCTCGGGTGCTAACTCTGGTTGTCTCTGGGCGGCCGGGGGTTCGGCTGGCTCGGGTGTCAACGCTCGCTCTCCTGGGGCAGCCGGGGGTGGTGCCGCCACGGGTTGGCCTGGTATCACAGCCCATCCTTCCCTCCGGGGGGGCCGCCGGTACCGGCTCCATAACTACCTCTTTCGCGGCCTCGGGATAGTTTGGGCAAGGGCGAATCATGTTTTGGTGTACCACACGTTCGGGGCCGGCCTTTCCTTCCGGCCGGATGGTATACACCGGCTGTCCCGGTCTCTGTTGCCTGCAGACTACATACGGGATGGTCTCCCAACGGTCACTTAACTTTCCCTTGCCTTGCCGCCGATTGTCTCGTACCAAGACTCTCTCTCCTGGTAACAAGGGGGCGTCCCGGGCAGTCCGGTCGTACAAACGCTTGTTCCTCTCCCCTGTGGCCCGTATCCTCTGTGATACCTGCTCATAGGCAAAGTGTAGCCGTCGGTGATGGCGCCCCACCCACTCTGTCACACTCCCTTCCTCCTGGCCAGCTGCCACTCCCAAGACCAGGTCCGTGGGCATCCGCACATGTCTGCCGAACATCAGATAAGTGGGGGCATACCCCGTCGTACTGTGGATGCTGTTATTATAGGCTTGTAAAAGGTTCGGTAGAGCACTCACCCAATCGCTCTGCTTCCGTTGATCCAGGGTCCCTAGGAGCCCCAACAGGGTCTGATTAAACCTCTCACAGCTGCCGTTCCCCTGTGGGTGATACGACGTCGTATGGATTTTGGTGCACCCATACAGCTGGCATAATTTTCGGATCACCTTCGACTCGAAGTTGGCCCCTTGATCTGAGTGCAGGAACTCCGGACATCCGAACGTTTGGAAGACGTGCCGCCATAGAACAGTTGCGGTGGTGTTTGCCGTCTGGTCAAGAGTGGGAACTGCCCATGCATATTTAGTGAACAGGTCAGTGATCACTAAGATGTTCGGATAGCGGTCCTGCGGCCGGCCCAGTGTCAGGAAATCCATCGCCAGAATGTGGAGGGGGGCTTTGGCATGGATGGGCACCATCGGCGCTCGAGCCTCTCGTCGGGACTTGAACAACATACACCTGGGACAAGCTTGGACCAAGCTACGTACTGAGGCTTCCAGCCCCGGCCAGTAGAAAAATCTGCGCAGCAGAGATACAGTTCTTTCTTGTCCCTGGTGCCCCAACTGATCATGGTTGGCTGACACCAAGGCTGTTGCTTGATTGGCGGGCACCACGATCTGGCGTACCTCCTCGCCCAGCTTCGGGTCACTAACCTTTCGGCAAAGCACCCCTTCCTGTAGTTCCAGCTTGTCCCACTGTCCCAGTAGTCTTCTCCCCGTCTCTGTCTGGGTCAGTCTCTCTGATGACGTTGGCCGTCGGCCCTGCTCCACCCACGTCTTCACCTGACACACATCCTGATCCTGGGCCTGCCTCGCTATCCACCGACAGGGGTCCCAGCCCTAGTTCCCCGGCACAGCCTCCTGCTGGCCTCCTGGTGCCTCCACGGCCCCTATCAAATAGCCTTCCCTCTGGCTATCTTCTTCTTGGCCCCCCCGGCACCCGGGGTTGTCCACCTCTGGTAGTCGGGACAAGACATCCGCGTTCGTGTGCTCTTGCCCAGGCCGATACTGCAGTTGGTAATCGAAGTTTGCGAGCTGTGCCACCCAGCGCTGCTCCACGGCTCCCAACTTTGCTGTCTGTAAATGCACCAAAGGATTATTGTCCGTAATCACCGTTACCTTAGCACCCCAGAGGTAGTCTTTAAACTTCTCACTCAGGGCCCATTTCAGGGCCAGCAGTTCCAGTTTGAATGAGCTGTAGTTTGCATCGTTCCTCTCAGCTGGGTGGAGGCTTCGGCTTGCGTAGGCAATCACACGTTCTGCTCCTTCCTGTCGTTGGGCCAAGACCGCCCCCAACCCCAGGTTGCTAGCATCTGTATACAAGACAAATGGTTGAGTAAAGTCTGCATAGGCCAAGATGGGAGCCTGTAACAGTTCCTGCTTTAATCTCTGAAATGCCGCCTCACAGGACTCATCCCAGTTAATAGGGGGTGACCCACGTCCCCGGTTTCGCCCTGTACCGACCAGCAGCTGGTTAAGCGGTTTAGCAATCTTTGAAAAATCTTTTATGAACCGTCTGTAGTATCCCACAAACCCTAGAAATGATCGCACTTGCCTCACAGTCTTGGGTGCACTCCAGTCTCTTACCGCAGAGACTTTCCCAGGATCTACGGCCACCCCGGCAGCGCTGACCACGTGACCCAGGAAATGGACTTCTCGCCTCAACAGATGGCATTTATCGGGTTGCAACTTCAGCCCATATTTCTCCATAGCCTGGAAAACCTCTTCGAGGTGTCGGAGGTGGGAATCGAAATCTGGGGAGTACACAATTACGTCATCTAAGTATACCAAGACTGACTCCATTAACTGACCTCCAAGGCAGCGCTGCATCAGACGTTGGAACGTGGCTGGAGCGTTACAGAGCCCGAAGGGCATCCGTTCCCACTCGAATAATCCGAACGGGGTCGTGAAGGCGGTCTTCTCTCTATCGGCCTCGGCCACCTGCACCTGCCAATACCCGCTGGCCAGATCCAGAGTGGAGTACCACGCAGACCGCGTGAGACCGGCAAGGGAGTCTTCGATCCGTGGTAGGGGAAAAGCGTCTTTTTTGGTCACCAGGTTGAGCTGACGATAGTCCACACAAAACCTCCAAGCCCCCGACTTCTTCTGTACAAGCACGATGGGGGCTGCCCATGGGCTACTGCTTTCCCGGACGATGCCCCGCCCCAGCATGCCCTGCAACAGTGAGCGTACCTCTGTATACAAGGTGGGTGGGATCGGCCGGTACCTCTCCCTACTTGGTCCTGCATCTCCAGTCGGGATATGGTGTTCCACCACCTTGGTACATCCGTAATCCTCCTCGTGTTTTGCAAACACATGTTGCCATTTCTGAAGGAGTGCCTGGAGTTTTTGTGTCTGTGCCCATTCCAGATCTTCCCCTTGTAGGGACTCACCTGCCAGATGTCTCGGCACGTCCCTCTCCCTGCTGTTCGAAGGGGCCTCCATCTGTGTCAGGGCCACCTACACCTGACGGAAACTAACGTCTCTCTCTTCTCTCACCTGATGGGGTGCGACCCCCGTTAATCGGGCCAGCCGCTGGTGTCGGTGTAAGTGCACTGGATATGGATGGTCATTTCGTACTTTTACAGGGACCCTCCCCCGGTGGACCGCCGCTAGGCCTCGTGCTACTTCGACTTGAGGGCAATCAGCATGAGGTTCAACCAATACCCACTCCTCGGGGTTAACTCCTCGGGGGGGCACTCTCGCCCACACAATGGCCTCACTCCTAGGAGGGATAGACAAAGCAAAACGACACATCACTCGTCCTACCTCCTCCCGGTCTCTGCGGACCTGGGTCATCTGGACCCGACGACAGTCGGCGACGACTCGCTCCCATTTGGGCCTCTCGACAGGTGAGATCCTAGGGCCGGGCCTAGCCTGAAATAACTCCTCCCAACATTCGGAGAGAACGTTCATGCCCAATAGGGCTCGCTGGGCACCCAAACACCTGTCTTCCACAATGATCACTCCTTTCTGGGGAACTAACACCCCGTGAACTTCTAAGTCCGTCAACCGGTAGCCAATGTAAGGGATCTCTAGGCCGTTTGCGCCCCGCAACGTCAGCCAGGGGGCCTCTGTTCCTTGTGCTCCCTGCTTACCGAATACTTCCTGCGAGAGGCTTTCTGCAAACAACGTCACCTGAGAGACCGTATCTACCAGGCACTGTACTGTCTTGCCACACACCTTTACCTCTGCCATTGGGCTATGCCCAACCATCTGGTATCTAGAATTATCACTTCTTCCCGGGTCTTCTCGAGGGGTCCCGGCCACACGACCCACTGTGGCCGGTCGTCCTAAAAACCCCCTTCAGATGCCCTGCGAGGCCCACACTGACGGCTATAATGCCCTGGTTCTCCGCAACGATTGCAGATTGGCCGCCCCTGGTCATCCCATTCGAAACGGGGCCGATTAAAACGGTTCGGGCGTCCCGGTGGCTCTCGGCCCCTCTCCGAGTAGACTCGCTCTCGGGGTGCCGGCCTCGGGTCCTCTCGCGCCCTACCTTGGCGAAGTTCTCCCAGGAGGGTCTTGGATAGTTCAGACATCTGTTCTCGGACATCCTGCAACAACTCTGCTTTCAGGGCTTGCTTCCAATCCGCACGTTCAGGCTGCGCTGTTGCGGTTCCACTTACGGCTGCACATACAGGGGCTTCACTCACTTCGACCTCGTCACCCTCCAAGGCCAGCGCCTCTTTCTTTAAATCGTCAAAGGTGAGCCCGGGGGCCCTCCGGAACTGGACCCTCAGACTCTGTCTCACGGGGCCCTCTTTCATCCCCAGGAGGAACTGGTCACGTAACAAGGTCTCCCCGTCTCCTAGCCCATGGTCACGTCGGGCCTGCAGCCGAGTGAACTGCTCTCGCAGCCTGAGGGCAAAAGCTCTGATGGGTTGTCGGGGGCCTTGCTTACAATTAAAAAATTGTGAACGGAGGACAGCTACGGGGGTATGGTCACCATATTGCTCAGTAAGAAACTGGAACACAGTCTGGGCGGTGGCTCTAATTGCTTCGGGGGCGGCTTGTACCTCTCGCCGTGCTTCCCCCTCTAGGGAGTTTAACACAAACTGAAGCCGCTGGGCGGCACTAAGGCCCTGTAAGTCGGCTAAGTACTCCAGTTGGGCCTTCCATTCGGCCAGTCGTACCTCCGACTCTGCTCCTCCATATTTCTGGATCCATGGGCTTCCCATGATGATGGACGTGGCACGGGGTGGGGCTGCAGGCCCCGCGTTGTCAGTCATTGGGTGACCTTGGTTACTCAACTCGAGGTGGAATCCTGCCGACTACGCCAAAATCTGTCACCCCCAGGGGCTGGCTATGTTTGACTGAAGCCACGCCCCTTCTCAACTTCCACCTCGAGGAGGTCCCCAAAGCCAACCCAATGACCAGACAAACACGAGAACAGGTAAGTAAAATATAAAACAATCTTTATTGAGTTTAAATATTTAAAAGGACTGGGGAAATGGGGAAAGGGGAATTTAAAACGAATGAGTCTCTGGCTCCTCCCTCCAGGGAGACTGCAGCCCCGGGCAGGCAGGGACAAGGGCAACGGGGGTGCAGACCACCGTAAGCCGGGGGGAGGGGAAACGTCAGGCTCCGGCCTGGTCCCTGCTATCCGTGGCGCCCGCCTTCTTCCTTCCTGGAGGCAGAGTACAAACAGTGTGACTGGTAAGGGAACTTTCCGCTATCTGCGTACCTTTCCTGTTCGGCAGGGGGTCTTCGCCCCGCGTGCCTTCACGTTTCTCCGTCGTACGTTCACTCTCTGGCTCCTTGTTCTCCACAAAAGCACTGTTAATTTGGACTTGGGGTATTTCTCACCAGCTCTGCTGTTTACAGCTCTCTTGGTAGGTATAACTCTCCACAGTCTGTTCTCTGAAAGTTCACTCTCGTTCTCCCTTTGCTCCACAGGTGACTACTGGGACACAAAAGCACTGTTAATTTGGACTTGGGGTATTTCTCACCAGCTCTGCTGTTTACAGCTCTCTTGGTAGGTATAGCTCTCCACAGTCTGTTCTCTGAATGTTCACTCTCGTTCTCCCTTTGCTCCACAGGTGACTACTGGGACACAAAAGCACTGTTAATTTGGACTTGGGGTATTTCCCACCAGCTCTGCTGTTTACAGCTCTCTTGGTAGGTATAGCTCTCCACAGTCTGTTCTCTGAATGTTCACTCTCGTTCTCCCTTTGCTCCCCAGATGACTACTGGGACACAAAAGCACTGTTAACCTGAACTTCAAATACCTCGCACCGGCTCTGCTGTTTACAGCTCTTGGTAGGTATAGCTTTCCACAGTCTGTTCTCCAAATGTCCACTCTCGTTCTCCTTTTTCTCCACAGGTGACCGCTGGTCTGCTGTTTACAGCTCTTGGTAGGTATAGCTTTCCACAGTCTGTTCTCCTAATGTTCACTCTCGTTCTCCTTTTACTCCACAGGCGACCGCTGGGACACAAAGCACTGTTACTTGGATTTTTGGATGCTTCTCACCTGGTCTGCTGTTTACAGCTCTTGGTAGGTATAGCTTTCCACAGTCTGTTCTCCTAATGTTCTCTCTTGTTCTCCTTTTGCTCCACAGGCGACCGCTGGGACACAAAGCACTGTTACTTGGATTTTGGATGCTTCTCACCTGGTCTGCTGTCTACAGCACTTGGTAGGTATAGCTGTCTCCGCAGGTCCAGCAGAGGGGCGAAGATAACACACCGCCTCACCGGGTCGAGCGCTGCCCTATCCTCACTACCCGTAGGGCGATCGAATCCTGGACAGGGGCGCCCCTTTTGTAGAGACCACGGGGCGGCGGACCTCTTTCGCCTCCGCCTCTGCGACAGGGGCAGACACAGGTAAGTTTCAAATGCAAATAATTCTAATGTTGTACTCACACTCGCTGACAGCTCTTAATCTGCGTCACTTCACGCTCCAAACAGCACACTGCGTATAGTAGCTGGTAATTCCTGAGGTCGTTAGCCTCTCCGTCCTCTGCCCAGTGAAAAATGGATGATGCGGGGTTTCGTCTAACAAGACACACAGCAACCCACAGCAAATACACAGCACCACTTCAACGTGAACAGTTTACTAATTGCAAAGACTCACTCACCACACTATCAGTGTACACAACAAAGGACGCCCTGCGTCCTCCACTTCGTTTGGGCTGGATGAGGGCGATGGAAATACGACCGGAATGGTAGTTCGTTGCTGTGGCTGTTTGGATGGACGCTTCTGCAGCTCACCCACCACGCTGTTTCAGGGGTAGGGCCGCCCTCCTTCTCCTGGAGGTATCCAACGATTGCACAGGTTAGTTATTACAAGTCACTCAACACCAGAGTTGATACTCACAGCGGTTTGCCTTTGTTTACGTTGCAACACAAAGTCGGTTTCCTTCCTGCTTTACTCCTTTAATTGTGCCACTTAGACCAATGTTTCTTCTACCCGTAGGACCTTCCTTTAACTCCAGCGTTTCCACCGCAAACTACAACGAGAGAGAGAGAGAGAGAGAAAATGTAGACCGCCACCAATGTCTATCACCGAGCACAGCTCCGTTCCTCAGCACACACCAAAAACGTGTCCAACTGTGATTTAACTGCTCTTTAAATACTCCTTCATGTACTCCAGTTGTCCAATCACCCGGCGATCTCCTTAACTACACACAGCTGTGCTTAATCGACTGATTACAGCCCTTCGCGATGCTGCCGGATGTCCGGTGTTTCTTTTCTCCGGTCTGGGCGGAAACATCCGGGCGGAACCAAACTTTCCCAACTTTTGGTTCCGCCCAAAAAGATCGTCACCTTGTGACATCTACTTATGATGTTCGCGTGGTTTTAGATTCAAAAACAAAAGTAATACGCTATTTTGTAACATGTGGCTCTCTGGAGAAAAGCTTTGTTTGAAGGGGTGGTCCGCATTGAAGACCTGGACGTAAACGCCCACTGCTATGATTGGACAGCTTCATTCCCCGTCATTACATGTGGGGAAATGTTTTAAAAACATTCATGTGTAAAAATAGCAGCCGAATACATATATGTTTGAGCCACAAAAGATCCTGGCTGCTAAAGATGATACACATAAATGACAATACGTATAGTAAAGTAGAAACAAAACTTTAAACTCGAAGTGACTAAATTACTGTATACAACACAGTAAGCGCGCATCAGAATCTAAACTTCGGCTGATAAATCCTTATCAATTACTTTGTGCTTGTGAGGTTCCTCTTAGATACAAGTAACGCTTTAATAAAAAAGCTTTGTTGAGTGTTTGACCTTTCAAACGCAACTTGCCTAAATTACCGTATACAGTAAGCGGGCATCAAAATCTAAATTGCAGCTGGTAAGTCCTTCTTTATCACTAACTTTGTATATTTATATTGTTATATTACAGTTGTATTGTTAAATGTTGTACCTTTATTAATCGTTTAATGTTTTAAGTAAATTAAAACAGTCAAACATACGTGTTTAGACACAGATGTTACAACAGGACATATCAAGCGACCTCTTTTAACAAAGCAATAGTTTAAAAGCAGTTAACTTAAAATAACTTAAATAAAGTTAAATATTTAACTTACTGAATCCGCGTTACACAAAGTAAACAAACACTCCCCACGTGAGCTGGAACTTATTCAAAAACAAACTTTATCCACGCATTCCTAATGTTATGTTCTGAGCCTCCGTTATCCAGCATCTGTGTTCTTCCCATAGACGGTTCTTCCACAACCGAAAATCCATGGATACTCTCAGACCAGCGCGTCAACATAAAAGTCTCTCCGAATTTTTTTATTTAAAAGTCATTTTGGTTACATTTGGCAATCTTTAAAGATATGTTTACTGATTGTTGAGACACACGTGTGTCACACGAAGCTGTGGGCGGTGCTAAAAAGTGGTGTTTGTATTTGGGTTCGGGGAGGTGCTTCAATTCTACTTTGACATCATATTTCTCTGAATTCCTCACTCAATCGTAATACTGGCTTGGTGCCAAAAACTGTTATATTTTAGTAGCACGGACGTTTTCAGTTCTGAAATTTGCAGGATGTTTATTTAAGCATGATGACCTCTTATATAACAAATTATCAAGTTAAAATTGAGTATTTGATTCACCGCTCCTTTAAAAATGAACACTTATTTAGACATATTGATATGCTCCTAGGGTAAATTTGACTTCCAGCCTCCATATCCAGTTCAAACAACCTCCCCAGCAAGCAATAGCCTTTATTTCACAGTCCATAGGTTAACTAGACTCATTACAGTCCAGCTATAGTCCAGATAAAACTGGGTTCCAGTTGGAGTCTGGTAAGCTTCTAAATGGCTCAGACCCCTTACCAACACCTGAATTTTGTTAAATGTCATTATTTTCAAAATTACTTTAATAATATTCCATCGTGGAAGTCAACAATGGTTACAAAGTGTTTGGTTTTATTTATATGTTTATTAATTTTCATTAATTGTTATGGTTAGATGTCTATTAAATTTTCACTGACCGCCCAAACTGTGCCTTGTTTTCACCTAGTCATCTGGGTTGTGTTCGGCCAGCTGTTAATTAGACATATTTTAAACACAAAATTGGGAAAAGTGCTATACAGTTTGAATTAAATGTAACTGAAATTGAAAAAATATCATGCATTTCCATCACACATTTATGTAAAATTATTGTTGAAAACCACTATATAAATGTTCTCATTGAATATAGGGCCCTATTTTAATGATCTAAGCACATTGTCTAAAGCGCACAGTCTAAATGGCCTGTCCCAATCCACTTTTGCTAATTTAAGGACGGGAAAAATGGTTTGTGCGCCGAGCGCAGGGTCAAAAAGGGTTGTTCATGTTCTTTTTATGAGTAATGGGAGTGTTTTGGGCGTAACGTGCAATAAACCAATGAGAGTCTTATTTCTCATCCCATTTAAAAGCCAGTTGCGCTGGCGCTATGTCTTATCCCTATTTAGATGACAGACTTTGTAAACTGAAAAACTAAGCGGAGGAAGAAGACTCCCAGTTTAAGATTAATGTTAAATAATTGTGTTGTTTTTCACTTATATTAAAATTGTTTTTTTTTATTAAAACCTTTAAAACCTGTTTTCTTTTAGTCATGGGAGTAAAAACAGCAGGCTTTTAATTTCTGTAAATGTATGGCTATCTAATATAATAGAAAAAAAATTAACAAGTATGTAAGAAAAGGTTTGTACTCTAAAAATACTTTATTTGTAAGAATTTACAAATATGCGGAGAGTCATGAGTTTTTTTTAAAGCATTACTTCAAAATGTTTCTCATCTCACCATATCCACAGGTACAGAGCCATCATATACAATAAATCTGTGGGGTAGCATAAAAAAAAAATAGATGCATTTGTTTAAAGCAAAGCATTTATTTACTTACCAGGCTACAGGTGAAGCAGCTCTTTGGGCCTTCTAACGTCTCACAATCGGTCCTCATTTATGTCCAAGAGACTCAATAATAATCTTTTACATTTGAATGCTTTACTTTTTCATATTTAAAAGCTTTTTTGTGCTGCTACGCATCCATGTGTGTGATAAGCAAACCCGCGTTGTCGTCCCGTTTATAGGCACACATATTTCTAACGCGCTTATTAAATAACAAAAACACTATGCGTGATAGACTTTAGACTTAAGACTAGGTTTTAGTTGGTCAATGGAGTAGTCTAATTTAGTTTCCTTAAAAAAGCAACGCGCCAACAATGCGCCTGAACACACCTCGTTTTTAGATCAGAATGCCCATGGGCGCAAAAATGGGCGCAAATGCATTTGCTATTTAAACAACGTGGGGCTAAACGTGAAAATGGTCATTGCACTGGGTGTAAGATAAAGCCCATAGTTTTGCTCATATTACAGAAGTACACTAGGCAAATGCGGTTTTATATTGACTTAAAGATAGCAGCACAGGTCATTCTGTAGGTTTGTAAATTGTTATATCATTCATCTTAAAGGATTTCTTTCCAAAGGTTTGGAAACTTCAGCTTAAGTTTGGAATGAGTTTGAACCTCAAGGGTCCTCTGAAGGTGTCACCTTCTATCCACTCTGAACATTTTTTTATGTTCATTCTCCAAGAAAAGGAAGTTCTCAGAGGACAATGTGAAACTGTGTTGGGGGGTCTTCCTGCACTGCTAACAGTGTGTAGTGTATCCTTAAAAATTTTCTGAAGGACCGATCCCCTGGGAATTTTCCCTGGACTAGATATCTGCCGATGCTGCTATTTAGTTCCCTTAAATAGCACAGATATCTCAAGGTATCTGGTAGAGGTGGACTTATCCCACAGGAATAACACTTTCCCCGTCATGTCACTAAGTGAAAACTAGATTGTCCCACTGGAGTCTGGGAAGGCAATAAATTTAAGTTCCACTCTGTTGTAGGTCATTAGAGAGGAATGGGTTCAGATTGGATTCATGTACAAAGGCTTCCGACTGATTGGATTCAGCGTTCAAAGCTTGTATAAAATGGCAATAAAAACACACCTGTTACACATTTTATATTAATGTGCATATTATTTTGCTACTTTAATGTATTGCTTCAAGAAAGAATATTTGGAAACACTTTATGTAAAGCGTATATTTATAATGTATTATGGGTGTGTTCTGGTTGCATTTTAATGCAGGTTTAATGGATTTTATAAACCGTATAATATGTTACATTTTAATACCTATTTAGGGTTATTGTAAAGAGTATAAGGATTGATAACACATAATGAACTCCACATAAAGTAGTTACTCTAGTTATAATGTATTATATTATTATATTATGTACATTGCATACCTTACTACATCTTATGATTCATTCTATGCAGTTCTTTACTTTTCCAGAATAATGTTATTATCTTCATTAGGGATCTTTTCTTGAAACATATTGATATATGTGATTCATCTGATTAATTAGGCATACCAAGTAATTAATCTGATAAAAAATGTAAGTGTTCTTCCTGAATGATCACCACAGGGTACATTCATTTCAATCGCTGTAACTATAACAATATATAAAAAATAATAAAATTAATTATGTGAAACTAATTTACATGCATATCAAATAAAAAAGTCAAAAAGCCAATACTTAAGAAGTATACAGCCTTATTTCAGACAATAGCATTTTGATGCATATCAGAAGTAATATAACCATGCAATACAGTATTTCTGATTCTTAAAAGTCTTATGATTTTATAAACAATATGATTTCCATAAGCAATGCCATCCTGTATGATGTCTCATGTTACTTTGTAATCTCAAATTTATCACTGGAATCAGTGTCAGTTAAGCACCTGGTTTTACGTAAACGGTATGATATAATCTAGCCAAAGCATTTTTTCTTCCAAAACAACAATTCCTTGTAAGATCAGATAACCGCATGTTCTGAACTTGTGAAGTAGCTTAAACTGTATCTGCCTATGCACACCTCTAATTTCATGTGGAGAAAGTGGCTTGGTGTTTCTGGCTGGGATGTTATATAGTATATTTTCCTCCACTTTCTGTTTTGAAAAATAGGGTGGACCTGAGGGGACCGAAACATATTTTGTTGCATTTGGGTAATGCTATAGTCCCTTTAGGGAAGTCTTGCCACTCGGTGGCCATGTTTCCAATGCTTCCGGAAATTTATTTCAATCATTCAAGTCCTATTTACTTAAATGGAAAAAGACAGATATCTATAAAATTGGGTGTAAAATCTGTTCAACAACATATTCCGACTGTACCATATTTTTTTTTTCTAAAGCTCAAATAACGCTTAAAACCACAATTTTCAGCTACTATGCATGTGTATGGGTTGGCAAGCACCTCAAAAGCTCCAGAGAATCGTCAGTCCTTAACGATAGATGCTCTGGAAGGCTAAAATTCTGTTGCCAGAGCAGCCATATTGAGTGTTGCATATTTGATTTGATTTGATTTGATTGCCTTTATTGTCATTGCATATAGCAACGAAATTTCAGTTTACACTTCCCCATAGTGGGAACACATAATGACAAGACAACACTGATACATAAATAAATGCATTATAACATCAAAGGAAGTTCTGAGTTCAGGTATTTTATAGCCGTTGGGTAGAAACTATTCAAAAGTCTAGAGGTACGACCCTTGAAGGATCTGTAACGCCTTCCAGAAGGCAACAAAGTAAAGTGGTAGTGACCTGGATGGAAACAGTCCCGAATTATGTTTTTTGCCCGCTGCAGGCATCTGGTGTGATATATGTCGGCGAGTGATGGAAGCTGTATTTGGATCATGTTTTGTGCTGATTTCCTAATTCTGTCCAGTGCCTTTTTATCAGCGGTGGTGCAGCTGCTAAACCACACCAGAATATCATGTGTGATAATACTTTGGACAGAACAGTTGTAAAATGATAAAAGCAGCTTCTGAGAGAGGTTAATTTTATTAAGTGACCTAAGAAAGTACAGTCGCTGCTGAGATTTCTTCACAAGGGCTGTGATGTTGGTTGCCCAGGTCATGTCCTCTGAAATGTATGTCCCTAGGATTTTAAAATCCTTTACCCTCTCCACAGTGTCTCCATTAATGTTAACAGATACAGGGTCAGCTCTCTTCCTGCGAAAGTCTACCACCACCTCTTTGGTCTTAGAGGCGTTGAGAGACAGGTTGTTATTGAAACACCAGGTGGAAAGTTTTTGGATTTCATCCCTATAGGCGAACTCATCATTGTTGTGAATAAGTCCAATAATAGTGGTATCATCCGCAAACTTAATAAAGATGTTACTTTCATGAACTGGTGTGCAGTCGTGAGTGTATGGAATGTAAAGTAAGGGACTCAACACACAACCCTGGGGAGCTCCAGTGCTGAGTGTGAGAACAGAAGAAAGGTGGGAACCCAGACGAACTGACTGGGGACGATCTGTAAGAAAGTCAAAAATCCATCTGCAGATATTTGTACTGATGCCCAGTCCATATAACTTGGACACCAGTCTTCCAGGGATGATGCAATTGAAAGCGGAGCTAAAGTCCACAAACAACAGTCTTGCATAGGTGCCAGGATGTTCAAGGTGGGTCAGCACACAGTGCAGGGCTGTGTTGATGGCATCCGCTGTTGACCTGTTTGCTTTGTAGGCAAACTGATGTTGGTCCAGTGTGGGTGAGAGGGAAGCTTTTATGTGAGGTAGTAACAGTCTTTCAAAGCACTTCATGATGGTAGAAGTAAGGGCCACCGGTCTATAGTCATTAAGACTATTCACAGATGTTGTTTTGGGGATCGGCACAATGATAGCAGATTTGAGGCACTTGGGGATGGAACAGGTAGACAGAGAAATGTTAAAGATGGAAGTAAATACCTCAGCCAGTTGGTCTGCGCAGTCCCTCAGCACTCTCCCAGGGATCCCATCAGGTCCAGCAGCCTTTCTGGGGTTCACACCAAGGAATGCCCTCCTGACCTCTTCTACACTCAAACAGAGTGTCAGGGCATCTGTGGGCAGGACTATTGTTGGTGTGGTTAGTGTTGACTCATTCCTGGTCTCATTCACCTCAAAACGCGCAAAGAAAAGATTAAGCTCCTCTGCCAGATTGCTGCTGGTGCTCGGGCTTGGGTCTTTTGAAACCTTAAAGTTTGTAAGGCGTTGGATTCCCTGCCAAACACGCCTTGGATCCCCCTCGTTAAAGTGCCCCTCAACCTTCCTCCTGTAGGCCGCTTTTGCTTCCTTAATGCCTGTCTTTAGGTTGGATCTGGCTGTGCTATATAGTTCCAAATCCCTAGACCTGAAGGCTTTATCACGGTTTTTCAGCAGCAACTTGACCTCCTTGTTCATCCAAGGTTTGTTGTTTTGATAACATTTCACCTGTCTCTCAACAGTGACATTGTCAATGCAGGTCTTAATGTAATATAGAACAGTGCAGGTATAATTCTCGAGACTCTGCTGTGAGAAAAGTGCCCAGTCAGTGCGTTCAAAACAGTCTTGCAGTTGTGGAATCGCAGTAGCAGGCCATAGTTTTGTTAATTTCACTGTGTGCACAGATCTTTTAAACACAGCTCTGTACGCTGGTGTAAGAAAGAGAGTCAGATGGTCGGACTGCCCTAAATGGGGTAGAGGTGAGACCTTGTATGCCCCTCTGATATTACTGTAAACATGGTCCAGAGTTTTAGCACCTCTGGTTGAACATGTGACATGCTGGTAAAATTTAGGAAGGGCAATACGCAAGTTAACATGATTAAAGTCCCCTGCCACAATAAAAATCCCATCTGGATGGGCAGACTGCAGCGTATTAACACTAGTTTGCAGGATGTCTATCGCTACACTAGCATTAGCACTAGGTGGGATATAAACAGCTGTAATAAAGACAACCGTAAACTCACGCGGCAGATAGAAGGGCCGGCATCTCAAAGTGACAAACTCCAGGTCTGGTGAGCAGTGTCTTTCAGTCACTGTGGCATCGCAACTCCAGCTGTTGTTAGAATAAATACAGAGTCCTCCTCCTTTGCTCTTCCGGGAATTGGCGGTTCTATCGGCCCGGTGTGCTGTACGGCCAGCTAGCATAATAGCTTCATCCGGAATCCCAGAGTGCAGCCACGTCTCGGTGATCACTACCAACGAGCAATCTTTAGCGTATCTGTTTGCCTCGATACTCATTGCCAGCTCATCCATCTTGTTGCATAGCGATCTCGCGTTGGACATAAGTAGGCTGGGTAGCGCTGGCCTATGTGGTGCCCTCCTTAGCTGGACCCTAATCCCAGCTCTGCAACCTCGCTTCTGTCGTCGTTCTTTGCGCCGCCTCCTGCGTTTGTCTCCCGGGATAATAATCCACCGACTCCCCGCTGGTCGCGCGATCTCTGGTGGTAAGTGTTCAAAGCTGTAAGTTTTGCTTTCATGTAATCCCCCATACGATGTCCCGATCTTTAAAAGTTCCTGTCGATTATATGTCCGGGTGTTCATAGACGCAGAAATAAACAAACCAAATGAACACAAAACGAATAAACACTGCCACATAGGGAAGAGCAAAGCCGCTGCAGTCGCCCGCGCCGCCATCTTTATAATTCCCCAATTTATAATCATAAGAGAGCTCTGTTTTGTTTGATCTATTATCTTTGGTTATGGTGACCCATGGAAGCTTTTAGGGTCATCTAAAACAGAACATGAAATTGAAAGAGGTGTTGTTGCATTTTCATTATATTTGTCATACAGTATTAGACAGGGGATGTGTTGGGATTTGTTCACAAGACTCACAGACTCTGTGTGGGCATCCTGTTGGAGACCACTGGTATAAGATATTGTGTATAATAAATATATTCTTGCATAAAATTCATCTTTAATATATTTAAAGGTCTACAGTTTGCATAGTTAGATTTTGTGGTAGGATGCTGTATGCATGTACCAAGGTATTGTTATATTATGTGGTTGCTAATGTGTTTTGATTGGTGCTGCTATGTGACTAAAATGCATTAATACATTCAGTAAGTTTAAATAATGTTGTCTCAACTGCATCGCTATTTAGTAGTCACTAGTCAGACAGATTTATATTAGATGTTTTATGCTGTACAGCTGTGCATCTATTGTATGTGTTCTTTTGCCCTTACAGTAGATTTTTTTTTTAATTCACTTGTCTTCATCAAACAAGGAGATCAGCTGTGTCCTGGTTCTGACCTAGGCTGAGGTCAAAGTTCACATGTTTCCCACCACTGTGTATATAAGTCGATTTTTACAAGAAGCTGCCAGGCTACGACAAGGGCCAGGGGCCAAAGTGGAAAGAGGGTTTTATGAGCAATGTGTTCTTGGTTATGTTCTTAAAAAGCGCATATAAAAGCTAATGCTAGCAGTTATGGGGCACAGTGCATATCTCTTCTGCTGGCACAACACATCTAAGGATACCACATTTGGTTTTAGTGAAGTTTGAAGTGACACCCATTAAGCAGTATTTCAAAATGATTGTGCAGATAATGGAGCAAGCATACTTTAAAAATTCAGCAATTGACTTCAAGCGTGCAAACCATTTTCTAGCAAGTCATTGTAACCCCTTTGTTTGACTTATTGCTCTTGCATTTGTGTCTGATTAGCTGTACTACCGTAAAGTTGAAAAGAGACCTCGGCTTAGTAGCTCGCTCCCAGATTGAGGTGACAGGCTGTATATATTAATGTCCGTAATTAGTTATTAGTGCTTTCTCCAACATTAGCGACAGCAGGCCAAGAGAGGCTATGCTACAGGAGCCGCCAGGCCGGGGCTCCTGCCCAGACGTATTTCTCAGGACATCTGTTGGAGTGCCTGTGAAACCTTTAAATTAAGACTGTTGTATACCAGCCGCATCATTCTGGTTATGCTACAATCAAGTAGTTAGTTGCAGCACTGCTGGCTGATTAACAAAGTATGATGATAGCAACATGTAACAACACAAAACAGGCACATGAAAGGCTCCAGATGGTGACAGATGCTTGGCCGACTCTTGATCATGTACTGGCTTCATCCCACCTCTATACAGGCAAGTGGATTTTCATTCATCTCACACATTGAGCTCAGTATCATCAGTGATGTGACTTTGATATTTTATATCAGTTGTGCTGCTAGGTCTGGTAATGTGCTGTATACTGTTCAAGTGATAGAAATGTAACTAGTTAGCCTTACTATTTCTAATGCATTATATTCATTTAAAAAATGGTTAAAAAGTGGTTAAAAAATATGACCGAAACAAAAAAAGGACAATCTAGTTTATAAATCTATAAATTGTGTTGCACACAGGCTTTATATATACAGCTTTGTTGTTTACTATGAGAGGCTGTTTGTAAGTTTTGATACCTTACAACATCTAGATTAATGTTGAGCAGCACTGTGCACTATGGGGTTTCCCGGACAGGGATTACTCTAGTCCTAGACTAAAATAAATGTAAAATCTGTCCAAACGGAAACAACTCTCACTGACGTATCTTAAAATACATCAGTGCACTTTGTTTTGCCTCAAAATGCACACAGGTAATGTTTTTAGTAAGGCTTGTTTGTGAAAACTAGTTTTATTTCCTAATTAAACTTAGGCTTTGTCATGTTCACATAAACGTTAAAATTATGTAAGAAATAACGGTAACACTTTATTTTACGACCCGCAAAGTACCGCGTAATTAAACCGAATTTACAGCGTACCTATTTGTAACAACAGAGTACCTCTACAGTATGTACTTGTAGTTATAAGGTAACAATATTTTAAGTTTGGGGTAATAAGGGGGTAAGAATATATGGAAAATTATTCTCTAAGTATTTCATAACTACAGGGTACCTATTGTAATATTACGTGGTATGTATGACTTACGTCTATGGGTAATATGGTCTATGTGTAAAATGTTTTTTTTCTTCATATTTGCTACTTACCTGATGAAGTGTTTTGTATAGCCTACAGTTGATGTCTACAAGCCACGTCGGCAAATAAAATATAACACAAAAATAATAGCAACTTGTACCTCTTTGATCTGTATATGTATACATGAGTTACGAGGTAACTCTTATATTTGCGGGCTGTAAATTAAAGTGGGGCTTATTCCCCGCTTGTTCTATGTATGTACCAAGTAACTCTTATATTTGCAGGCTGTAAATTAAAGTGGGGCTTATTCCCCGATTGTTCTGTGTATGTACCAGGTAACTCTCATATTTGCGGGCTGTAAACTAAAGTGGTGCTTTGTTCACCTCTTGTTATAAATGTTATAGGGTAAATACCATAAACATACAGAATATTGTTATTTTTATTTTAAAACAACTTATTTCAAAACATCTTTAAAACACTATAATTAAGCCAACACTTAATGTTTATTATCACATAACTTTTATTTAAAATAAAAAGTCATGACAATTTTTCATTGTTTTTGCGGCTTGTGCGTTTTGTGTGTTTTTGCGGCACTGTGCCTTGACAGAAACAGAGTTTTCTGAGCCAGTTACGTTAATAACTTTAGGCTAACTTATGTGCTAGCTAACCTGCTACCGTTAGCTGGCAACTTTCTTGAAAAAACATTGTTTGAAATGCGTGAGTCATGTATTAACAAAACCAGTCACCTTATCCAGCATGCGGATCCTGCTGACATCACTCGCAGCTGTACTCCACAGTGTAGAACGTTTTTAAAACCTCTTAAAGAAATTTCACCTCAGGATCGCGTTCCAGCAAACCTCCTGCAGACGGCCGCGCGTTCTACACCTGCGCAGTAGCCTACGCATGTAGTCATCTTTTGCTTTAGCGGGAGCTGATATCTGCTGTTGTTTCATTTTGGTTTGCCATTGCATAAATTATATTTGGCTAAAATACTTGTGTTTACAGTAAATAAATTGCAAAGCACCACTTCAAATATGTCCGCAAATGTAGGAGTTTCCTGGTAAATAGGGAATAAGTTGCTATTTTGATTGTACTTACCGTAAAAAAAAGATAACCACATTAAATCAGCTGGACTTTTGTTATTAAAAGCAAGTAATATAGGCTACTAAAATAAAAGTGATGTGCTGTTATATTTATTTGCCGATGTGGCTCGTAGACATTGACTGTATACAACATTCAGTAGTCAATATGAAAAATTCACAATAAAAAAAATAAAACATAATTTCCCCATAGACTTGACTAAGTCATACATACCACGTAATATTACAATAGGTACCCTGGTGTTATAAAATACTTAGAGTATAAATAATTTATAATTCTTTATATTCTTACCCCCTTATTACCCCAAACTTAAAATATTATTCCCTTATACCTACAAGTACGTACAGTACTGTAGAGGTACCCTGTTGTTACAAATAGGTACGCTGTAAATTCGGTTTAATGACGCGGTACTTTGCGGGTCGTAAAATAAAGTGTTACCGAAATAACTGATAACGGTCCATTAAATTATAAGAAAATAATGCACACCCTAGGAAATCTGGGGAATCTTCTCAACCACCACCAATGTGCAGCATCCACCTAGATGATGCAACGGCAGCTTTAATGCGCCAGAACGCCCACCACACACTGGCTTATTAGTGGAGAGGAGACAGAGTGATATAGCCAATTAGTATATATTGGGGATGATATTTCTCAACATGATAGTGTCAATGCAGAATAATAGAAAAATTATGCATTGTGACATCCCTTTTGTGTCACTAAAGATACACCTTCATCTACCCCTGTAGATGAACGAGGAATGTCATTGCTTCCAATGGAAAAACCAAACCACAAAGGTATCAAATCGAGCAGAAAAAAAAAAACATTTAAATAGAAAGATGTAAAGGTGGCCTTTTAGGCGTAGACTTTATCTTTATTAGTATTCAAAAGTAGTACCTTATATATATATAAAGTTTGTTTGTTTGTTTTGTTTCATTCTATCAACTACCAAAAACATTTCTGACAAACATTTTCATTTCCAGCATTTATTTACTGAAAATTGAAATAGGAAAAATAGCAACATAAAAAAGATTCAAATTTTGAATAGACTTACTTCAAAGAAAACAATTCAAATAATTTTTTAATAGCACATTACTAATGTTTTAATATTTATTTTAGGAACGATTCAAAAGTGAATATTTGATGAAATAGCCCTGATTTTTAATCACATCTTTCACATGTCCTTTCATGCTCTCAGTTTACAATGCTGTTGTGTTGGGAGGACTTTGTCACTCCTGAGGTTCGCTGTTGGAAGTCAACAGACACTTAACTGAAATAATAACATTTGGCTACATGTAGACATGATTATAAAAGGCAAAACTGAAGTGGTCTACTTCAACACATGCAGTGTATTAAAATGCATCTTTATTTGACGCATAAGAAAAAATAACTGAAAGTATCTTGCACATCAAAAAATTAGGGAATTAGGGGATACCCTGAGTACGTTTAAATTGACCTGGGGTGAGGATTTTACTTCCTTTCAGGGTATTGCACACCAGAGTCACACATTGGAGCCCCACTGACAGCTATTGTAGATGCCGCCAGTGTGTTCGAAGATTTTTAGTAATCATTTGTCAGAAGTCTACCAGATTTCGCAAAATGCGCGTGCATACGTTGCAATGTCATCATTGTGTACAAACAGTAAAAGGGTCTATATAAAGACCTTATAAAAACTTTTAAGTAATTAAGGCTGTGTTCTCCATATGTGTTCTAAATAACAAAATCTACTGTATAAGAAAATATGCCCCAACGTGTAATAAAGCAATAAACCCCGAGAAGCAGTGGGTTACCAGTGCATTTTATAACAGCTAAGGGGCGTTGTTAGGCACGACGCGAAGCGGAGTGTCTAAACCCCCTTAGCAGTTATAAAATGCACTGGTAACCCAACGCTTCGAGGGGTTTATTGCGTTTATAAAACGGTTACTTCATATGCATAACGTTAGCGGGATTTTATAAAATAAAACCCAAAAAAGTTGTAATTATATTAGTACAAATATTACTCTTCCGCCAAACAAAGTAGTTCCTCAGAATCAAGTGTGACTGAAACAGAGCGCAGTTCCCAACCAACACAGACACAGCAAAGACACAATGAAAATATGATTTAAGACTGTGGTGTTTATTTTATAAATCACCATTCATCTAATTTATACATTAACATTTATATTGTGCAACTGTTGAAGTGATGATCAAATATGCTTGGAAGCATGCTGAACTCTTTCCCCGTCAGCGGTTTTTTTTTTTTTTAAGTTGCCACCCAGTTTTAGTTTAATGCCTTCCAGAAAATTATCTTCTTTATATAAAC